>NW_016813386.1:361815-426492 GCF_001698545.2 Rhinopithecus bieti
AAAAAAAAAAAAAAAAAAGAATTTGAAAGCCTAAGATAGGGAAAAATAAAAGGTTTTTATGAATCTAAAAAAAAAAAAAATATGGAGACATGTTCTACACAAATATAACAGTATCCACTTGAAAGAAAAGAACATCCTAAACGTCATTTGCTAGAAAAAAGAAATAGTCTACTTTTACACCTATCAAAAATGATCTAAATTGAGTCATGAAGTCAATTTGTAAACATAAGACACTCCTCAGTGGGCGAGTTAATGCTCCCTAACTACCATGGGCCCATCAAGCACTGCGGTCGCAGATCAACCTGGAGGTATCAGAACACAGAAAAGATCTATTTCTTTTATTTTTTTTTCCAAAGTGAGATAAGTGTATCTGATTGTTTCTGAGGAGATCAGGAACACAGTGAAATCTGATATGCCTTTGTTTATTTAGACAAATTAATCTACTTAAATTCCAAGAGGGTGCTCTAAAACGTAACGGTGAAGCACATAACTAGGCAACACTGGCCGTTTGTCCTCTCAGAGTGAAGGCACTTCTGGAAAGTGAATGATCCATGACAGCAAATGAAAGTATAAGAAAGACATCAAGCAAGTGGAAAATCATTTTTTAAAAGAATAACTGCCTGAGAGAATGCTGAGGATGGAAGTAACATGTAACATTGAAATCAGATTTGTTGAAGGGCCAGAATAAAATTGCCCTGCATCCCTAGGTTCTTTGAATGTATACAACAATTCTCAAAGGAAAACTAAAACAACAGCTATGTAAGGGAACTCAGTAGTGTTAGGAGTCTATGTACCAACAAACAAATAAAAGAGAATTTTGAAAGAAAAGGAAAAGGCAATAAACACAATATAAAAAAAGGATTTTCCATTGGTGGCTAAAGCGTTTCACAAAGCATCCACAATTTTCATTAAATGACTGCTGTCTGCTAGATCCTACATCATTTTTAAGTGCACTATTATTGCTAAGATTGTATTTTTTTCTTCTGTTCAAAATGACATTTCTGAGCTTGTTACCATCTCTGAGTGCATAAGGCTCAAACAAAGAAGTCTTATGTTAAAGAATTAAACTTGTAGCTCTCATTATTTCTTAGACTTCAATACTAATCACACATCTGGAATGCAATAAAACATTGTTCTGACGTTTATAAAATTACAAATGGCAAAATGTAAAAGAAGTGGTAAAAGTAGTAAAGTAGTAAAGATAATTCCTAGAAAGAAGCATATATATATATATTTCTTTTATGTTGATTTTATTGTCTAAAACAAAGCTTTTTGTTTAACTGTAATAACCAAGGTGATGGATAATGTTATGGGGATAAAATTCAAATTATAAAGTATTTAAATTATAAATTTAAACATGAGGTAATGATATCTACCAGCCTGTAAGTAACGTGATTTGGAAAAGTAGCCTATGTTTTTCTGAACTATGTAATAAATATTTAATCAATTTTAAGTGCTAAAATATAGAGAGCTATTGAGCCTATTTTGAAGGGATTTTCTGCAAATCATCACACGGAAGAGTGACCAGCTCCTAGTATGTATATCAAAAACAATCAAGGGTGTCACTTGAAAGACCCATTTCTTTTTTTGTTGAAGTACACTAAGAGCAATCTGTCAGTTGCAATGCTGTTGTTCAGAATGCTAACATCTAAATCTGTTGAATCATGTAGTATGCAGGATAGAAAGGCAGAAAGTCTGAATTTAACATAGTTAATGTCAAAAGCATGGAAGATCAGAATCAGGAGGACCAAAGGAAAACATTCAAGATAAAGCACTGATTCTGAATACCACTGAAAGTTTTGGCAGTGCAAGACCAAGGCTTGGATGTGCAAAAAGAAGCCACCAGAGGCATTAAAACAAGAATGCTTTGTAGGTTGATTTACAAAGGAACTCACTCTTGTTTTGCTGCTTTGGGGGCTGTGGATTGGAAGGGAGAGGGTGTAGAAGTGGGAAGAAAAGAGGCTGTTGCAGTAATCCAGATGAAATGGATAATGGTCCTTCCATTCCACTGGGTATTCATTCTCATTTTCTTTTCCTAGTGCCTCCTCTTTACTCTGCCTTGCCTCTTAATTTTAGAGGATCTTAGGGTTAGAACCCTTGTCTTTTTTATCTATGCACACTGTTTTGGTGAGCTCCTCAAGTCCTCAGGCTTTGATGATCAAATATTTTCTAGTAATTCCCAAATGTATACCTCCAACTCAAACTTTCACCCAAAGTACAGGCTCATATATATCCAAATGTCTACCTGATATTTTTGCCTGGAAATGTAACAACTGCCTCAAACTCAAAATGTTTAAATAAACTCCTGGACTCTTTTTCACATGATTTCAACTTACATCTCAATAGATGGTAACTCCAAATGTTCAGCTGCTCAGGTGAAACTGTGGAATCATTTTGATTCCTCTCTTTTTTTTTTCTCAACCCATATTGAATTTATCAGAAAATCCTGTTGGTTCTACTTTAAAATATATCCAAAATACAAACGTTTTTCACAACACTCACTGTTAACACTTTAGTCTGAGACACAATCAACTTCACTTAGATTACTGCAATACTTTCCTAACATGTCTCTCTGCTTTAGCGTTCTATAGCCTATTTCAACTTAGCAACTGGAGTGGTACTTTTAAACATATATTAGAGCATGTCACTATTCTGCTTAAAGCCTTCTAATATCTGTCTAATTTAATCCAAGTCAAAACAGAAGCTCTTTCAGTTGTTCACAAGATCCTCCTGTGTAATCTGATCTTACACTGAGCTGTGTACATGTTGAGATCAAATGCCACAAAGTTCCAACCCCTGGTGAATGTAGGTCAGGTCAACTTTAATATTGGTTAGTTTTAGTTATCTGATGCTACCTAATAAATTATGCCAAAACTTAGCAGATTTAAGCAACAATTTATTATCTTACAGTTTCTGTGGGTCAGAGATCTGGAGGCCGATTAACTGGAACATTCTGGTTGAAAGTCTGTCCTGAGGTTGCTGTTAAACTGTCAAGCATGGCGGCAGTCTCATCTGAAGGGCCAACTAGGGAAGGATCCACTTCCAAGTTCACACATATCTTAGTTGAGAGGCCTTAATTCCTCGCTGGACTTGGTCCAAGTCTTCAGTTCTTCACCACATGGGTCTTTTCATAGGCTTCCATAAGTGTTCCTGTGAGATGGCATCTGGCTTCCAAAGAGCAAGTGATCAAAGAGAGAGAGGGAAAATGCAAGAGAACCCAAGACAGAAGCTTCAATTATTTTATAACTTTATCTTGGAAGTGACACAATATCACTTCTGTTGTATTTTATAGACTAGATGCAAATCACTAAATCCAACTCACATTAAAGGAGAAAGGAAGTAAGCTCCATTTCTGAAAGAGAAGAGTAACAATTAGTCAATTATAATCTCAACCTCAAGAAATTACGATTGGGTTCCCTAGTGGGAGTATTCCCCTTTTTTGGAAGCATGATTACTAGACTAAAAGAACCTAAATTAGTAGGGACAGGAAACCAAATTGTTACTCGAGAATTACTAAAGATAACCACCAGAGGAGTCAGTCCCATTGTCATCATTTGATTTTGAACCTATGAATCCTCGCTGATTATGAAGATGGTGTTGGGTAGACACAGAATGGTTAACTGAAAGCCAGAAAATTGCCATGAAAGGTTTACATTATGGGCTTGATGTTATTTGTTTCACCAAGTTGTAAAATTGATTTTGAGTAGCAGCACTCCTTCATCAACTGGAAGTGGTATCCATAAGACCTGTTCAAGCAGGTCTTCAAGGTACAAGTAAGTTGCGTGAGAAAGTGGATGACTCAAATACCCTTGGTCTCTACTCCTGCTAAATACATTACCTTATCTCTCTCAGCCCTCTTCTATTACCTCAGAGAACCAATGACTGAGGAAAGAACAGCTTTGGCTTGGTTTAGAGATGATTCTACACAATATAATAAAACATCCAAAAGTGAATAACCACAGGACTATAGTCCCCCTCTGAATTGGTCCTGAAGGATGGAATGGAAGGGAAACCTTCACTAGAAAAAACTTTGAGCAGAGCATCTGGTTGCTTATTTCACTGGCCAGATGTGAGTCCACACTGTCTTAGGGGTTGTGGTTAATGATATTGCTGAATAGTTCAGAACATGGGGGAACATTATTGTAAAATTAGTTACAAGGAGACATAGGGAATAGACATGCAGTTAAACTTCTCAGAATGTTCACAGAATGTAAAGATTTTATGTCCCTTATGAATATCACTAAAGGGTGACCTCAGCAACAAAAGGTTTAAATCAAGTGGCAAGAATGGTTAATTATATGAACATCAATTAGCCAATTTCCCCAGGTACTCTTGTCATTGGTCAACAGGCTCATGAATGAAACAGCCAGAATGGCAGGGGTGGAGGTTACACATAGTCTCAGCAACCTAGACATTCACTCAAAGAGGCTGGTCTAGTGACAGCCACTACTGAATACCCAATGTGCTAGAAGCAGAAACTATCACTGAATTCCCAATATGGCACCATTTCCCAAATGGATCAGACAGCTACCTAATGGCAGGATGATTAAAATGGATCATTTTCATGATGGAGGAGAAAATACTTTTTTTCTTAGTAGAACAAACACTTACCTGGGATCTGGATTATCTTCCCTGACTACAATGCCTTCTATGCATGGGCTTACAGAATCTCTTAACCACCATCATGGTATTTCACGAAACATAGTTTCTAACCGAAGGACTAATTTCACAGTAAGTGAAGTGTTTGCACTGGATCCATACTCATGGAATTCACTGGTCTTACCATGCCTCACCATCCTGAAGCAGCTGGATTGATAAAATGGTGGATGGCCTTTTGAAAACTCAGTTATAATACTAATTGGGTGGCAACACCTTACAGAGCTAAAGCAATGTTTTTTTAGGATGTGGTTTGTGTATGGTGTAAGTAAGCATTGAATATATGGTTTTTCCCCTAGCCAGCTTTCATGGATTCTGGAATCAAAGTTTAGAAATAAGAGTGACTTCTCTCATTATTACTGCTAGAAATTCACTAGCAACAGTATTTAGAATTTAGAAATTCTAAAGCAACTTTAGAATCTGATGGTCTAGAAGTCTTAATTCGAAAGGGAGGAATGCTTCCATTAGGGGACACAGCACTGCATTCATTGAACTAGAAGTTGAAACCATCAACTCTTCACTATGGATTCTTTATGCCACTGAATCAAAGACATAAAAAGAGGTTTTACTGTACTGCCTGAGAATACCAATACTGAATTTTACGGAAAATTCAGAGAAGATAGAGGTATGTTTGAAATAAAGGAGATACTTCCTGGGGATACTAATCCTGAATTTTATGGGAAATTTAGAGAAAGATGAGGTATGTTTGACATAATGGAAGTACTTCTTGGTACTTCCCATGCCTCATACTTACAGTCAATGGAAAATTACACCCCCATTTGGGCAGGACTGATAATGACTCAGACCACTCAGGAATAAAAATGCAGGTCACCTCACCAGGTATAAAACCATGATAAGCTGGAATGTCTTCTAAGGGCAGAAGAAAAATGGATTGGGTAGTTTATTCTGTACTGCTGACCCTTATGTGAGTATTCATAGCTTCAGAATGAGACAGTGTGTCTCTCCACCAGGACCCAGTAGTACATGAGTCATCATTGCTGAAAACACATTCCTAAATAATTCCAAGAAATATATGATACAGACATCCTTGAAGATTTATTGGTGAAGATTATCTGATGTCATCTGCTATATATAAAGTACATCCACCTCTGTGAGGCTAGTGGCAACATCCAATCCAATAAGCATTTCATGATCTGAAATGTAGTACTTGTTTAAACATTTGTTTGATGTTTCCTACGGTTTGAAGTGTTTTGGTCCTCGTTTAAATTGTTTTCCTCTCTAGAAACTATAAGAAAGATAGATTTGGTAGATTAGATAGATAGATAGATAGATAGATAGATAGATAGATAGATAGATAAGATAGATAATTTCCCAATAAAGCTTACAGCTTTCTAAGTCCTATGGAGGGAAGGGAGTGATTTCTATCAGCTATAAGTATACTAGATCTAGAATATTTTACATGTACCTTATTCACTCTCTTTCAGTGTACACAGTGTACTTATTGTATACTGTACAGACTTTCTAGGGATTTTTTAGTTTTGTTTGAGCTTTGCATTTTCTGGGGTTAATTTTTCAGCCAGAATTATCAAGATGGGTCATTTCTATATCCAGAGTCTACTATATTTTTATTGATCCCTGGAAGTAGGATATTATCATGACAATATGCTATGGCTGATCAGAGCCCCGTGTCTTTTAAGACTTAACACATAATGTTACGGCAGTTCCAAAGAATGAGTTAATATGCCCTTGAGGTAATAGCATGAATGTGTATTCACTATCTTCTCGGTTAACTCATTTTGTTCCTGGCTCATTACATTCATATTTATCAGGATAGAGAAGGACACACTGGCTCACTCAATTACTCTGTAGTACTCCTGGGTGTAGTGATGTCTAAGATTGTGACCTCAGCAAGGGCAGCCTTGGTTAATTTCCTGTTTTATCTGTTTCCACATTCAGGGAATTTGCCTATGGATCAAAGATTCCTTCACTTGGGCCCCTCCTTTTTGATTATATATTTGCAAGCACAGTTACTAAGCACAGTTTTCAATTTTTCCCATTAGTTGTGTTTCCTCATCTTTCCTTGTTCAATCCTCTTAGCCTGACACTGTCTCTGGGGGTAGCTGTCACTCTGCCTTTTTAAATTCCTTCTGTCTTCAGACAATCCAGCTGCTTGAACTACCCAGCAGGGCCTTAGGATTGTTGCCATTAGTGGATGCTTGATATTAGGCCACTCTGGGATTCACAACCACATACTTATACTTTTTAGTATGAGGCCTCCTATATCAATTTTTAAAACAAATTTTTGTCAATGTCTCATTTCTGACACTGTGAGTGAGATTCACATATGACTGTGTGAATATTGAAAATAATGCACACTACACCACACAAATCTCACTTAACTTACATCAGTATGTTTGCAGTATGTTCAAAGGAACCAGGTTTAAACAAGGATGCAACATTGGCTAACAGAGCTTAGTGAATACAATTTTGAGTCTCCCCATTTTCCTCAAAGGAAAGTGTTTTAACCCATTGTGTTATTCTATTTTACACTGCTGTAATGAAATACCTGAGGCTGCATAATTTATAATGAAAAGAGGTTTATTTTGCTCAAGATTCTGCAGACAGTGCATAGTATCAGTGTCAGCATCTGCTTCTGGTGAGGCTTCAGGAAGCCTACAATCATGGCAGAAGGTGAAGGAGGAGCAATCAGGTCACATGGCAAGAGAGTGGGGAGATCCCAGGCTCTTTTTAGCAATCAGACCTTGTGTGAACTAATACAGCAAAACTCACTCAGGGGATGGTACCAAGTCATTCATGAGAGGTCTGCCCTCATGACCCAGACACCTCCCACTAGATCCCATGTCCAACATTGAGGATCACATTTCAACATGAGATCTGAAGGAGACAAATGTTCAAACCATATCATCCACCCGTATCATTCATAAATTCCAGTATATTCAATTACCTTGTATCGTTGTACACACTGCTTTTGTTGAGCCGTTCCTCCTAGGTCTAACTTCCTGGTTCTGGGTACCTTTTTTTTTTTTTTTTTTTTTTTTTTTGCTTCATTGTTAGTATCATATTGCTGATTATCTATAAGTCATGTATCAGTTTCTGGATATCACAAATAGCTTCTAGGTTCAACTATGAAATAATGGTGATCTTTGGACAGTCATCTGTCTACTGAGTCTAGGACAAAGTATAGCTTCCCTGGTTGAGGAGGATGAATTCATGTATACATTAATGTTCACATACTGCTTTGATTATAATCATATATATATATTCAGACTTAGTCTCTGTCTATAGATAGATTGATATCACCAAAATCTTAATAGAGTTTATTTTGAGAATATTAGATAGAGTTATTTTCTTTCCTAAAGAAAAATATTTGTGTCACATTTTTGTTTTCATTCAACAAATAGGTAATGAAATGAGCGGAAGGTGATGAGTACCTTCCAAGTACCAAGCACTGTGTTAGACATAGTAGAGATGGGAGGGGCAGGGAAATGATGGATGAGATAGCCCCTGTCCATCTTCATGAACCTTAGTTTAGCTGGGAAGAATAGAAGCAAATGTGCATGCTAAGGTGAAGTATGACTAATAATGATTACACAGTTTCAGCTTTGTGCCACCAAGAGCACATCTGTAACCACAACTTCCTGTCTCCCTTGAAAATAGTAATCTCATAGAAATATAGCTTATGTTTTCAAGATGTATAAAAATAGGACATATTTGAGATAATACTAAAAGAAATCAGGATGGCTTAATGGATTAGACATCAGGAGACCTGTGTTCCAGGAAAAGTTTTCTCTTTTAATGTCATTCAGCTTTTAAAAAAATCTTTAAAATGATAAAACTTGGTCTTAACTCTTTGAAATTTCCTTCCTAATAAAATTGTGTGGCTATAGAAGCATGAAGAAATGAATTAGCAATGAATTGAATTGATATTACACTAGTTTTCTATTGCTGCCGTAACAAATTATCACAGGTTTAGTGACTTCACACAGAACAAATATATTTTCTATTTCTCCAAGACGGAATTCTAACATAGGTCTCACTGGGCTAAAATCAAGGTATTAGCTGAGCTAAATTCCTTTATAAAAGCTCTAGGGGATAATCTGCCTGTTCTAGGGGATTTCTTTGCCTGTTCCAGCTCTTAGAGGTCTCTCTCTGGTCTTTGCACATTATTCCCTACATTTCAGAACCAGCAATAAGATACCCAATCCTTCTCATCCTGACGTCACTCTCTGACCACAGCTGAAGAGTCCTTCACTTTTAAGGACTTTTATGATTAGACTGGGCCCATCCAGATAATCCAGGATGATCTCAATATCTCAAAGCCCTTAACCTTAGCATGTCTGCCAAGTTTCTTTTGCTCTCTAAGGTAACACTGATAGGCTCTAAGAATTTGGCTGTGGACATCTTTGGGGGGCATTACTTCTCCTTTCAGACATTTTTTAATTTTTATTTTTTGAGACAGTGTCTCACTCTGTCACCCAGGTTGGAGTGCAGTGGCATGATCCCGGCTCACTGCAACCTCCACCTCCCAGGTTCAAGTGATTCTCCACCTCAGCCTCCCGAGTAGCTGGGATTACAGATGCACACCACCATGCCTGGCTAATTTTTGTGTTTTTAGTACTGATGGGGTTTCGCCACGTTGGCCAGGCTGGTCTCCAACTCCTGATCTCATGTGATCCACCCATCTCAGACTCCCAAAGTGCTGGGATGAGTCACCATGCCTGGCCACCTCCCAGACATTTTTAAACAATAAATTTTGAGATCAATTCATCAATGCATACAGAAATGTAGGGATATTTTAAACCAACTTTCCCCAGGATCTATAGTACCTATAATAGGCTAGTAATAGCTACCCAAATACATCCACACCCTAATGCCAACTCCAATATGGGTGTATACTGCATGTGTTATTGGCAATAAATTAGTATCTCATGCCCAAACATCTATTCCTTTTTTTCTTTTTTTTTCTTTCCAACTTTTATTCAGGAGTACATGTGAAGGTTTCTTACATAGGTGAGAACTCATTTCACAGGGGTTTGTTGTATAGATTATCTCATCAACCAGATATTAATCCCAGTACCCAAAAGTTATCTTTTCTGTTCCTCTCCCTCTTCCCTCCCTCCACCCTCAAGTAGACCTCAGTGCCTGCTGTTTCCTTTGTGTTCATGAATTATCATCATTTAGCTGCCCTTATAAGTGAGAGCATGCAATATTTTTAGTTTGCTAAGGATAATAGTTCTAACCCCATTGATACTCCTGCAAAAGACATGATCTTGTTCTTTTTTATGGCTGCATAGTCTTTCATGGTGTATATGTACCATATTTTTAAAATCCAATCTGTAATTGATGGGCGTTTAGGTTGATTCCATGTTTTTGCTGTTGTAAATAGTGCTGCAATAAACATTCGCCTGCACATGTCTTTACGGCAGAATAATTTATATTCCACTGGGTATATATATCCAGTAATGGGATTGCCGGGTTGAATGGTAGTTCTGGTTTTAGCTCTTTGAGGAATCTCTATACTCCTTTTCACAGTCATTGAACTAATTTACACTCCTACAAACAGTGTATAAGCCTTCCCTTTTCTCTACAACCTCACCAGCATCTGTTCTTTTTTGACTTTTTAGCAATAGCCATTCTGACTACTGTAAGATAGTATCTCATTTTGGTTTTGATTTGTATTTCTCTAATCATCAGTGATACTGAGCTTTCTTTCAGATGCTTGTTGGCTGCCTGTATGTCTTCTTTTGTGAAGCATCTGTTCATGTCCTTTGCCCATTTTTTAGTGGGGCTGTTTTTTTCTTGTAAATTTAAGCTCTTTTTAGATGCTACATATTACACCTTTGTCAGGTGCATAGTTTGCAAAATTTGTCTCCCATTCTGTAGGTTATCTGTTTACTCTGTTGAGAGTTTATTTTGCTATGCAGAAGCTCTTAAGTTTACTTAGATCCCACTTGTCTTCGTGTGCTTTTGTTGTGATTACTTTTGGTGTCTTTGTCACAAAATCTTTGCCTGTTTCTCTGTCCAGGATGTTATCGCCTATGCTGTCTCCCAGGGTTTGTGTAGTTTTAGGTTTTACATTTAAATCTTTAATTCATCTTGAGGATTTTTTTTTCCTTGTATATGGTATAAGGAAGGGGTCCAGCTTCAGTCTTCTGTGTATGGCTAGCCAGTTCTCCCAACACTATTCATTGAAGGGAGGCTTTTCCCCATTGCTTGCTTTTGTTAGTTTTGTTGAAGATCAGATCATAGGTGTGTGACCTTATTTCTGATATCTCTATTCTGTTCCATTTGTCTATATGCCTATTTTTTGTACCAGTACCATGCATTTTGGTTACGTAGAGTTTGAAGTTGGTAGCATGATGCCTCCAGCTTTGTTCTTTGGGCTTAGGATTGCCTTGGCCATTCAGGCCCTTTTTTGGTTCCATATGAGTCTTTAAATATTTTTTCTAGTTCTCTGAAGAACGTCATTGGTAGTTTGATATGAATAGCATTGAATTTGTAAATTGCTTTGGGCAGTATAGCCATTTTAATTATATTGATTTTTTTCTATCCATGAGCATGGGATGTTTTTCCATTTGTTTGTGTCTTCTCTGATTTCCTTGAGCAGTGCTCTGTAATTCTCATTGTAGAGATTTTTCACCTCACTGGTTAGCTGTGTTCCTAGGTATTTTATTATTTTTGTGGCAATTGTGAATTCTGATTTGGCTCTCAGCTTGACTGACTGTTGTGGGTGTACAGAAATGTTGGTGATTTTTGTACATTGATTTTGTATCCTGAGACTTTGTTGAAGTTGTTTATCAGATCTAGGAGTTACTGGGAACAGACCATGGGGTTTTCTGGGTATTAAATCATATTATTTGCAAACAGAAATAGTTTGACTTCCTTTCTTCCTATTTTAATACCCTTTTTTTCTCTTGGCTTATTGCACTGGCTAAGATTTCCAATAATATGTTGAATAGGAGTGGTGAAAGTGGGCATCCTTGTCTTATTCCACTTCTTATGGGTATTGCTTTAAACTCTTTCCCATGCAGCATGATGTAGGCCATGGATCTGTCATAGCTAACTCTAATTATTATTATTATTATTATTATTATTATTATTATTGATTTATTTTTTGAGATGGAGTCTTGCTCTGTCACCCAGGCTGGAGTGCAGTGGCGTGATCTCGGCTCACTGCAAGCTCCACCTCCCAGGGTCACGCTATTCTCCTGCCTCAGCCTCCCGAGTAGCTGGGACTACAGGTGCCCGCCATCACACCCAGATAATTTTTTGTATTTTCATAGAGACAGGGTTTCACCGTGTTAGCCAGGATGGTCTCGATCTCATGACCTCGTGATCTGCTCACCTAAGCCTCCCAAAGTGTTGGGATTACAGGCATGTGTCACCACACCCAGCCAATCATGGTGAATTAACTTTTTGATGCACTGCTGGACTTGCTTTGCAAGTATTTTATTGAGGATCTTTGCATCAGTGTTCATCAAGAATTGTTGCAGGAAGTCAGGGACCCCGAACGGTGGGACCAGCTGAAGCCATGGCAGAAGAACATAAATTGTGAAGATTTCATGGACATTTATTAGTTCCCCAAGTTATTACTTTTATAATTTCTTATGCCTGTCTTTACTGCAATCTCTGAACATAAATTGTGAAGATTTCATGGGACACTTATCACTTCCTCAATCAATACTCTTGTGATTTCCTATGCTTGTCTTTAATCTTTTAATCCCATCATCGTCATAAGCTGAGGATGAGTGTCATCTCAGGACCCTGTGATGATTGCATTAACTGCACAAATTGTTTAACCAATATGAAATCTGGGCACCTTGAAAAAAGAACAGGATAACAGTGATGTTCAGGGACCCAGGGAGATAACCTTAAAGTCTGGCTGCCTGTGGGCTGGGTGGAACAGAGCCATATTTCTCTCCTTTCAAAAGCAAATAGGAGAAATATCACTGAATTCTTTTTCTCAGCAAGGAACATCCCTGAGAAAGAGAATGCGTTCCCAAGGGGAGGTCTCTGAAATGGCCGCTTTGGGAACATCTGCCTTTTACGATTGTAGATAAGGGATGAAATACGCCCCAGTCTCCCATAGTGCTCCCAGGCTTATTAGGATGAGGAAATTCCTGCCTAATAAATTTGGTCTGCTCTCAAACCCTGTCTCCTGAGAAGAAGTTGTCAATGAAAATGCATGCCTGAAACTTAATTAGCAATTTTAATTTTGCCCGGGTCCTGTGATCTTGCCCTGCTTCCATTTACCTTGTGATATTTTATCTGAAGCATGCTTGTTCTGAAGCATGTGACCTCTCTGACCCACACCCTATTCATACACTCCCTCCCCTTTTGAAAATCACTAATAAAAACTTGCTGGTTTTGCAGCTTGGGGGGCATCAAAGAACCTGCCGACATGTGATGTCTCCCCTGGACACCCAGCTTTAAAATTTCCCTCTTTTGTACTCTTTCCCTTTATTTCTCTGACCAGCCAACACTTAGGAAAATAGAAAAGAAGCCCTGAAGAATTATTGGGGGTGGGTTCCCCTGATAAAGGATGTTGCCCTGAAGTTTTCTGTTTTTGTTTTTTCTATGCCAGCTTTTGGTGTCAGGATGATGTTGGCCTCATAGAATGAGTTGAGGAGAAGTCACTACTTCTCAAATTCTTGGAATAGTTTTGGTAGAAATGGCACCAGCTTTTCTTTGTGCATCTGGTGGAATTTGGCTGTGAATCTATCAGGTCCTGGGTTTGTTTTTTGTTTTTTTGTTTTTTTGTTTTTTTTTTTTTGATTGCTAGACTATTTGTTAGTGATTCAATTTTGGAGCTCATTATGGGTCTGTTCATGGAATCAATTTCTTCTTGGTTTAGTTTTGGGAAGGTGTGTTTGTTTAGGAATTTCTGTCTCTTCTAGGTTTTCTAGTTTGTGTGCATGGAGGTGTTTATAGTAGTTTCTGATGGTTATTGGTTATTTTTAATTCTATGGGGTCACAATTTCTAATTGTGTTTATTTTTATATTCTCTTTTCTTCTTTACTAGTCTAGCTAGTTGCCTGCCATTAACTTTTCCAAAAAACTAATTTCTGGATTCATTGATCTTTTGAATTGTTTTTCACGTCTCAATTTCCTTCAGTTCCGCTCCAATTTTGTTTATTTTTGTCTTCTTGTAGCTTTGGGATTGATTTGTTCTTTCATCTCTAATTTTTTCAATTGTGATGTTAAATTGTTAAATTGAGATCTTTCTATCTTTTTGATGTGGGTATTTAGTGCTATTAATTTCCCTCTTAATGCTGCCTTAGCTGTGTCCCAGAGATTCTGGTACATTGTATCTTTGTTCTCATTCGTTTTGTAGACCTTGATTTTTGCCTTAATTTTATTATTTACCCAAAAGTCATTCAGTAGCATGTTTAATTTCCATGTAATTGAATGGTTTTGAGTGATTTTCTTAGTCTTGACTTCTGTTTTCATTGCTCTCTGATCCAAGAGTGTGTTTGGTATGATTTTGGTTCTTTGACTTTTGATGAGGATTCTTTTATGTCCAAATATGTGGTCAATTTTAGAGCATGTGCCATGTGGCAATGAAAAGAACGTATATTCTCTTGTTGGGTGTGGAGAGTTCTGTAAAGGTCTTTCAGATCCATTTGGTCCAATGTTGAGTTCAGCTCCAGAATATCACTCTTAATTTTCTTCCAGACATCTGTTCCTAATAGGAGTCGAATATGATCATGTCTAAACAGTAGCAAGTGAAAAATGAATGTTAATAGTCAGCAATTTTTAACTTAGTATTAGAATGATCTATTTAGTTTGACTGTATGTAATAGTAACCCAGACAGTTGCCAAATGTATCACTTCATTTTAATTAGGAAACTATTATATGCTTTTTAGAATTCTAAGGTGTCATATAGTCATTTAAGTTTATAGACTTGTCTCCACATATGAGCACATTTAAACACTCTGGGCCATATGAACACATAACATTTATCAAATTTCAGAGTTGTTAACTGCTATAAGAGTGGCTTCTCAAAGTTTTGGTTTGAGGAATGATAAGGATATTAATTGATTCCCTTATAAAACTGAAAGCTAAGTTGATTGGAATGCAACTAATTGGAAGTGATATTTCAGCTTCAACTGCACTGACATATTTGTGTTTGAAATAGTTGATATATGAAAGAAAAACATTCTAATTCTTTATAAATTATGTGATCAAATAAAAATACATGGAGGACAAGGTTTTAAATAAAGGGCAATGTTTGTTTTTTAATTAATATTTACCTAAAATCATTTAGTCTGGGTTCTATTGTTTTTCAGCTTTTGACAGAATTAATGGCATATATAAATTAGCCACTTTCCCTTAATTATCTAAATCTTGAGGTATGTGGTACTTTTTTGTTTTTTAAAATAAAGCCTTTAAACTTAAATCTGAAAATTAACTTGTCTTGAAATGAAATTTAAATCAAATCAGCAAATATTTATTGAAGCCCCACTACAAAGCAAAGATGCTTACTTAATAGTTAATCTTAAAAGAATCACTTTATAGGGTTTTACATTTGGAATCCATAATTAAGTATATGCATGTGCTATATTTTATTAATAATAAAATGCTTTATCACTTTATAATCATCTCCATTTCACAACATGAATGGAAAAGCCATGGTGATAGTTGGACACAAAGAATAATTTGGTTGACTTGATGCAGAGTTATCTGTAATTTCTAAGGATAAATAGATGCCTTATGAGAAGTCAATTTCAGTAAGCAACCTACGGATGACTGACCTAAATCTTTGTTTCTGGATCCTAATGACTCACAGAAAAATGTTGTCTTTAGGCCCCGCTTATTATATAATGTGAGGAAAGCAGAACAAATTCCTTTCATCTTCTCTTCTCTACCTAAGCCTGTTTCCTAGTACAGTTCTATATCTTGTATATTTTGGTCAGAAACAAAATATTGATGGGAAATTAAATCTGTTGTTTTTTTACAAGAAACATGGGCATTAAATGATCCTCCACTTGCTTTCCAGTTCATGGTAAGCCTACTTTGTTCTGGAAAAGGTAAGGTTCAGGTGCAAAACCACTACCCCTTGAAATTCTGCTATGGCTTGAACGTTTCTCTAAAACACATGTTAAAATTTAATTGCCACTATGATGGTATTAAGAGGTAGGACCATTAAGAGGTGATTAGACCATGAGGGCTCTACCCTCATGAGAGGATTAACGTTATTGTGAGAGCTGACTTATTATCCCAAGAATGGGTTGTTATAGAAGCAAATTCAGCCCTCTCTATCTCTCACTCCTGGCTTTTGTTGTTCTTCTGCCTTCTACCATAGGATGAGGAGCATGAAGACCCTCACCAGATGCTAGTGCCATGCTCTTGTACTTCCAGCTTCCAGAAAGCTGAGCCAAATAAATTTTTCTTTCTGTATAAATTACCCAGTCTGTGGCATTCTGTTATAGAAACACAAAATGGATTAAGACAAAGCCTCACCAGGCTGTGACCACTGCCACTTAGTTTCTTAAGATTCCTACATTGGAAATAATCTCTTAAAAATTTTCAATTCAATATTTATAAGGTTGCAAATTAAGAAGAGGAGATTTGGCCATGTACAAGAAAATTGGAGCTATGATTATTCCTAATATTGAGACTGCACTAATCTATCGTCCTAGGAATTAAAAATAAGTGGGCACAATAAAACATAAAACATTGTTGTTTGTTGTTGGATTTAATTTTTATTTTGGGCCCATAAATCAGTTGCCCTGAGATTGGTAGTTTAATTCTAAAAGTAGTAATTATTTAATTGGGGAATCCTCCTGAAGATAATTGTTGAGGTCTATGAGTAAGTAGAGAAAAACTTCCTTTCTTCTGAAGCTGACTTCTAGAATGCTCTGTCCTTTCTGAAGAGTCTTCTAAAATATAGAATATGTTTTAAGAACATTGTAAAAGTCTATTTTAAACTGACTAATTGTGTTTGCAAATTATTTTAAAGGGATTATTTTGTAGTCAAGAAAGAATACATAAAACCTTCGGAATATAGCTTTTATTGATTTTCAAAGACAGTTTGGGAGGCTCTTTAAGCAAAAAATAATATATATTATTTAGGCATGAGACAAATACTATATTAGGAACAGTACTTTGGCATGAGACTAATTGTAAAAGTTGAGAATCCTTTAGCCAGCAAAAAAGACATTACAAATTATAGCTAAATGATATATTTATAATTAAGAAATGTACTTCATATAAAAATTTACAACTTTACCATTCTTGATATTTTGAAACCCAAGCTTGTAATACTTCAGTAAAAACACAGGCAATTGTAATCTAAACATCTACTCTTTTCAGTTGAATATGTTCAACTCTAACTCTGGGTTCTCTTTCTCTCTTTCCCTCTCTCTTTCTCCCCTCCGTCCCCCACCCTCCCCTACACACACATGTGAAAAGGTGGTGTTACTGATATCAAGCAATATATATATTTTTTATAATTTTATATATGTAAAATAAAATTTATTTTGACATCCTAGCACAATACTTAAGCATGAGACGTATGCATTATGTCATTCACACATGGATTATGTTACTCTACATACTAAAATATGTCAATAATCCTGAACTGGTTAATGCAGAGGTTTTCTACTATATTCAAACTAAGAGAAGCGGAAGATGTGCGGCTCAGGTCCCACACTGGTGCTGGGCCTATTTGTCCCTGGAACCATTCCTCATGCTTCTGCTTTCCCAGCTTCTACCATATAGAAAGTATCTTTCAGTCTCCAAAGTCAGCTGCCTTCTGGAAGTGTTTAGCCTGTGGGAAGCCCTGGCAGGTTCTCCTGGCATGGACAGTGTCTCCTGCAAATAATATATATATTTTGTAGTTCCAGATCCTGCAGAACAGGTCCATCTGGTTTCAGACTCCCCTTGTAGTGCTGGTTCTTCAGAGCCAGTAACACCACCTTTTTCCTTTTTCCTGCAGCCCTTTGTTCTAGAGGGTGGTAATAGCATCCATATGGCTTCCAGGTGCCTCACCATTCCTCTTTGATTCTCAGATTTCCATCACCTGTGAACCAAATCCCCAAACCATGTTCACTCTTTCATGAGGACTTGCAGTGGGTTCAATTTTCTGCTTAAATTGATGATACAGGACCCCCACATTTTCTGTGACTAGAGTTGTTCCTTGTTTATACATTGTCATTCTGGATTTCTTAAGGCTCCTTTGGATGAAAAGAAGGTCTGAATCCACATAAAAGGTTTGAAACTCTCATTCTAAGTGTAAACTTCAAATTATCCAATAGTTTAGCACCTTTCTGTCTCTGTTCCCAGTCTGATTTGCCACTCTCATTCCCAGTTTCTGCACAAACTCCAGGAATTCTAGTCATATACCTTCCGTTAATCATACGTTTGGTGATGGTATTGCCTATTTCTGAATACATTTCCTTCTCAACCACTAATGATGAAATCCTACCCAAACTTCACGGGCCCAGAATAAATATAGTTTGTCCTCAAATTTTATATTTGCAAATGTGTCTGCTCACTAAAATTCATTTGTAATTCCAAAATAAATACTTAGGGCACTGCCACAGTAGTTTGCAGACATGGACAGGATGGTGAAAAATTTGAGTCTCCAGATGTCAATGTTCTCAGCTGAGGTACAACAAGGCAGTTTGCTGCCTTCTTATTTTAGCTCTCATTCTCTGAGCAGATGCCTTTTTCTCAGTCTATTTAATACCATGGTTTTTTTTTTTTTTTTTTTTTTTTCATTTTTATTCCTTTGGTTGGCGATTTCACTGTTTAAAAGGACCTTCATGCATAGGGTTTAAGTGTTATCTGGTGTTCCTCAGTGCAAGAAGGCCGAGATGTGCCTCACAGAGAAAATATGTCTGTTATACTAGCTTTGTTTAGGCATGAGTTGTAGTGCTGTTGGCCAAGACTTCAATATTAATAATCAACAATGTACATTAAATAAGATGTTTCTAAACAGAAATACACATAAAACAAAGTTATTTATGAATCAGTTGGAAAAAATGTTGCCAGATGCTTGCAGCAACTAGTCCTGTATTCTTCAAGAAGTAACAGTTAATTATTTGCAATTTCAGTGTTCATAGTGACTTTATAGAACATAACTAATGCAAAAAAAAAAAAAAAAGAAAAGAGAGAATTTACATACTACCCTTTCTAGGAAGCTTCCTCTGATCTCCCCTTCTTCTAATTTCCCTCCCTTTAATTTCCCATAATCTTTTATCTGAATCTCCTTCCCTTTCCTAAGTCATACTTAAATGTTCAGGATCAGTAATAGACATTTCTATTAACAGAGTTTTGGGGAAAAGCAAATTCAGAGATGCAAACCAAGCCAAGAGTAAGTGGGTAGCTAAAGTCAGTAAACCAGAGAAGGAATGACAAGTAGTGTGTCAACCCATAGAGCCACAATGTAATTTTGAAAGCCTACATTTACAGCCTAAAATGATGAAAGCTCCGAGCAAATAGTAAGCAACTGGATTCTGGGAAATGCCTCCAATTGGCATTATTGTCTATGGCTGACTTTTATGTATTCACTACAACATGGTTTTGAGGAAGGCTGGCTGCATTTATTGTGTCAGAAATTAGGCAGACACCTGTCATCACTTTGTGTCTTCTACTATGATTATTTATGGCCATGTCATAGTCTAACTGGACTGTAAGCTCAGGATCTGAGCATGATTCATTTTTGTTCATGTCTAACAATCTCCTGACATAATCTCTATAAATATTTTTTGAAAAAATACATTCAAGGATCAGTTCTGTTATATAATCCATTAGTATAAAAACTGTAACTTTAGTACTTGAAGTCTGATTCTCTAGGAGAACTTTTTATTGCTAACGTTCAGTTATATGGCTTGCCTCAGAGAGTGCTGCATACTATAACAAATTACCACACACTTGGAGGCTTATAAACAATGGAAATGTATTTCTCACAGTTATGTAGGATGGAGTGCGAGTATGGTCAGGTTCTGGTGGTGAGGGCCCTTTTTTGAGTTGTAGATATCCTGCTTCTGGTTATAGCCTCACACAGTAGGGAAAAGGGACAAGAGAACTCTCTAGTGTTCCTCTTATGAGGACATTAATTTCATTCATGACCTAACTGCCTCCCCAAACACCACCTGTTAATGCCGTCACATTGAGAGTTAGGAATTGAACATATGAATTTTAGGGAGAAACAAATGTTCAGTCCATTGCATGACTCATGGTTATTTTCCTTTCAATTTTTCACAAACTAGATAAGCTCCTTGTGGATTTGATATGAATCAAAGGTAATACTCCTAGTACCAGTATTAAATTACTTACAGTTATTTTGTTAACAGTGTTAACATTATTTTGCAAGAAGTTTAGTAAGTAAAACATTCAATTAGATATTTTAGTAGGTCATGCTTGCATAGAAACTATGAGCTTAATATTTATGAAATGGACTTCAAATAACTAGCATGTTTTAAAGGAAATAACACTCTGTCAGCCAGTACCAGAAATTTGCATTCAAAATATTTGAATATTTTCTCAAGTTTTTAATCTTTGGACAAAATATTAAACATAGATGGAATTTTAATCCAATAGTGACGATTACTAAAAGGATTATTGCACTTACTCTTAGTGGTTGCACGTGCCTCATGTAACAGAATGTTGACATAGAGCTAATCTAAGTCTGCTCTTTGTAATTAAAAAAAAATTATAAAGAACTTTTACTAAATATTTAGTCAACAAATCATTTATTATCGCACAGAAGTTTCTTGGGAAAAGGGTACATCAAATTGGTTTGAAAACAAAAACCTCCAAATAGATGTATGGCATTGACATAGCCAAATATTTTCTCACTCATTCTTTACTTTGAATAATTGGCTCCTAATATTATATGCCTCCATCTACTCATTTCTTTTCTAATTGATTGGTAAAAACTAGTTTTGTTATTAACCATCTTATAAATCAATATATTTATATCTAGCCACCATTTCCTTAGTCTAAATTTATAGCTTCTCACAGTAGAAAAGCTCTAAACCATGCTCAGAAAATTTTATTCTAGCATTCTTTTGATTTCAAAATTATGATTGGATCTTTTCTCAATTTCAGCTTCAATGAGCCCTTTCCATAAAATTGTTCTGCTTAATAGCATAGAAAAAAAAAGCTTGATCATGGATATCTTTTGATGTTCATTCACTGAAAAGCTACACTGTGTCTTATTGCTACTTAAGTTTGTTGAGGAATGAAATTTATTGCAAGGTGATGATCTGGAGAGATGATGGAACTAGACATAGTTATTTCCCATTACAGAAAAACAGGATATGGATTTATTTGGCACTTAATCAGGACAAACTGTATATAGTTTTACTTCCACAACAAACATTTTTTAGCAATTTTAACTATATTCTCCTCCCTTGAACAATATTGTCAAATATTCTACTGAATCATAATTTTTAATTCTTTGAATAAGTCTAAATGTTCTGAAAAAAGGCTTTTGTTCACTGCAAAGTATAGATATGATTATGAAATAACTTAGAGGTCCAAAACTGATTTTATGATGAATTCAACTATCATTACTCCTAAATTCTCACACACAAACACACACACACACACACACACACACTCCACATTTGGGCTCTTTGTTATTAAACTCTCCAGTGATTCTAGCAAACAATATTTTTTGTGGGACACGAAGGTAGCAATGACATACCTCCCTGATATGGTTTGGTTGTGTCACCACCAAAATCTCATCTTGAATTGTAGCTCCCGTAATCCCCATATGTCATAGGAGGAACGCAGTGAGAGGTAATTGAATCATGGCCACAGATTTATCCTATGCTGAGAGTGAATAAGTCTTATGAGCTCTGACAGTTTCATAAAGGGCAGTTCCCCTGCACATGTTCTTGCCAGCCACCATGTAAGACGTGCCTCTTCTCCTCCTTTGCCTTCCACCATAATTGTGAGGCCTCCCCAGCCATGTGGAACTGTGAGTCCATTAAACCTCTTTTTCTTTATAAATTACCCAGTCTCAGGTATTTCTTCATAGCATTATGAAAATGGACTAATACACCTACTCCTCCCCACTTCCTACCCAACAACTTAGAAATAAGGGGAATGTAGCTGTCTTGAGAAGTCAACAGCAGAATCTTCAACTCATAATAACAGAAGACTCAAGCCAGGGAATCATAAAATTTATTTAACCCTAAATCAATGATGTGCTTGTTAAAAGAAAGGGTGACCAACAAAAATGTAAAGTCAGTAAGATAAAATGTGATGATGTAGATCAGGCACAGCCACGGTGGTGCTGATGCTGAACCTGCAGAGACACAAAAATTCTAATCATAAGAGAGGACTTTACTAGGGAAGAACAAGGATATTTCATCAGATTTCACCCTGGCATTGATAAATTGCCCACAGGTCAATCTATTTACCTTTGCTTTAATTCTATGAATTCTGTGCTTACTAGGCCTAAGCAAACTTCTGATTAGCAAAGTGGATTCTCAAACATCTTCAGAAGAAAAAAGCGTGGTGCTCTAGACTGTGGATGTGAACGGTCCAGTGACTGGAAAGCTGTAGTCCTCATTATAAATCAGAAACATGTTATTCGGTGTTCATTATACACTGGTATCAGGTGATTTGATTATTATTGGTTTGTCCCCTATAACCAAATTATTTCTGGCTATATTAATAAAGTTTCCATTTCTCACCTCCAAGGATAAGAACCATTATCTTAAGCCTTGGTAAATTTAGCACAATAAATGCCATTTTTTTTTTTTTTTTTTTTTTTTTTTTTTTTTTTTTTTTTTTTTTGAGACGGAGTCTCGCTCTGTGGCCCGGGCTGGAGTCTGGAGTGCAGTGGCCGGATCTCAGCTCACTGCAAGCTCCGCCTCCCGGGTTCCCGCCATTCTCCTGCCTCAGCCTCCGGAGTAGCTGGGACTACAGGCGCCCACCACCGCGCCCGGCTAGTTTTTTGTATTTTTTTAGTAGAGACGGGGTTTCACCGTATTAGCCAGGATGGTCTCGATCTCCTGACCTTGTGATCCGCCCGTCTCGGCCTCCCAAAGTGCTGGGATTACAGGCTTGAGCCACCGCGCCCGGCATAAATGCCATTCTTTAAGGACTGCTGATTTTGCCTCTGAGCTAAATTATACCATAATTTAATGACTCTGCCAACCATTGGTGACAGAAATATTATCTAATAATACATTATACATATGATGTCAATGCATACAATGATTTTCTAGTTATGCTTTTACATTAAAATGCAAAACTACTTCAGTCTTAACCACATGACATTTTATCTTTGACCTAACAATATGGCAATTTCGTATAATTTAACTTAAAATTTAGCCTCATTTTGCTTCTCTATTAAGTTCATGTACTTGTTTCACAATAATCACATGTCACATTTTTTCTTGATCCTTCAATTTCCCGCTTTCCATCTCTTCTCCTCAGTTCACACCAATGAGATCACGTTACACTTGTGGGCACCTTGACCCTGTTTGATTTTAGCTCCATCCTCTTCTTTTTTTTTTTTTTTTTTTTTTTGAGACAGAGTCTCGCTCTGTCGCCCAGGCTGGAGTACAGTGGCCCGATCTCAGCTCACTGCAAGCTCCGCCTCCCGGGTTCACGCCATTCTCCTGCCTCAGCCTCCCGAGTAGCTGGGACTACAGGCGCCCGCCACAGCACCCAGCTAGTTTTTTGTATTTTTAGTAGAGACGGGGTTTCACTGTGGTCTCGATCTCCTGAGCTTGTGATCCGCCCGCCTCAGCCTCCCAAAGTGCTGGGATTACAGGCGTGAGCCACCGCGCCCGACACTCCATCCTCTTCTTTATGGCATAGACATCAATCCTGAAGCCTGAATTTCCCAAGTTTCTCTCACAAGTGGTTGCCTCATGGGTTTGCCAGTGGGAGGAGGCACTGGTGGGAGATTGTGCAACATCAGGAAGCAAGAAGCCAGGGCTGTTCTTGTCCTCTGTCATCAATACGTAGTGGAGTGTCTCTGGGAGTAGGGGTATCAACTCCTGCTCTCATTGGGTGGACAGGCTCTGTTTCCAGCTTCTGTGGGGTGACCTTTGTCCCTGGAACTAGTAACACCTCCTCCTCCTTTCTTCCCTAATGCAAAGGTGATAGTTATGTCCTGCTGTCTACAGTCCGTGTTATCTCAGTTTCCCTATGCGGGTGCTCAGCTCCTTCATACCAGTTCAATCAATTCCCTGCATTATGTTCTTCCTGTTGTAAAAGCTTGAAGTGATTTATCTTTTTCTTACAAAACACTGACTCACATAATACGTAAAAAATATACAAACTGCTAGGTTTGAGTCCCATTCTATTCTCATCACCCAAAATTAGTTGAGTCTGAATTCATCGTCCTCCCACCTCCTGTAATAATAAATAAGTCCCTTTCTCTGTCAGTGGCAAATTTCTTCACATCTCCTCCACTTTCCTTAATTACCGATTTTATCGTATCTCCTCTGCTTTCTTTAATTACCTATTTTTTTGTTGTTTAGTTTTAACTTTTTAAGTATGCATACGATTTATAACTACCATAAAATTTTAGTAGAATTTTCCTTCAAAAAACCCTCCCTTGGCTCTAAATTCCTATACAGTGATTTCCTGAATTTCTTTGCTTCCTTTCTTATTAAATGTAAGCAAAAAGTTTTCTAAACTTACTGTGCCCACTTCCTTACTTTCTAGTTTGTTTCAAATTGACTTCCATTGGCCGGGCGCGGTGTCTCACGCCTGTAATCGCAGCACTTTGGGAGGTCGAGGAGGGTAGATCATTTGTGGTCAGCAGTCCGAGATAAGCCTGGCAAACATGGTGAAACCTCATCTCTACTAAAAATATACAAATTAGCCGGGCGAGGTGACGGACGCCTGTAATCCCAGCTACCTGTGAAGCTGAGGCAGGAGAATCGCTTGAACTTGGGAGGCGGAGGCTGCAGGGAGCCGGTATCACGCCACTGCACTCCAGCCTGGACGACAGAATGAGACTCTGTCTCAAAACCAAACCAAAACAAAACAAATTAACTTCCATCCTCACCTCACCACTCTGTCTGAAACCTGCTGTCAAGCTGGATCAACTTTTAAATAATGAAACGCAGTGAACACTTGCCTGCCCTACTTCAACTGCCTGTACAGTAGCTTTTGATAAATAGCTTGTTCTGGCCTCTGTTAGATATTAAGCACACTATTCTGCATTTCTTGTTCATTTGTTTGTTTATTTACTTGCTGTTTTCAGTTTCTCTGTCTCATTTGCTCTCTACCTTCTCAATTTAACTTCCAAATTCAGGATTTCCTAAGGGCTTAGAAAAGGTGTCCGAAATCTCTGACTTCAATCTCTCATTGGGTGATTTAATTTTCTATGGGTCTGTTTAATTTTTTATTGGGTGATTCTTTCTCCATGGATAGAAATATCATCTCTGTAGTGATGATTTCTAAAATTTTAGCTTCGTTAACATTACCTTTCTAAGATTCATGTCAAATTCTAAATTGAAATCTCTATTTGGAGATCTCATGGACAGTTTATATTTAACTTGTAACAGTTTAAATCTCATTTTTTCCCAGTCTTACCTGTCTAACTTATGTCGTAAAATAAGATCAATATAAACTTTGTAGCCCTTGTCAGAATTCTAGGAGACATATTTAAGACCCTTCTAATTTTAATCCATTAGTAATAGAAATAACATTTGTTGAATGTATATTATGTGCTATGTACCACACTATGTTTACTACAGACATTATTTAATCTTCACAATCCACATATGAGTTATATATACTATTATTCACCTTGTCTACAGATGAGAAAAAGCTTAAGCGCTTCACTGAAGGACGTTTAGCTAGTAAGTGACGTAGCCAGGATTTCAGAACAGACCATTTTGTTTCAGAGTTCACATTTTTATAGTCATTACACTATGTCTCAAATTATAATAAAACTATACATAACACATGCATAACTTTATTATGGTCCAAGCACAGTTGTAAGTGCTTTAGATGTAATAAATCATTTATGAGGAATATATTTTTATTATGCCTATTTTGTACATCAGGAAACTGCACAGAGAGGTTGAGCAATTTTCCCAAGGCCAGTAAAGCATAGAGACAGAATTTAAAACTGACTTAGGCTCCCGAGAGTGTGTTCTTAATCACAGTGATATCCATACTTTTGGGTGACCCGTGGGTTCTACCTGCAAAATCCATTTTGATGTTTTCCGTGGCTCGTGGCTAGAGAGCAAAATAATGCTAAGGTTTGCAGGAAGGAAGCCAGAATGCATAACTTGTTAGGGAGCTGGAATGATAATCAAAATATTCCAAGTTGGATTACCTCAGACTACAAAGTGCAAAGAGATGTTTAGGATTGTTGCTAAAATGTCTGAATCTAGCCAGTTGACAAATGCAGGCCTCACAGTAGGAAAAACCACCACTGATTCTTTCAGCAAGCTAGGTAACTATTACAGGTAAGCTAGGAAGCAAACAGAATGCCTCTGTTAATCATTATGAGAATGTGAGATGGATAAGTCAGGCATAAATATTATAATCCCATTTTATAAGAACCAGAAGGGTTGCAGGAAGCATCATTTTGCCAAACTAATGTGCAAGTGACCTGGGACTAAGATCCAGATATTCTAACTCATACTCAGATGGTCTTCCTGTTACATTATGTGTGCATCCCTCGGTTCCTTATTGGGGTTTTCAGAGTAAGCCAAGAAATAAGATCATAGATTTGAGAACAACTAAAGGTACATGAAAACGCAATGCCACATATTAAGAAACAAGGGAATTGGTATCTGGTGGTCAGCTTACTAAGAAACAATTTTGAAAGGTTGACTTCAGTATTCACAGATTTTAGGAGATAATATTTCAAAAGAAATTCTTATAACTTGGAGGAGAAGAGGAAAAGAGTGGGGTTAGCTTTTAAAAAGTCTATTTTCATGTCATGTTTGGTTGAAATATTTTTAAACTAGAATACTGATAAGCACTACCGAAGATATTTCTATAGTTATAAAATTGTATAATATAGAAAAATATAAATGTATGTAGGACCAGCTCATTTGCATGTTATTTAAATATGTTATAAGAGAGCTGAACAACAGCAAACTTGAAATAGGACTATCGGTTACACTAGAGTCTAGGTACAAAATCATGATTAATCTGGAAAAGTTAAGAAGTATCTTTATATAGACCACATTTTGTAACCAGTTACATTTTAGAAAAAGGTACGTATGTTCTCAAAGTTTAATTTTTACATTGACATACTTTGTGAAAGTAAAAAGAATACGGTTTATAGTAACATAATTAGGAACATAATTGGGTGCTAAGATAGGTGAGATTAGAGCTATCACAGATGCATAGGTTATAATGTAATGAATTCTTTTCTATATCGTTATTATTAAAATATTTTCTGAAAAATAACAGGGGCTTGTTGGTGCAGGACAAGAATAATATATCAAAAACTCTTGAGCTAGATGGTTTTCAGAAATCATAACTTCTTGTATTTAAGAAATGTAAGGTGGAGCTTAATTTAAATGTGACATAATCCTCTGGGGTTTGGATAGCACCCTGTAATCAGTCATATTAATATTTACGTTACATAGAAAAAGAAGACTATAAATAGTCTATCGTTAGGTTAAGTCAGATTATTCCACAAAATAAGTTCAAGCTAGGTCAGATTTTGACCTTCCTAAGTGAGTTAAGGTAACAGTTTCCGGAGCTCTAAGATATCAAAACTGCATGAAGGCTTGAGGCCATATCCAAGAGCACCACAGTGATTGACAGTGCCATCTAGTGGCAAAGAAGTGGATCTGTGCAGACCTACATATTTGTCCATGGCTATAATGCTAGTGACACATCTAATAAAACAATTAATCAAGTATTTTCTCTCTGGGAATATGAAAACAGATAAGAAATTTTTCCCTACAGAGAGGAATTTTTAGTCTACGAATAAAGACGCTGTGTACACGTAATGTCAATACAATATAATTAGTGTAATGGAAGATAGTAATATAGGAGAGGCTCTTAGTTGGATCAAGTGAGGAAAGAAGATTTTCTGAAAGAGGAGGAAGCTGAGTGAAGTTTTGAAAGTAACATAAGAGATGGAAAGGGGTAAGACTGCTTCTACGAAGAAAATGCAGAGAAGAAGGCAAAAACAGAAATCCAAACTGATAGAGGTATTGATATAAGAGAAAGCTAAACAGGACAAACAGAAGGATTCCTGATTCATATATAGTAACTTCCTGAATGCCAAATGATAAGCATGTTTGTTCATTTCTAGTTTTTAATATTCTATGTGATTTAATGTCACTGTTTTTTATTATGAGTCTTTATGAAAAAATACAATTTAAAATTATATATTATGTCCTATATCTATAAAATAACTTCAGATTGTTTTTGAAGATTAAAAAACTATTGTTTATAAATTATAAAATAATATAAAATATTATTTCAAATAATTAAGCATTTGCAACTTACAATATAAACTTTAAGATATGGTCAGTAATCTAGGCATGAGGGTAAAATGTGTCTCAATTAGAGAGGTAACTGGATTTTTGCATCATAGCAATTTACCGTCAATCCAGTTGACTCTACTGAGAAGTGTTTTAAATTCTAATTTCATAATTTTTCTAATAACGGTTTTCTTTATTTCTAATAACATTTTTCTTTTTTTCATTTTATTTGCTTCTATTCTTATTGAGACCTATTTTACCCTCAATTGTTTGGCAAAGTTTTTGTGATATTTAGACATTCTGGTCCATGTTTCCCAAATTATAGCTTTATTTTCCAATTTTATTGTAATAAGAATATTTATTTTTCTATTTGGTGAAAATCTCTCAGACTACCACTTATGGAACTTTTTTTTTTCCTTTTGGCCTCTGTGTAGATCAAACCAGAAGGACTCAGAGCCATTGCAATTCAATAGGCCCATATTAAGAAAAAAATGCATTTCCTATGCTTCATCCTCTGGGTAGAGGTCGCACATCCCTGTAGCTGGACACATACACACACAAGTGCAACTGTAATTTGATCAAACAACACTCATACTTACTATGTGCATTACAGTCTATTTTCTGACCTGTTTCTGATTTTAATTTTCTTTTATTTTACTTGTTTTTTAGTCACAGTCCTCTCAATGGATTTCATGATCCACTAATAAATCTGGATTTGTAAAATGTTGCTACAGAAGAAATATTGATTGCTTAAAGGATAATATATAGAAATGGAATATTTGAATAACAGAACAAAACTATGTGTGACATGTAGACAAAAGAGTGAGGTTAGAAAAGGACTTTATTGAAGAAAAGAAGTGTTGACATGGACCTTGAAGGATGGCTGAGAACTGAATGTACAGTTAGTGGGGTAACACCACAGGAAGGCAAAACCTCTTTGAAGTAAAGATTCAGTTGTGTCGAGTTGGTATATATAGGAGACCAAAATAACATCACTCTAGATAAGTATAAAGAAACCTAGTAGGACAATATATTGATGACAGTAACAACTATCTTTTTTATTGCTGTTTCAGTACTCAAAATTTTGAAATATATATTATCTAATTTATTTGTACATCCACCCTGGGTGATAGATTTTCTTAGCATCATTTTATACAAAGAAGGAATATGAGAGGTAGAAGTTAAGTAAATTAGACTGGATCACAGTTGTAGTAAGTGATAGATTGTTTTCTAAATGAAACCAGTTCTCTAATCCTAAAGCCTATAATCTTAGCCAGAGGTAGATTAATTGGAAAAATGAGATCCTTTGTAGAATATCTGAAATTCTGAGATGAGTTGTTTAGATTTCTATTTTATAGTCAGTGGGGATTATGAATAATGTTTTATCATGGAATGACATGAACATCTTTAAAAATACTAATTCATCAGAATGATGAACTAGGGTACTAGTTTAATGACATTAACTATACTATAATGACATTATATAGGGTACTAGTTTAATGACATTATGCTATAATGACATTATATAGGGTACTAGTTTAATGACACTAACTAAATTATAATGGCATTAAGCTAGTACCCTAGTTATTATTAGATACTCTGGAGTTAACTCATAGTGAGGATTAGACTATAGTTCTTCAGATGTCATGAATGGGAAAAATATTATCAAGGGTATTACCAAACAGAATTGACTACGGGCATAAAGGAAACACATTGAAATTCTTAAGTATTATTTAGGGCTAAAAATAAAGTAATGAATCTGAGATATGAAGGCTGAAGTTTCTAGGTCTTACTTTCTAAAGTATATTCACACTATTAGAACCAAATTATTTATTCTCCAGAAGAAAAATATTCAAGCTTCAAGTTTTTTGAATGGAATTTAAAATGATAGCAAATTAAGTTAATTTTTGGATGTAGTGTAAGGAAGGGGTCCAGTTTCAATCTTCTGCATATGACTAGCCAGGTCTTCCAGCACCAATTTTTAAATAGGGAATCTTTTCCCCATTGCTTGTTTTTGTCAGGTTTATCAAAGATCAGATGGTTGTAGGTGTGCGGTCTTATTTCTGAGTTCTCTATTCTGTTCCATTGGTCTGTGTGTCTGGTCTTGTACAAGTACCTTAGTGTTTTGGTTACTGTAGACTTACAGAAAACTTGAGGTCAGGTAGCATGATGCCTCCAGCTTTCTTCTTTTTGCTTAGAATTGTCTTGGTTCTTCAAGCTCATTTTGGTTCCACATGAATTAAAAAAAAAATTTCTAATTCTATGAAGAATGTCAATGGTAGTTTAATGGCAGTAGCATTGAATCTATAAATTACTTTGGCAGGATGGCTATTTTCACGATGTTAATTCTTTCTATCCGTGAGTATGGAATGGTTTTCCATTTGTTTGTGTCCTCTTTGATTTCTTTGAGCGGTGGTTTGTAGTTCTCCTTGAAGAGGTCCTTCACTTTCCTTGTTAGCTGTTTCCTAGGTATTTTATTCTTTTTGTAACAATTGTTAATGGGAGTTCACTCATGATTTGGCTCTCTGCTTGCCTATTGTTGGCGTATAAGAATGCTAGCATTTTTTGGCCAGGCATGGTAGCTCACACCTGTAATCCCAGCACTTTGGGAGGCTGAGACGAGCAGATCACGAGGTCAGGAGATTGAAACCATCCTGGCTAACACGGTAAAACCCCATCTCTACTAAAAATACAAAAAATTAGCTGGGCATGGTGTCGGGCACCTGTAGTCCCAGCTACTCGGGAAGTTGAGGCAGGAGAATGGCTTAAACCCGGGAAGCGGAGCTTGCGGTGAGCCAAGATTGCACCACTGCACTCCAGTTTGGGGGACAGAGTGAGACTCTGTCTCAAAAAACAAACAAACAAACAAACAAACAAAACTAACATTTTTGCACATTGATTTTGTATCCTGAAACTTTGCTGAAGTTGCTTACCAGCTTAAGAAGCTTTTGGGCTGAGATGATGGGGTTTTCTAGATATAGGATCATGTCATTTGCAAACAAAGATAATTTAAGTTTCTCTTTTCCTATTTGAGTATGCTTTATTTCTTTCTCTTTCCTGCTTGTCCTGGACAAAACTTCCGATACTACACTTAATAGAAGTGATGAGGCAGAGCATCCTTGTCTTGTGCCAGTTTTCAATGGGAATGTTTCCAGATTTTGCTCATTCTGTATGATATTGGCTGTGGGTTTTTTCATTTATGGCTCTTATTATTTTGAGATATGTTCCTTCTATACCTAGTTTATTGAGAGTTTTTAACATGAAGGAATGTTGAATTCTATCAAAGACCTTTTCTGCATCTTTTGAGATAATCATGTGGTTTTTGTCTTTGGTTCTGTTTATGTGATGAATCACATTTGTTGATTTTTGTATGTTGAACCAGCCTTGCATCCCAAGGATGAAGCCAACTTGATCATGGTGAATAAGCTTTTTGATGTGCTGCTGGATTTAATTTGCCGGTATTTTGTTGAGGGTTTTTGCATCAGTGTTCATCAAAAATACTGGCCTGAAGTTTTGTTGTGGTTGTTGTATCTCTGCCAGATTTTGGTATCAGGATGATGCTGACCTCATAGAAAAAGTTAGATAGGAGTCCCTCCTTTACAGTTTTTTGGAATAGTTTCAGTAGGAATGGTACCAGTTCTTTTTTGTAACTTTGGTAGAAATCAGCTGTGAATCCATCTGGTCCTAGGCTTTTATTGGTTGGTAGGCTCTTTATTACTGACTCAATTTCAGGACTCGTTATTGATCCGTTCAGGGATTAAGTTTCTTCCTGGTTCAGTCTTGGGAGGGTGTATGTGTCCAGGAATTCATCACTTTCTTCTAGATTTTTCTAGTTTATTTTCATAGAGGTGTTCATAATATTCTCTGATGGTTGTTAGTATTTCTGTGGGGTCAGTGGTGATATCACCTTATCATTTCTGATACTGTTTACTTGACTCTTCTCTCTTTTCTTCTTTATTTGTCTATCTAGTGGTCTATCTATTTTATTAATTTTTTTCAAAAAATAGCTCCTGGATTCATTGATTTTTTGAAACATTTTTTTTTGTGTTGCTAACTCCTTCAGTTCAGTGTTGATCTTGGTTATTTCTTGTCTTCTGCTAGCTTTGGGGTTTGTTTGATCTTGGTTCTCTAGTTTCTTTAGTTGTGATGTTACATTATTAACTTGAGATCTTCCTAGGTTTTTGATGTGGGCATTTAGTGCTATAAAGTTTCCTCTTCACACTGCTTTAGAGGTGTCCCCAAAATTCTGGTACATTGTATCTTTGTTCTCTTTAGTTTCAAAGAACTTCCTGAATCTCTACCTTAGTTTCATTATTTACCCGAGTCATTCAGGAGCAGGTTGTTCAATTTCCATGCAACTGTGTAGTTTTGAATGAATTTCTTAATCTTGAGTTCTAATTTAATTGCACTGTGGTAAGAAACACTTATGATTTCAGTTATTCTGCATTTGCTGAGGGGTGTTTTACTTCTGATTATGTGATCAATTTTAGAGTAAGTGGCATGTAGTGATTAGAAAGAATGTATATTCTGTTGTTTTGGGATTGAGCATTCTGTAGATACCTATCAGGTCTACTTGATCCAGAACTGAGTTCAGGTCCTAAATATCGTTGTTAATTTTCTGTCTCGATGATCTGTCTAATATTATCAGTGGGGTATTAAAGTCTCCCACTATCATTGTGTTGGAGCCTAAGTCTCTTTGTAGGTCTCTAAAAACTTGCTTCATGAGTCTGGGTGCCCCTGTGTTGGATGCATAATATATTTAGGACAGTTAGCCTATTTGTTGAATTGAACCCTTTACCATTATGTAATGCTCTTCTTTTTTTGATCTTTGTTTGTTTAAAGGGTGTTTTGTCAGAAACTAGGATTGCAACTTCTTTCTTCTCTTTTCTGTTTTCCATTTGCTTCATAAATATTCCTTCATTCCTTTATTTTGAGCCTATGTGTGTCTTTGCACATGAGATGGGTCTCTCCTAGACAGCATACCAAAGGATCTTGGCTCAATATCCAGCTCGCCATTCTGTGTCTTCTAACTGGGGTATTGAGCCCATTTACATTTAAAGTTAGTATTGTTATATGTGAATTTGATCCTGTCATCATGATGCTAGCTGGTTATCTTGCAGATTTGATTATGTAGTTGCTTCATAGTGTCACTGGCCTGTGTACTTCAGTGTGTTTTTGTAGTGGCTGGTAATGGTTTTTTCATTCCATCTTTAGTGCTATCTTTAGGCGCTCTCACAAGGCAGGCCTGGTGGTGATGAACTCCCTCAGTATTTGCTTGTCTGAAAAGGATCTTATTTCTTCTTCATTTATGAAACTTAGTTTGGCTGGATATGAAATTCTGAGCTGGAAATTCTTGTCTTCAAAAATGTTAAATATTCATCCCTAATCTCTTCTGGCTTGTAAAGTTTCTGCTAGAGGCCTGCTGTTAGTTTAATGTGCTTCTCTTTGTAGGTGACCTGACCTTTCTGCCCTTAACATTTTTTCTTTCATTGTGACCTTGGAGAATCTGATGATTATGTGTCTTGGGATTGATCTTCTCGTGGAGTTTCTTATTAGGGTTCTCTGTAGTTCCTGAATTTGATGTTGCCAATCTTGCTAGGTTGAGAAAGTTCTCCTGCATGATGTCCTGAAGTATGTTTTCCAACTTGGTTCCATTCTCCCTGTCTCTTTCAGCTACCCAAATCAGTCATAGATTTGGTCTGTTTACGTAATCCCGTTTCTCAAAGGTTTTCTCATTCCTTTTCATTCTCTTATCTCTATTAATGTCTGCTTGTCTTATTTCAGAAAGATAGTCTTCAAGCTCTAAGAGTCTTTCTTCCATTCCATTAGTCTATTCAGCTATTGATACTTGTAATTGCATTGTGAAGTTCTCGTGTTCTGTTTTTCATCTCCACCAGGTTACTTAGGTTCCTCTCTAACATGGCTATTCTGGCTATCAGGTCCTGTATTGTTTTATTGTAACGCTTAGTTTCTTTGTATTGGGTTACAACATGTTCCTTTAGCTCTGCGAAGTTCATTACTACCCACCTTCTGAAGCCTACTTCTGTCAATTCAGTCATCTCAGCCTCAGCCCAGTTCTGTGCCCTTGCTGGAGAGGCATTGTGCTCATTTGGAGGGGATGAGGCACTCTGGCATTTTGAGTTTTTAGCGTTTTTGCTTGATTTTTTTCTCATCTTTTGGGCTTATCTACCTTCAATTTTGCGGTTACTGACATTTGATGGGGTTTTGTGGAGTCATTTTTGTTGTTGTTGTTGTTGCTTTCTGCTTGTTTGTTTTTCTTTTAGCAGTCAAGCTACACTTCCATAGGACTGCTGTGGTTTGCTGGGTGTCTGCTCCAGACACCAGTTGCCTTGTTTTTTCCTGAACCTGGAGGCATCAACGGTGAAGGCTGTGAAACAATAATGATGGCAGCCTTCTCCTTCCTATAGAAACTCTGTTCCAGGATTTACTGACCTGTTACCAGCCTAAACTGCACCTGTAGCAGGGGGATGGAGATTTATTTTGGCTCCAATCAGGAGGAATGGAATCAGTGACCTGCTTAAAGAAGCAGTTTGGCTGCTTTGTGGTAGCACAGCTGTGCTGCATTGTGGGGGACCCTTCCTTATCCGGACCATCTGGACTCTCCAGAGCTGGCAAGCTGGTACAGAGCTGGCAAGCTGAGTCAGCCAAACTGCAGAGATGGCAGCCTCCTTCCCCTGTGAACTTGGTCCTTCTCAGGCAGACTCCAGCCTGTCACTGCTGGCTGGCTGGAATTCCAAGCCAATGGGTCTTAACTTGTGAGGTGCCATGGAAGTGGAGCCCACAGAAGGATGTTGCTTGGCTCACCCTCCTAGGATTCAGCATCCTCTTCTAGAGGTATGTAAGGATGGATCTCCCACCTTGCTGGGAATCCTGGGACTGGAGTATTCAAACTTCTGGGTGTCTGTGTAGCCCGAGCAGCTGCTCTGCAGGGAATCCACACAGCTCTGTGTATCAGACCCAGGGCCCTGGTAATGTGGGCTTATGAGGGGATCTTCTGGTGATCTGCTGGTTGCAAAGATCCATGGGAGAAGTGTGGTTTCCCAGGTGGGATTGCACAATTACTCACCACTTCCCTTGACTGAGGTTGGGGTTCCTTTGGCTCTGTGCCACTCCTGGGTGGGCTGTCACCCTACCCTGCTTTTCTTCATTCTTTGTGGGTCGAGCTGTTTGTCTAGATAGTCCTAATGCAAGAACCTGGATATTTCAGTAGCAGGTTTTAAATTCACTCACCCCTTTTCATTTCTCTGTGAGTGCCACAGCCCACAACTGCTTCTAATTGGCCATCTTGGCCCCTCCTTTATCAAAATTTTACAGTGTCCTTTTCAATGGCTTTGAGAAAAGGGTTCTCCCAGAACGCAGGCATTTTATCTCTTGGCAAATTCTTTTCCTGGAATTTTGAAATTGTTAAAAAGCCTAAGAATGATGCTTTAATTATTGACTTTTATTGCTTTGCTACCAATGAGTCTCAGATGACTTTGAGATTTGAGATTTGATTGATTAGGTTTCCACTATTGATTCTGAAAATGTGTTTTTCCTGGTGATAACAGGATATCAAGTTGAACATGATCAAAAATTTTCTGAAAATTCAGGTCTAGATGTCAAGTATATTGTGCTTCCACTTCTGCCATATTGAAGTTTCAAAAGTTGTTATTTGATTTGAAATGTTCATCAATTTTCCTATCATGTTTCCCCCATTTTCTGCCTGTTGAAAATCTAATTATGCTTCAAGAGTCACTTTAATGAAATGCATTCATGAATCTCTTCATGGATATCATCTCTGGACTGGTGTCTCTTTCATATTCTTCTTCCACTCATATTTATCCTCCTCAAAACCACTGTCATCTGATATATAGAGACTAAGGACTTGAGAATGAGCCTGAAGGAATAGCCACAGTTAAAAGGTGGACACAGGGAATGAGAAGGCAGAGTAGGGGGTTAGTGGGATCTAAAAGGTGAGCAAAGGCCAGGCATGGTGGCTCACGCCTGTAGAGGGAGGTGGATCACTTGAAGTCAGGAGTTCGAGACCAGTCTGGCCCACATGGTGAAACCCCGTCTCTACAAAAAAATAAAAAAAATTAGCCGGGTGAGGTGGTGCATGCCTGTAATCCCAGCTACTCGGGAGGCTGAGGCAGGAGAATCACTTGAACCAAGGAGGCAGAGGTTGCAGTGAGCCAAGACTGCACCACTGAACTCCAGCCTGGGCAACACAGCAACTATGTCAAAAAAATAAATAAATAAAAATGTATAAATAAATAAACAAGTAAAAGGCAAGCAAGGATTGATAAACAATCTAAAGAGAAAAGAAAAACACATTTATTTAAGGGCATGATGCCAAGAATGCTGTGTACCTTGGACAGGCAAAGAAAACTATGTTCAGTAGAATAGTGAGAATTAAAGGCAGCCTGCAAGGAGGCCGGAAATGCATCTTAATTCCGACTACATTTTCTTCGTACAGGTCTTCCTCCCTTTCTATATTCTGTTATGGTTATCTGTTCACAGTCTTTTTCCATGAGACTACAAAAGCTTTATGAAAAAGGCCACCTGCTGTTTAACTCTGTATTCCTTGTATGTGGCATAATACATAGTATGTTTGCATTTTATTTATTTGGATCTATGTTCACAGTAAATACATTCTCTATTACTTTCTGCTGCATATGTACACCCTTCCCCATTCGCTGACCCTCACATGCAAGAAACCTTAATAGGGCTGTGCGAGACAGAGCAAGAACACGGGGTTCTCCGGCACAGCCCAGAAGCTGCAGTCACTTTCTCAGATGTCCCTTCCTTAGTTTCTGATTATACGTTCTGATTCCTTTTCCCCCCACTGAGGCCATGCGCCTCATTGTAGGTACAGTGCAGTGCCAAAACAATGTTTGTTTTACATTTGTCACTACATTGCTCATTCATTTTGCTAAAAATAATTTAATTTGTGAAACTGTCAAAACTACAAATTTAGTCAGCATCTTAAGGCCTTGTAAATTGTTCTTTTTAATTTCCTTCCATCAATAAAGAGACACAGTGTTAGAAGTCTATTACTGAGATAATTTTAATAATCATTTACTTAGAACAACTAAACATAAGTTAGCTAGCACATAGTCAATAAGGCAGCAAAGTACTCTACAGAATCTTACTGGGGTTGAAGAAATGAAGTATAATTATCCAAAACCATGGGTTAAGGAGAAAAAAGAAAGAAGCAAGGAAATTAAAGGCAGAGAGACCAGAATGATAGTAAAATTACCATGTTAGATGAATGTGTCTTTTCCAGTTCCTTGGGTATACAATTTTTATAAAATGTGAAAGAAGCTACATGGAGGATCACAGATTTGTTCTTTCTCAACTGTTTTATGAAAACTTAAACAAGATCTTAAAATATTTTCCCTTTAGATACCAAGATTTTTTTCTTTCTCTTTCACAAATGAGCTTCTTTGGAAATGCTGATTAATACAATAGAGACAAAATTTTATTAGTTTTATTACTTCTCCTGTTTGCTTCTCATCTTGAAAAGTGGAATATGACTCATTCCTTGATCAGCTTCTCTTATGTCTGTTAATCTTCAGCATCATGTCATTCCCTTGCCTCTTGGGTTATGGGACCCTGATGCTTTTTATTTCCTCTACGTTATCTTTTAGGCGAGATTTCTGCACAGCCATAGCTTGCCACTTGTCTTTTTATATGATTTGGCAAGTGGAAATCATACATCTTGCATCTACCCTTCTCATTTCCTTTAGATTGGCACCCTTTCATCCACCATCTTTATCCTACTTTATGTTGATTTTAAAGCATCTTTTCTCTTTGTTTTCCTTATAGTTTTTTTTTATTTTTGCACATGCAAGCATATAACTGGCTTACTTTTCATCAGTTTTGTGACATTCCATTTAATAATTCAAAAAATCATCTGATGACTTCCTGGATATGGCTTTTACAATTCAACCTACCTTCTCATTTCTGCTGATGGTAGTCCTTCTGCCCCTTTCTTTTAGATCTTATGCATTTGTTTTCATTTTTCTGTTACTTTTTAATCTTTTAAAGCAGTATTAGTCTTTTTTTATCAATATGCATTAAATAATCCTGCCTGACTTCATATCCTTTTCTGTTGTGTCCTTATTAAATTATAAAACACAAAATGATATATTTATGTAAAAATCATAGTTTTCCTCCTTCCAGTGGAAGATATGTTAGAGATGTTTATCTCCTAATATTACCTTTAAAATCTTTAGAATTATGCAATCTATCTATCTGCGCAAACCATATATTTAATATACAGATAAATATATAACTCATTAATTTTTTTAAATCATAAGATATAGAAAGTTCTAAAAAATATTTACCCCATATTTACTCATACCATTAGCTCTTTAAAAAATTTTGTAAGGAGATTAAAGTTCTTTTTTTCACCCCTCCAGTCCCACCAAGGTAAAAGCCGAGAGTTACATGTACTTCCTAACTTTCTACTTTACTTATGCAGGCATCATAATACATATACCAATATGTGTATCTATTTTTACAAATCTCTTTCTAACACTTCTTGTTACATATCAGTATGTAACCTGCATTTTTGCTTAAGATTAGTTTATTGCATATGATACATTTCCTTTAAAAAGATGCATAATGTGGATAGCGCCTTAGCTTGCTTCCAGTTTTTGCTAATGTAAACAATACTGAAATGGAATTTAGATATATATGTACATATCTCTGTGTGTATGTGTATATATACCTACCTAACTACATGCATATACATACATATATATACATATATTCATATTCTATTATTTATGTGGGATAGATTATTGTAAGAGGAATTGTTGGATAATGGAATGTTCATACATTTGTTTTTGAGACGGAGTCTTGCTCTGTCGCCAGGCTGGAGTGCAGTGGCATGATCTCGGCTCATTGCAATCTCCACTTCCGGGGTTCAGAGGATTCTCCTGCCTCAGCCTCCCGAGTAGCTAGGATTACAGGTGTGTGCCACCACATCCAGCTAATTTTTGTATTTTTAGAGAGACAGGATTTCAACATGTTGGCCAAGAAGGTCTCGATCTCCTGACCTCATGATCCGCCTGCCTAAGCCTCCCAAAGTGCTGGGATTACAAGTGTGAGCCACTGGGCCGGCCTGTACTTTTATATTTTTATTTTTATATCCAATATGGTGTGATTTTACAAATAAATATAAATGTAATTTTATTACAGCTTTATTTCCCAACTCATGTTCTCTCACTGTAAATTCTTAAAGTAAGGAATTCTCACCAACTTTGTCCCCATATTGAGTTGCACCAACTCCTCTCCCTTTCTGAAATAATCTTAATGTCACGCCATGCTTTATTGATTGTTGCAACAATTGCTTTGGCATAAAACCTGCATATTAAAATCCAATCTTTGTTTCCTCTCAGCTTCTATTACTGTTGATGTTGATACTGTCGATGGAAAGCATGCCTAACCTCAGTCTATCAGGCTCTATCTTCTACTCCTTTCATGTTTATCCTTCATTTTGACTCTCTTGTTATATATTTACTCAAGAATGGATTCTTATTCAGCCAAGAATTACACGAACAGGCTGGTTTCTTTAATCTCCTTCATTTGTCCACACAGAAACCACAATCACTCCTGGCAGCCTGTGTTCATGTTTGATCAACCATTTAGTCAAGAAGTCATTTGGAAAATGAGAGTTATAATTAAATGTTTCACTTTACCTGCAGTGGCTTTGATTACACTGGGCCTTTGGCCAAATCACCTTCTCGACCTTGGGTTTTGGCAGTAATAGAAAAGAAGTATCTGTTGAACAGAAATGAAACTGTGGCTTTTCCTCAAGTACCTTTGAAAAATTCAGACCTATCATCACTCAAATGAAGCTTAATGTTCTGCCAAAGACAAAAAACAAACAAACAAACAAACAAACAAAAAAAACAGTTCTGTGTAAAGTTAGATAAGAGGTCAATATGTTATATACTTTACACTCTCTTTTTTACTGCACAATATTATTTCCCAGAAATTTTCCACCAGCTTTGTATTTTATATTTTATAAGTAAATAAACCATAAACATTTCTCATGGTTTCACCCTAATAAATTTGGGAGTTGAGTAACATGGATTAACTTTCTTTTTCCTTTTTTGTTTTTGTTGTTGTTGTTGTTTTTTTCCAGACAGAGTCTCACTTGGTCACCCAGGCCCAGGCTGGAGTGCAATGGCACGATCTTGTCTCAATGCAACCTCTGCCTCCCGGGTTCAAGTGATTCTCCTGCCTCAGCCTCCAGCGTAGGTGGGATTACAGGTGTGCACCACCATGCTCGGCTAATTTTAGTATTTTTAGTAGAGATGGGGTTTCATCATGTTGGCCAGTCTGGTCTCGAACCCCTGACCTCAAGTGATCCACCCGCCTCAGCCTCCCAAAGTGTTGGGATCATAGGCGTGAGCCACGGTGCCCGGCCTGGATTCACTTTCTGAGTCCGCATCTTAAGTCTCTGAGTTATGATTTTTCCTGTTTGCACTGGCACTATTTTACCCGAAGCTGACAGGTGAAAATATTCACTACTTGTCAAGAATACAAATAACCTTCTTTAGTATTTTTTAATAATATGGACATTACTTTGCCACCTGCACATCTGTCATTTGGAGCCCGTGACTCTCACTTTAATCAACAACATAAAACATTTGAACTCCAGAAATTCGGTGAAGAATAAACTGTCTTATTCAATAATGATGGGAGCTATCAATTCAAGACCAAGTTAGGAACTAAGTTTATTTTTCAGAAAGATAAAATACATGTCAAACAGCCATCCCTTTATAATTGCAAAGTGACATACCAAGACAATTCCCTTGAACTACTCCATAAATGACTTCCAAAAATGCTAATTTAAAGAATTTAACATAAAGAGGCAGCCATGGAGGAAAATATTTCTGTATCATTTACCAAAATGCTCTTATTTCTGTGTGACCCAAGGCAAATTGTTTTGCCTCACTAAGTCACAAACTTCTACAGGGCAAAATTAAAGTCTTGGATGGATAATACTATCTTTTTTACTTTTCTAAAGTTCACATTTCATAATATACAACAGTATATATTGAAGATATTCAATTCAGACTTAAAAAACAGGGGAAAAGGTATCTTTTCTAAAGAACAAGAATGCTTCCTTTATTCAGACAATGGATAGAAAATCACTCTGTGCTTTTCCTCCCTTTGGCAACTACAAAACCTGGAATCAAATTCTATGTTCAGTTAATATGATTTTCTTATCCTAGTTTCCTGGCATAATATCTATCATCTCTGTAATTTATTTAATTTTTATTTTCTGAAATTAATTTTACCTACAGTATATGTATTTTACTCCAAACGACCTCAAATCTTTTGGGACTTAAATGCATGATAAAGATGTATAAAAATATTTTCATTTTGACCATCTACTTATATTATCTTTCATTTTTTTACTTGCATATTTTACAGATTTTGGATGAAATATTTGTGCTTGAATGTAAAATTCTATATTTTACTATAGATTTTGAATAAATAAAAAATACTTAAAGAGCATTCAAATTATCCATTATTTTTTGTGGATGTTTTGGTTGTAAGAAACATAAACCTACTCAAACAAGCTAAAGCCGGAAAGGGCACTGATTGAACAGATGCAGGGACTTTGATGAAACACACAGCAGAGGAAATTTATAAGGGAAGAGTCAGAAGCTACAGGAATCTTGTTTTCCCTTTTTGGTTCAGTAGTTTTGTTTCCTTTCTCTGTAAATTTGTTCTAGGTGCGTTAGTATACATGAAAAGGTATGACCCAGCCTTAGTTTTACTATGAATTCCAGTTTCGAATTACAAGGACACAGGATTTGATTGGCGTGTCTTGGGTCAGGTGCCTACTGGCAGATACAGCTTAGACCTACGTCTTCAATAGCAGCTGCCAGTAATGAGGGATTTTCAAAGAGGAGGATATGGGAGGGGCATTGGACTTACTCATTCAATCACAACTCCCATTGCCTTACTATATAAATCACTGTTTATATTTCTGTAAATTTATTTTGATTTTTTTTTTGCAGGGTGATTTTATGAATATATACGTTATGTATGATTTGGACCCTTTAATTTACACTTTACTGTAAGACAAACATTTTCTTTTCTTATCATTAAAACATTTCAAAACATGTTTTAGGCCACATGGTTTTCTTATCTTTGTTTTTTCATTACTGACAAGAATTTTAATAATTAAATTTCCTTCAGTGATTATCTTCAGATTAATGGCTCAGATACATAATTAAATTTTGTTAACTGAAATGTCATCATTTTTCTCATTTATCACTACTTTATTCAAAGTGGAAAAAAAATGGTGGGTTAATATTACCAAAAGAAAATGCAGCTATTTTTGCCCATCTATAAATTTAATATTTCAAACAGTTTTCTCAATTGTTTATATTAACCCTTTATAAAAGGTAGGTATTTTACTGGCTCTTGGTTCAATAAAATAAATATAAAAATACTGGTCATGTCCTGCCTAGCTTGCATTATCATTAAGAGTACTAAATTAAGGCAATTTAAGTGAATACTCCTTTAGAAGTATAGGGTGCTACCCTTTTGTAAGAAATTGATATTTATAACATCACTTTTATCGGCAGTCATAATGACAAAAATTCTCCAAATTCTATTACACTTGTACCTGAATTATTAGAAAACAAATCAAATGACTTTTTCTTTTTAATTCCATCCTCATTTCTGAGAACATATTTCATTTTTTTATTTTACATCAGAAGCAGTACAGAAGGAAGTAGACTCCCCTCTACATTTGCTAAGATATATAAATATACTTAGTTATACATGCTAAGAATTTTTATTTTACAAAATAAACTTGGAATTTGCTTGGAATTGTATTAAACTACTATTATATTAGGGTAAAGTTGAAATCCAATCTAGGAATATAGTCAAGGTTTATTTTGATTTCTCAGTGTAATTATAGAAAGCCACTTGACATCTCAAAAATATATACAAAGGATTGTATCTATAAGGACTACTACATCCATAAATTGAAAGAGAATTCTGCTTCTAGGAAGCTAAAATTTTATCATATAAATTCTGGTTTTGGTTCAAAAACGTCATTTCTGTTTGAATTGTCAGAAACCAACATCCTTCATACTACAAGAACTGTTGGCAACAACAACAAAAAACCTCTTTTAGCACTAATACTGAAGAAAAAACATGTTGTATTAAAATAAATAAATATATAATTTGAAAGGTAACATAATAAACATCAAGAGTTCCTGTATTAAAAAAAGTTTATTCAGATTATTTTGTGATTTCATCAATAGATTCTTAAAGCATTAAGTCTTGGGTAACAGTCATTCTTTAAAATTCATTCACAGACACATCAAATATAGAGCAAACTTTTTGGTATTAACATATTTTCATTGTGTTAGTTACATTCTCTATGTTTTAAAATGCTTTCTGCCCTTCCACAGTGGTAACATCCAGGAGCTGAGAGAATAAAAATTAAGTACTAAATTCTCTTTTAGAATCAGCTTAATTCTCACCCACTTTCACAAAATCCCAGAGGCCAACTTAAGACTTTTCCACTAGGCTCAGAATGTAAGGCTAGTACCAATCTTAAGGAAAGGCCATTCTTTCTTATTCTCCAGAGGAAAAAAAAAAAAAAAGATACTTTAAGCATGGCTGTTTAACCTGGTTTTAAACTCCCCTGAGATTATCCAGACTAAAGATTTTGAGTTTATATGTTTTCCCAGGAGACAAACAGCTAGTTGCCTACTGGAAGCTAGAGTCACTCTTTTGATTGATAAAGAGTTTATATCAGTCAAAAGTCTTTCTCTATTTCCTCAGTTTCCTCCTTTTGAGTCAGATCATCTTACTTCCTGGTCCAAAACTCTGAACTCAGAGAAAGCTAAAGTTTTTACGAAGTCTTAAGTGACTTACATGATTCTTCATGATCTAGTCTCCTAGCTTTGTCTTTCCTTCTATCGTCCCAAAAACAGAGCCTCAGACAAGCATTTACAAACAAGAAACTTATTATTTTGAAAGTGATTTTCAAGACGCAGAGAAAGGGAACAAGAGGGAGTAGAGTGAAGGAGAAAAGTATATCCACGGATGTGTCATTGAGACACTTATCTCTGGGCAACTCAATCCTGCCAGGTCCTTCTGAGGTCATGAGTATTCCGTGCCTATACATTGCTCAAAAGCAGACTGAGATGCAATACAATTTTAAAGAGTTTGAGTAAACAGTGACTCATGATGAATCAGGAATCTCCAAACCAGAGTGGTTCAGAAGCTCTACCAAGGAAATGCAAGGGGGAGGCTTTTATGAGACAAACACGGAAGTAAAGCAAAGAAAATATTTGATTGGTTACAGTTATATTGTTGCCTATTTGATCTCTCCCATTGGAAAGTCCCTAGTTATAAAATTATAAGGTCTGCCCGTGCTTCTGACCAGTTAAGCCTCAATTCTATTTTTCTTTCAGGTAGACATTTACAAAAAATGGCCCCAGTTAAGTTTCACTGATGTTTGCAAATCAAGCAAGATTAAGGTTATTTATAAGGCAGAACTAGCTTTGTCTGCTCAGGAATTCTTCAGGCCCATTCTTCATTTTAGTTTAAGGATATGATTGGGGAATTTTCATTCACCATCACTCATCTCCTATTGGTTATGGGCTTCTCCAGGGGATATTAACTTCCCACTTCCACGTTTACTTAGGAGCAAGCCCTGGCAGCCCTAGATATGCAGTGATACCTACTGGCCCTACCTGCCGAGGTGAAGCAGTGATGGCCAGAGCAAAGGAGGGATAAAAGACAGAAAAGATGTTCCGTAGGCCCCTACTCATCCACATGTACACAATTCCTCTCTGAGTTACCCTCGTACTTCTCCCTCCTGTTGGCTGCCCCTTGAACGAATCAGGCACAACTTCTGCCTTGAGGTCTTTGCATCAGCCATTCCTCCTGTGTGAAATGCTGTTCCCCCAGACGTATCACTTACCTCATCTTTGCTCAGACCCTATCTTTTCAAAAGGGGCAGAAACTGATCATGCTTATTAATATCACAACACAACCTTCCCCCTTTCCCCACACCTCACACTCTCAATCCCCACCAAACTCAATCCTCAAACCTTTCTCTATTTGTTTTCTTCTTTCTTTAACAATTATTACCTTTCAACATACCACATCACTTATTTATTATGTTTATCACTTATAACCTGTCCTCTCCCATCCACGGTCTACAAAATCAAAGCTCCTCTAGGATTTTGAAAAATATATTTACTGAGGAACACATTTCAAGTACTATTTGGACCGATTTCAGTCCTTTTCTTCCATATTATGTTTTGATTTGGAAAAAAGGTGAAACTAAGCATGATTACCCAGGTTCAAAAAATTGAAATCGAGGAACCAAAAGGCTTCCCTTTTTTTTTTTTTTTTTTTTTTTTTTTTTGGTTAATGATTAGAGGTCAATGCTTTTAGAGGAAGGTAATTAAAATGTTCTAGATTAGCAAATGCTAGTGCTTGAATTTAAAGCAATTTGCACTTTTATTAACATTCTAGGGGCATGAAGTACTGGTCTTTTGTAGTTTAAATAGTTTTCCCTTATTATTAGCCATAGATGTTTATTTAACGTTAAAAAGGCCTAATAACTACAGTCAGTTACTGATTGAACTCCTTGTTCTACTCTTTTTCCCACTTCTCACTACTGCACTTGGCTAGTCTTAAAATAAATATATACATAAATGCCTGACAACTAACTGACAAGGGTTGTGATGGGGTTGTGTCAGAATAAATCCATCATGAATTGAAAATTTCGTAAGTCAAAAATGCATTTAATATATCTACCCTACCACACATCATAGCTTAGCTTAGCCCAGCTGACCCTAAGTATGCTCAGAACACTTACGTTAGCCTATTGTTGGAGAAAATCATCTAACACAGAGCCTACTTTATAGTGAAGTGTAAAGTATCTTATGCAATTTCTAAAATACTCTACTGAGAGTGAAAAACAGAATGGTTGTATGAATGCTTAAAGTAAAGTTTCTACTGATTACATTTTTGTACCATTGTAAAGTCAGAAATGATCAGTCAGGGACCACCTGTAATTTAGAAATTCCTAATTTGTATTCAATTGATTAAAAAGCTAATATAAATTAGCCATTTTTTGAGAAAACGTATTACCTTGTTTTTGTTTTCTTGGATAAGCTTCATGTATTGGCTACGTTGATAACTACATTATAAAAACAGAGGCAACAAAGTTATCGAGACGACAGTCAACATTTTTAAAAATTGTCAAATAAAGTAATTAAGCATAAGAAGAAGAAAAAATCCAAAGATGTCAGAGCTGTTTCATGTTATTGTCCTAAGGTAGAGCAGTACATAAAATGTAGTCTGTAGGCTGGTGCCAGATCTGTTTATCACTAAGCCGTGACAAGGTACAGAAATAAACTGATAATATGCATTGGAAAATCTTACAACACTTTTTTTAATTGCAGTGACATCCAACTATATTATCATTGCACGTATCTAGTTGAGCAGGGTATAGAAGAGTTTGGGTGCTGGAAAACTCATCTGGCGAGTTTCATATTGCACCACCAGTACAGTTACACTAGTCATGCCCATGAGGACGCGTATGGACTAGTAGAACACACACGCTAGAAAATACAGGTAAATAAAATTGATCCCTCATCCCACATAATTTGAAAACTCTGCTCCAGAGGTCTTATGATTCTCCAATCCTATGTTTAAATTTGTCATGGAAAAAAAGTTCTTAGTTAAAATTTGAAGTTAAGACTGACTTTCTATTCTTCCTTGTCCTCTAACCTAGGTCACTGTCCCGTTTCTTCTGAGTTCAGGTCTTTGGTACTGTACCATGGGTAGCAGCTCTTCACATGGCAATGACTATGAAAAAACACTTATCCCTAAGAAACTCCCTAACTATGTTATTATAACTGTTTACTCTTAATGTCTACCAGAATTTCACAAAGAAAAGAAAAGGGAATGTTTTCTTTAACATCATGTCCTACCATATATCTCCAACGTTAGCAATGATTTGCAGCCTCTGGGCCACTGGCTGTTGTAGTATCCCCAAATTTATGTTCAGGTATTGGAGGCTTTAATAAGTAAAGTGGAAAATGGGCGAGGTGAGATCCCCTGATAATCCAAGCTACTTGTATGCCTCAGCTATCAAGGAGGACTGCATGATTTAAAGATCATTGTTCTTTTTTAAATATGTTAAAAAAAAGAAACAAATAAAACAACCAAAGTTCATTAATCTTGCAGACAACATCTCAGGGTTAAGCTATAAAGTTAACCAATTATCATAACCAACCTCTATCAAAATTACTATGTGCATCCAAGCAGTTGTACATGGAAGAAAAGGACAAAGAGAAAAAGAAAATAGGACAAACAAACATTTTATGATTTTTATAATATAGGCTCAGTTACATGGTGACAAATTCAAGTTCTTCATGGAGCCAACAGGTGTCAGAAAAATATCCAAAATTTAGAAATAGGCAGAAAAGATTATTGGAAGTTTGTTCTGAGCAGTTTTGAATTTGACACTCTGCTAACTGCTTAATTTTTTATGTTTGTAATTGTTGTAGGTACATAAGAGGTGTACATATTTATGGAATATATGGGATATTTTGAAACAGGCATGCAATGTATTTTAATCACATCAGGGTAAATGAGGTATTCCTCACCTCATGCGTTTATGCTTTATGTTACAAACAATTCAATTATACTATTTTAGGCATTTGAACATGTACAACTAATTCATTATTTAAGATAGTCACCTTGTTGCGTTATCAAATAACAGATCTTATTCATTCCAATGATATCTTTGTGTACATTAACCACCCCCACTTCTCCTCCCCACCTGCCCATTACCCTTGCCAGCTTCTGGTAACCATCATTCTACTCTTTATCTTGATGAGTTCAATTTTTTAATTGTTAGCTCCCACAAATAAGTAGGAACATGTGAAGTTTGTCTTTCTGTGCCTGCCTTGCATATGTCACTTAGCATAATGACCTCCTGTTCCATACATGTTGCTGTAAATGACAGGATCTCACTCTTTTTGATGACTGATTGACACTCCATTGCATATATGTACCACATTTATTAATACAAAAAAAAGATTCATCTGTTCATGGACACTTGGTTCCAAATACAAAATCCAAATAAATGTGTATACGTACCACATTTATTAATACAAGAAAAGATTCATCTGTTCGTGGACACTTGGGTTGCTTGCAGATGGAAGTATTGTGAACAGTTCTTCAAGAAACATGAGAGTGCACATCTCTCCCGTATACTGATTTCCTTTCTTTTGGGTACAGACCCAGCAATAGGATTGCTGGACTATTTGGTAGCTCTATTTTTAGTTTTGAGTAACCTCCCTACCATTCTCCATAGTGCTTGTACTAATTTATATTTTCACCAACAGTATATAAGGGTTCCCTTTTCTCCACATCCTCACCATCATTTATTATTGCCTGTCTTTTGAATAAAAGTCATTTTAACTGGGGTGAGATGATCTCTCATTGTAGTTTTGATTTACATTTCTCTAAGGATTAGTGATATCATGCACCTTTTCATATACTTGTTTGCTGTTTATATGTCTTCTTTTGAGAAATGTCTGATCAGGTCTTTTGCCCATTTTTAAATTGGATTATTAGATTTTTTCCAATAGAGTTGTTTGAGCTCCTTATGTATTCTGGTTATTAATCCCTCATCAGATGAATAGTTTGCAAATATTTTCTCCCATTCCATGGATTGCTTTAATGCTCCCATTCCTTATTGATTGATTCTTTTGCTGTACAGAAAGTTTTTAACTTGGTGTGATCCTATTTGTCCATTTTTGCTTTAGTTGCCTGTGCTTGTGAGATTTTACTCAGTATGTCTTTGCCCAGTCCAACGACCTGAAGTGTTTCCAGAATGTTTTCTTGTGGTAGTTTCATAGTTTGAGGTCTTAGATTTCAGTCTTTAACACATTTTGATCCCCTTTGTATATGACAAGAGACAGCGGTCTAGTTTCATTCTTCTGCTTATGGATATCCAGTTTTCCCAGGACCATTCTATTTAAGAAACCATCCTTTCCCTATTGCATGTCCTTGGTTCCTTTGTCAAAAATGAGTTCACTGTAGATGTATGGAGTTGTCTCTGGGCTCTCTATGCTGTTTCTTTTCTCTGTGTGTCTGTTTTTAATGCCAGTATCATATTGTTTTTTTTACTATAGCTCTATAGTATAACTTGAAGTCAGGTAATGTGATTCCCCCAGTGTTATTCCTTTCACTCTGGATAGCTTTGGCTATTCTGGGTCTTTCGTGGTTCCATATAAACTTTAGGATGATTTTTTTGTATTTCTGTGAAAAATGCCATTGGTATTTTGATAAGAAATGCATTGACTCTATAGATTACTTGGGGTAGTATGGGCATTTTATGGATTCTTCCAATCCATAAATATGGAATCTATTAATACAAAATAGTTTTTAACTTACAGTTGCCTTCTTCAATTTCTTGCATCAATATTTTATAGTGTCCATTAGAGAGATCTTTCACTTCTTTGGTTAAGTTTATTCATAGGTATTTTATCTTATTTATTGCTATTGTAAGTGGGATCATGTTTTCGTTTCTTTTTCAGATTATTCACTGTTAGTATATAAAAGTGCCACTGATTTGTGTAGGTTGATTTTGTATCTTGCAACTTTATTGAATTTGTTTATTAATACTAATAGTTTTTTGATGAAGTCTTTGGGTTTTTTCAAATAAAAGATTATATCATATGCAAATGAGGATAATTTGATTTCTTCCTTTCCAATTTGGATGCCTTTATGTTTTTCTTTTGTCTGATTGCTCCAGCTATGACTTCCAGTACTGTGTTGAATAACAACGATAAAAGTGTTCATCTTCGTTTCCTTTAGAGGAAAGGCTTTCAGTTTTTGCCCATTTGGTATGACAGTAGCTGTGGGTCTGTCATATGTGGCTTATCATGTTGAAGCACATTTCTTCTATACCTACTTTTTTAAGGGTTTTTATCATGAAGGGATGTTGAATTTTTTCAAATGTTTTTCCACATCAATGAAAGTGATCACATAGTTTCGGTCCTTTGTTGATATGATGTACCACATCGATTAATTTGTGTATGTTGAATCGTCCTTTCATCCTTCAGAAAAATCCCACTTGGTCATGATGAATGATCTTTTTAATTTGTTGCTGAATTTAGTTTGCTAGTATTTTGTGAAGGATTTTGCATCAACGTTAATCAAGGATAAAAGCCTGTAGGTTTTTTTTTTTTTTTTTTTCAAGTGTGTCTTTGTCTGGTTTTGATGTCACAGTAACACTTGCCTCATAGAATGAGTTAAGAAGTATTCCCTCTTCCTCTATTTTTTCAGAATATTCCGAGTAGGATTGGTAATAGTTCTTCTTTAAATGTTTAGTAAAACTCAGCGGTAAAGTCATAGGGTCCTGGGCTTTTCTTTGCTGGGAGAATTTTTATTATGGCTTTGATCTCATTACTTGTTATTTCTCTGTTCAGGTTTTGGATTTTTTCATGGTTCCATCTTTGTAGGTCAGGAGTTTATTCATTTCTAGGAATTTATTCATTTCTCCCATGTTTTCCAATTTTTGACATATAGTTGTTCTTAGTAGCCTCTCATGATCATTTGAACTTTTGCAGTATCTATTGTCATGTCTCCATCTTAATCTCTAAATTTATTTATTATAGTCTTATCTCTTTTTCTTAGTTGGCTAAAGGTTTGTCCATCTTGCTAGGCTCTTAAGAAAACTTTTTCTTTTTTTGGTCTTTTGTATTGCTTTCTTCATTTCAATATCATTTATTTCTGCTCTGCTCTTTATTATTACTTTTCTTCTACTAATTTTGAGTTTGATTTATTCTTGCCTTTCTAGTTCTTTAAGATGCATCATTAAATTATTTATTTGATGTTTTTCTTCTTTTTTGATGAAGATGCTTACAGCTCCATACTTCCCTCTTAGTATGGCTTTTGCTGCATCCCATAGGTTTTGGTATGTCATGTTTCTCTTATCATTTGTCTCAAGAAATTTTACAGTTTCCTTATAATTTCTCCATTGACCCACTGGTCATTCTGAAGCATGTAGTTTAATTTCCATATGTTTGTATACTTAGCAAAATTTCTCCTGTTATTTATTCCTGCTTTTATTCCATTGTGGCCAGAGAAGATACTTAATATTATTTATTTATTTTTGGAATGTTTTAAGACTTGTTTTGTTGTCTAGCATATGGTCTTTCTTTGAGAATGAGCCATGTGCTGAGGAGAAAAATACTGTGTATTCTGCAGCCATTGGGTGAATTATATCTATTAGGTTCATTTGGTCTATAGTGCAGAGTAAGTCCAATGCTTCTTTGTTGATTTTCTGTCAGAAGCTCTGTCAAATGCTGAAAGTGGGGTGTGGAAGTCTCATTATTATTTTATTGGGGTTTCTCTCTTTAGCTCTTTAGTATTTCCTTTATATATCTGTACGGCCCAGTGTTGGGTGTATACATATTTAAAATTGTTATTTCCTCTTTCTGAATTAAATCCTGTATCATTATATAATAATCTTTCTTGGCTTTCTTTATACTTTTGTCTTGAAATTTATTTTTGTCTGATATAAGTATAGCTACTCCTGCTCTTTTTTGGTTTCCCATTGCATGGAATATCTTTTACCATCCCTTTATTTTCAGTCTATGCATGTCTTTATAGGTGAAGTGTTTTTCTTGTAGGCAACAGATCACTGGGTCTGTTTTTTTCCCCCATTCAGCCACTCTATATCTTTCAGTTGAAGAATTTAGTCCACTTACATTTAATGTCATTGTTGATAGGTAAGGACTCATCCCTTACTCCTGCCATTTTGTTATTTGTTTTTTGGTTGTTTTGTGGTCTTCTTTTCTTTCTTTCCTTCCTTCCTGTCTTCCTTTTAGAGAACATAATATTTTTCTGATGATATGTTTTAATTTTTTGCTTTTTGATTTTTCTGTATCCATTATATGTTTTTAGATTTGAGGTCACCGTAAGTATTGCAGATAATATAGCCCATTATTTCAAACAGATGACAACTCAATACTGATTGCATAAACAAACAACTAACAAGCAAAAGAAAACTAATAGAAAATCTACACTTTAACATAGTCTCCCTGCATTTTAACTTTTGCTGTTTCTATTTATGTCTTTTGTACTGTCTGTGCCTTGAGAAGTTGTTGTAGTTATTAGTTTTGATTAGTTCATCTTTTGTCTTTCTATGTAAGATATGAGTAGTTTACATAATTAATTACAGGTTAGAATAGTCTCTGTTTTCTGTGTGCTTACTATTACCAGTAAATTTTAATCTTCAGATGATTTCTTATTGCTCATTAACATCCTTTTCTTTCATATTGAAGAAATCCATGTAGCATTTCTTGTAGGACTGGTATTGATGAAATTCCTCAGCTTTTGTTTGTGTGGGAAAGTATTTATCCTTCATGTTTGAAGAGTATTTACACTGGATATACTATTCTCAGATAAAAGTTCTTTTTCCTCCAACACTTTAAATATGTGATGCCACTCTCTCCTTTCCTGTAAAATTTTCACCAAAAAAGTCTGTGCCAGGAATATTGGAACTTGACTTTATGTTGTTTCTTTTCTCCTGCTGCTTTTAGGAATTTTTCTTTAACCTTAACCGTTGGATGTTTGATTATTAAATGCCATGAGATAGTCTTCTTTGAGTTAAATCTGCTTGGGGTTCTATAAGCTTCTTGAACTTGAATATTGATATCTTTCTCTAGGTTTAGGAAGTTCTGTTATTATCTCTTTGAATAAACTTTCCAGTCTTATCTGTTTCTCTTTATCTCCTTTTTAAGGCCAATAACTCTTAGATTTGCTCTTGTGTGTGTGTGTGTGTGTGTGTGTGTGCAGAGCTAGCTGAGGTTTTATTTTGGGGAAAAAATTGTCTTGTAGCTGAAGTCATGGGCAAAGGGGGTACCACAGGCAGTAAACTGCCCCTGAAGGTGGGCTGAAGGCTAGGGCTGAACCTCAGGTGGGTCTTGCATTCCCCTGCACAGCTGCCTCCCCCATGGGCTCTGGGACAGCCACAGGATGGGTAGCCTGGGAGGGGCTGCCATGGCTGTTCACTTTGGCAGGACATCAGAGAACTTGGACACCAACTTCCCATTGTGGGTCTTGATCCTCTTCATAACCATGGCCCTGATGGAGCAGGTGCAACTGAAGGAGGTGGAGCGCATGCCGGAGCCAAAGCTGAAGCCCAGGCCATAGTTGAGGCTGGGGCTTGTGAGGTCCCCATAAGCTGAGCTCAGCCCACCTGCATAGCCACTGGTGGTCTTCATATGGATACTCATGTTCTGCATGTTCTACATCCCTGACTCCAGCCAGCTCTCCACGCCCTCCAGCAGCTTCCTGTAGGTGGCAGTCTCAATGTCCAGAGCCAGCTTGATTCCATCAGCTCCTGGCACTCATACAGCTGATCGAGCCGTACATGATCGCTAGTGCTTGTGACCCATGTCTTCCTGCTCGGACCACACTGCAGGCGGGCCCCAGGCTCATACGCTGGCTGTTGGCATTCTGTAACCATCAGCTCCCATGCTGCCAGCCATCTGTGTGGCCTCCGGGGAAGCCGCTCTGCGCCTTTGAAGCACCTCTGTGTACAGGCTGGAGTCGAGCTGACATGTCCGAGTTGCATGTGCTCAGGATCTCGCATCTTTGTATGATGCAAGTTCATCCCCATGCTCCCCAGCGAGCGGTCTGCAGCTCCTTATAACTTGTGGCCCCCCTCGCTCTCAGGGCCTGGCTGCGGTTGGTGATCTCTTCATACTGGGCCTTGACCTGGGCGATGATGCTGTCCATGTCCAGGGAGCAGCTGTTGTCCATGAGCAGAACCACAGATGTGTCCGAGATCTGGGACAGCTCCTGGATCTCCTCTTCATACAGCTGCCTGTATGATCTCATCAGTCAGCCCTTCCAGGCAAGACTCCAGCTCTTGTTCACATAAGCATCACCTACATCCCTCTTGATGAGGACAAATTCATTCTCCATCTCTGTACACTTATTGATCTTATCCTTATATTTGTTCTTAAAGCCCTCCACTAGCCCCTGCATGCTGCCAAGCTCCGCCTCCAGCTTCAGCTTCTCCTGGCCCAGTCTCCAGCTGCCACTGAAGGTTGTGATGTAGCTCTCGAACATGCTATCCATGTTACTCAAAGTCATATTCTTCTGCTGCAGAAGGCTCCACTTGGTCTCCAGCATCTTGTTCTGCTGCTCCAGGAGCTATACCTTGTCAATGAAGGAGGCAAACTTGTTGTTGAGGGTCTTGATCTGCTCCTTCTCCTGGGTGCACATGGCCTGGATGTTGGGTTAAGGGGGCTCAGCAGGCTCTGGTTGACTGTGACAGCTGCGATGCCTCCCATTGTGCTGGTCCCACCACAGCCTCCACCCAGGCCACCCCAGAAGCTGCTGCTGCCCACTCGAGAGAAGCTCGAGAAGCTGATGTGAACATCGGGCCCACTTGTGTAGGAGTGGCTGCTAAAGGCCCAGGGGCCAGAGGTGAACACCTTGTAGGACTTCTGGGTTACCCTGGTGGACATGGTGGAGGCAGGAGTGGAGGCAGGTGGCCTGAATGCAGTGGAGATACAAGGAGGAATGGAGAAGTTGCTTCTCACGGCTATTTTCTAGATCTTGTAGTAATGCTTCATTGTTTTTATTCTTTTTTCTTTTATCTCCTCTGACTGTATTTTCAAATAGCCTATCTTCAAGCTCATTAATTCTTTCTGCTGCTCTATCAATCCTGCTATTAAGAGACTCTGACGAATTAGGTAATCAGTTGCATTTATTAACTCCAGAATTTCTGGTTGATTGATTCTTTTTATTATTTCAGTTTCTTTGTTAAATTTATCTGATAGGATTCTGAATTCCTTCTCTGTGTTATCGTGAACGTACTTGAGTTTCTTCAAAACAGCTATTTTGAATGCCCTGTGTAAAAGGTCACCCTGTCTCTCTAAGATTGGTCCTTGGTGCCTTATTTAGTTTGACGAGGTCATGTTTTCTTGAATGGTCTTGTTGCTTGTAGATGTTCATCAATGTCTGAGCATTGACAAGTTAGGTATTTATTGTAATCTTTGCAGCCTGGGCTTGTTTGTACCCATCCATCTTGGGAAGGCTTTCCAGATATCTGAAAGGACTTGGTGTTGAATCTAAGTTTTTGCTCACTGCAGTCATATCTGCATTAGAGGTACCCCAAGCCCAGTAATATTATGGTTCTTTCAGACTCATAGATGTATCACATTGGTGGTCTTGGGTAAGGTCTGAAGAATTGTCTGGATTACCAGGCAGACTCTTGTTATCTTCCCTTACTTTCTTCCTAATAAATGGAGCCTCTCTCTCTGTCTCTCTCTCTCTCCGTCTCTCTCTCTCTCTCTCTGTCCATCTTTCTCTCTCTCTCTCTCTGCCTCTATGCTGAGCTGCTTGGTGCTGGGTCAGATGTGACATAAAAACTTCTATGACCACCATTACTGAGACTGTGCAGCGTCAAACCTGAAGCCAGCACATTAACGGGTCTTCCCCCAAACCCACTGTAACTACTACTTGGTTACTGCTTATATTTTTTCAATACCTTAAGGCTCTGCAGTCAGCAGATGGGAAGGATATCCAGACTTTTGTCCTTTCCTTTGGGGAAGCAAGGTCCCCCAGGCCCAAGGATGGTCCAGAGATGTTGTCCAGGAGCCAGGGCCTGGAGTCAGAAACCTTACAGATCTACCTGCAACAGCTAAACTGGCACTGAAACCATCAGACAAAGTTCTTCCCACTATTCCTTCCCCTTTCCCCAGGGAAAGGAGTCTCTCCTCATATACACCACCACCACAGGCCCACAGGGACTTTTGCCAGAGTACCATGATGCTCACTTAAAGCCCAGGGGCTCTTTAGTTAGCTTTTGGTGAATGCTTTCAGGCCTGGGACCCACCCTTCAGGACAGTAGGCTTCCCTCTGGCCCGGGGTGGGTCCAGAGGTGCCATCCAAAAGCTAAGGTCTGGAATCAGGGACTCTAATAGCCTGCTTGGTACTCTTTCTCACTGTGGCTGAGCTGGTACCTAAGCTCAAGAGAAAGTCTCCTTTGCTCTTCTCTCTGCTTTTCTTAAGCAGAAGGTTCTGTTCTCAGAGTCACCACAGCAGTGAATGTGCTGGGTCACACCTGAAGCTAGCACATCTCAGAATCTCACCCAAGGCCTGTAGCATGTACTATCTGGTTATACCACTGCTGAAACTTCAGAGCCAATGACCCTTTGAAGAGCAGGTAATTAATCTTGCCGGGACGATATCCTTCTCTTCAAGGCAGTAAGTTTCCTTCTGGCCCAGTGTGCATCTGGAAATGTCATTTGGGATCTAGGGCCTGGAATGGAGACCCTGTGACTGTGACTAGTGCCTTATCCTACTGTGGCTGGGCTGGTATCTAAGTTGCAAGACAAAGGCTTTACTCTTCCCTCTCCTCTCCTCAGGCAGAAGGAAGGGATCTCTTCTCGAGCAGTGAGCTGCACTGCCTGGGGCCGGGGAGGGGTACCACAAGCACTCCCTTAGCCGCCCTGGCTGGTGTCTCAATAGGTTGCATGCCCCGCAAGTCCACTAGTTCCAAGTCCAATTCAGCACTAGGATTTGCCTCGTAATTGTAGACCTGGTGGCCTAGACTGCCTTTTGAGTTTATTTAATACGCCACAGTACTTTAGTCCACAGTTGGGAGGCTTGCTGAAATTCCAGTTTTGCCCACTGAAATGTGCAATTACCCTCTGGCTAGGGCTGGTCTAAATGTTCACTACATGGGTGCTAGCTGAGTTTTGCCCAGTGCTGGGAGCACTGAGTCCTAGTATAAAGTCCCACAATCACTGTACTCTCCCTCCTCCAAGCACACAGATTTCTTCTCCACACCACATGGCCAGCAGCTGCCATGGAGTGGGGAGGGGTGGTGTCAGCAATTAAAGATTGTCTTTCCTACCCTCTTCAGTGCTCTTTTGGCAACATGAAGTTGAAACCTGGTATTGTGATCACTCACCTGATTTTTGGGTCTTATGAAGGTGCTTTTATATGTAGACGGTTGTTAAATTTGGTGTTCCTGCAGGGGGGATAATTGGTGAAGGTTTCTATTCAGTCATCTTGCTCTGCCTCTAACTGCCTATTTTATCACTACTTAAGGATAGAGATCAACTTGTAATGGTTTTCCAGTACAAATGCAAACACTTTCTTTTAGGAGAACCAACAAAATCCCAAAGATTTATTGCCCTGTAAGACATTAACCAGATTAACCAGTTTTAGATCAGCACCTTACCCCCTTGAATACATATTTATTTTATGAGTCCCGATTTTACCTTTTTGAGTATTATACTGTAATATAATACAGTTAATATAAATGTGCTTTTTTATATAGGTAATTTAAATTAGGCTTCTTTAATTTAAAATTTAAAATCACAACACATAGAAAGTTACTCATTTCTCCCAATTTTAAATTTGTCCACATGAGCAGGGATCTTATTTGCAAGTTGCCAAATGAACTAAAATATATGCTAAATAATACATTTTTACAGAATAAAGGAATACAAAAACTGAACTTTTCACATGTGAAGAAAATTTTCTATTCATAGATATAATTTTAATTTTGTTAAGTGCACATATATGAAAGCATTGGCAAAATGAGCATTTGGAGAAATGTTTCTATATCATATTACTAATACTGGTCAATGATGTGAGGTGTTATTGAAGCATTTTTAACTGATAAGGCAGTCCTCATCTTTATTCTGTCTTAAGATCACAACAAAACATCTCAGGGGTGTTAAAGTGGAGAAAAATCTGTATGTTAGAATTGATGAAATATGACATAACACTTGTCAGAGAAAGGTAAGCATCATAGGAAAGATACATCCAAAGCTTTTCGAGTGCCAAAATGAGAACGATTGTTTTTGTCAGGGTGATCAGGAAGAAATTTCTGAGGATAGTGGTAGCTATGGCGGGCTTTGATCAATTTGGATTTGACAATCTGAGCTCATCTATCAACATGACATATGATTAGAGAAAATAGCAAGAACAAAGCGTGCCTAGGAAATAGCAAGTACACAGGGAAAACACTAGAGGATGTGCAGGGATTGTTAGGGACTGAAATGTGTTTCCCCAAAATTCATATGGACATTGTATTTAGAGATAAGACCTTTAAGAAAATAATCAAGGTTAAATGAGGTCATCAGAGCAGGGTCCTAATCTAATAGGACTGCTGTCCTTACAAGGAGAGGAAGAGACATTGGAGATCTTTCTCCAGGAACATAGAGGGAAAAAGGCCATGTGAGAAAACCATGAGAAGGTAACTATCTGCAAGCCAGATGAGAGGTCTCAGTAGAAACCTATTCCAGTGGCACCTCAATCTTAAACATCTAGCTTCCAAACGTACAAAAAAATAAATGTCTGTTGTTTAACCCAACCAGTCTGTGGTATTTTGTTATGTCAACCTGAGCTGACTAAGACAGAAATGTAGGAGGATGTAATAACAATAACAATACATACTACTCTGTGAATATATTATTTGCTAACATACACATTGCTTTGCATATAGCATCTCTATTTTTAAAGAACCCCTACATGTTAAGTTTTACCTTATAGGCGAGAATATAAAGAAAGAAGAAGATTTGGCAACTTGACCTCAATCACATAACTCATAAATAGTATAACAGAATTCCAAACTGATTTTAGCACATGCAAGGGCGTTCTGGGCTGGCTTGTATAAAATATTGAGTGCTGATTATGCAGATCTCTTCTCAAAGGAGCATGTTTGAAATCAGCCATGGTTGAAGTATTCACACTTGAGAAATTGGCAAACACTAAAAATCAGAATATTTTTTCAAATAGCTGGTTGTTAAACATTCACCATCACACCAGTGACGACAATACATTACCTCCTGCATAAACGAAAAGAAAAAAATCTGGAAAGACAGGTTGAAGTTGTTTTGCAAAGGGTTTAAATGTTGGCTAAATGTGTTTATTGTTGCTGTAGAACAGCATTAATTTATCAAAGTTCAGTTCATTGCCAAAATATGATAGAATTATACTGAAGATTATAGTTAATAAGCACTTTTTTATTGCCTGTTAACGAAAGAGAATGAGTAATGGCTTATGTTCTCTGCCAAAAGAAAGAAAGCCATTGTGGAGTTTCCCAAATTTAGTGCCTTTTTGTAAGCTATTGTTTTACTCTAATTTAGTCGCTGCCTTTATTTGGCATTCTGGAGAAATGGCTGGCAAAGCAGGTAGAAAATATAGTACTAAAGGGACATCAAAAACTCCTAGAAAAATGGTCACACTGGGTGTTAAAATGCAAATTTTATGAATGTTAAGGGCAGGTGAATGCTCCAGGAATTAGTGGAAAAAACAGATGGCAACAATAGGTTATTAGGCATTGCTACACATTGTTTTATAAAGAACATCATAAAAAAAAAATACTACAGTCTGAGCAGAAGTAAATAACAAGGCATGAATAGTGGTTGAAAGAAACTATGGCTGATGGCCAAATCTCAAACTCTAAGGAGTTAATGAGGAGGAAATATTAACTGCTTTTCTGCACATATCCACAAGGTCTATGCTCTAAAAGACACTATGTACCTCATTGTAAAGATCATACCCACCTTTAATGAACATAATTTGCCTGTGGTTTTAATGTTGCATGATGGCTAAGGAGATTCTGACAGGGAAAGAAAATCATAAGTTACATTGAGTGTTATTTTCTCCTGAGAGAAAAATAAGTTGTGGTAAGCTAAATGCTACTCAATGGGATGATAAACCCTGGTTTGCCTGCACTGTAACTCTGCATTGCACTTCATTTAAACAGTCATCTGTACACATTGATAAGCATAACCATAAGATTATGATCAACCATAAAATGCATAGGATTGCATTTTAGTTAATGTTTGACCTTTAGTATAGATTATGTAAGTTGAAGATGTATGCTTTAAAGGAAACCAAAAAGATCCAAAGGAATGAACAATACTATCAGTCAATTTAATACTAGCTTCTTAAAGGAAGTCAAAGATATTCTGTAAGATATTGTATTATAATTTATTTAACATATTTTGGTTACAATGAATATATTTTATTTTGGTGAAGAAAATATAATCTTCAAAGAAATAATGGAGATAATTACATTTATATAAATATAAAAATCTTCCAATCACATACGTAGTTTATGCTAATAGTTTAAAATATCTCATAATACATCATCTTGTTCTGTCCACATTTCTAAGCAAAAACAAATTATAGAGATTATACTGTAGCAATGAAACTCAAAACAGAAATAACTGTTCTGCAATGTTTCATCAACAAAGCTGTTTTTAATTGAAATAATATGGTTTTAAAAATTAATATACATATGATTTTAGAATGTTAAATACTTAGTCTTAGAACTTGGGAAAATATATCTGAATATACAAGATGACATACCACCATCTTCAGTAATTTGATCCAATGATTTGAACAATAGAAACAACATAAACAGCATATGTATAATGGAACAAACATCAAACTGACCTCAAAATGTATCTTATAACACCAAATGATTTAAGAAAATAAAGCAATATCTATAAAACCTTAAAAGAAAAAAATCAGCGCCCAATCATACATCATCAAGTTGTAAATCATCTAGGTTCATGATGCAGGCCAGGTGCGGTGGCTCACGCCTGTAATTCCAGCACTTTGGGAGGCCGAGGAAGGTGGATCACGAGGTCAAGAGATTGAGACCATCTTGGCTAACATGGTGAAATCCTAACTCTCCTAAAAATACAAAAATTATCTGGGCATGGTGGCACACGCCTGTAGTCCCAGCTACTCAGGAGGCTGAGGTAGGAGGATCTGTTGAATCTGGGAGGCAGAGGTTGTAGTGGGCCGAGATCGCACCACTGCACTCTGGCCTGGTGACAGAGCAAGACTCTGTCTCAAAAAAAAAAAAAAAAAAAGAAAGAAAAAAGAAAAGAAAAAAATGCAAAGATAAAGTTCATGTTAATGATGAATTGGAAAAGGTCTGCTAAAACAGTAGTAAATACTAAACCCTTAAAATAAAATCAGGTATCTATTATCCAGGTTATTATTACTGAAAAGAATTGACTTTGAGCATTAAACCAAATAAACATATAGATCTAAACTAATTCTTTATGAATTTGCATGCAAATTTAAATATTACAGAAAATCAGATAAAGAATAAATCTTGAGTTAAATTAATGAAATCATTTAAATAATTTTAATTGGGGGTAGTTAAGTTTGGGTAGTTAGGTTCTGTCATTCCAAAAGATGACACAAAAATATTATATTCCTAATATTTCATATAGGAGTTTCAAAATTATTGTTTTACTTTTACATTTATATAAAAAATAAGAACATGTTTGTAAAGCTTTATAAATAAAGAAATATTACAACATTATGACAAAGCAGAAAAGGACTCCTACAGTTTATTATTAAGAAATAATTCTATATGTGGATAATAAAATTCATTTAGTTCTATATTAGACATTAGAAACTTGAAAATGACTCCTTAAACACAGTGGCAATGGTGACATAAGTATATTTTTCCACAAAAAACCTTCAGTATTCATTAAAAGTAATGGTGAGAAATAATTTATAATAATATGAGAAAATACTTAAATATTTGGATAGACAATTCATGTGTATAGTAATCTATATGTGCACACACATACAACATCCGGAGTACATAAAAGTCAGCTACTTACACTCTGTAAGATATATATTCAAATGAATATACAAAAATTCCTCTTGTTTGTATAATTGTTACAGAATTCTAGGTAATGTTTCTTTTCTTTAGCACACCTGCACACACCCACACACACACATATGCACACTCACTCAAAACACACAAATACATGTAATCATATAGAGTTGATTCTTGTGATGGTAATTATGTTCTTCTATAAAATCACCGCCAACACTGAATTACTGAATACTGTGTTACTGGTCCCGGGTAAAATACAGGGTTAGGTTCTTTTAAGCCTCTGGTCATAACATTTTCATAAACCAGTCAATATATAACCCTGTTTTATGTGTATTTCTATTAAAATACAGTATTTATTATATATTTCTTAGAAATAATTATATGCAGTATTTCTTCATAATAAAACACTAGCCACAAAGCGTTTATCATTTTACTGACTCTGGTTATGTGACTATAAATTTCTTTGGCTTTTAGCCTCACAATAGTGATGTTTAATACACCTTTTTCATTGATTGTTATCCCATGATGACACAAATTTACCCATTTTCTATTTGTTTTCTGTAGCTTCATTAAACACTTATAGGTGTCACTTTAGCACTTTCTGTAGAAGCTTCACATATAAATCAATGAATTTCTTCTCCCCTTTCCTGAATCTACTGCAAGGTCAACAGCACTATAACTCATACCCAAACGAAGCTTATCTAACACACATATTTTCTGCTTCTTATGACGCATTAAGCCTTCTTGTGCTTAGGGATACTAGGCTGCAGTCCTATACTTAGAAGTCATTTTAAACCAAAAATCACAAACAAAAAGCATAAAATCTTTAAAGAACAGCACTAAATGGACCACAAAACGGGCACTCCTTACGGTATACAGTTAAAACAAGAAGGCGAAGCATCACCTTGTCTGACCTCAGCTGGTAATGTGCATGAGTTGGGTGACTCAAAGTTTCTGCTGCTCTGTACATAGTCACAATTGACACTTAAAGACCATTAAAGCACCAGGAGTATTGACTGTGGGGTTACAAAGACATTTTAGTGAGCATGCAAATTGACAAATATGCAACTTGAGAATGAACCAAATGTGTATATATATGTATTTGTATGGTTGTATAGATATTTATGGCATAGTTTTTTGTATTTATATGTTTTTGTATCTTGAAAATATAAGTTAATTAGCCAAGAAACAGAATTAATAATTTTCTATGAAAGTCTTTCATTTTCTTGTAAATAAAGAAAGAAAACTGACTCCTAATAACAACAAAATAGTAAATGCTTTAAAATTCTTCTGATGGAAATTCCTAATGTTTAAATAACTATGATTTTTTCTTAATTACATAGTTAATTGGTTAATTCTAAACAAAATTATAAATAATTTGAAAAGTATTTAAAATATTTTAAAATATCTGGAAAATATGTAAGAAAGAGCCAAGCCATAATTTCAAAAGAGGAGAATTGAGGCAGAATTTCCTGGTAAATGTGAGAACAAATTTTAATCCAAAGAAGAGTAATAGAGAAAATGGAGCATAATATATAAACCAGGAACATGCTTATTATATATAAACACTTACTAAGGAATGATGAGACATCATACCGTAGCAAAAGAAAAGAAAGTCAGTCAATACATAGTGTTAGGTTAATTGGGATTCTTATTAGTCAATATGTATGTGTGTGTGTTTTCATATAATTTTAGAGTTTCATCTCACATTATGCTTCAATATTAATTACCAATATTCTCATAAGTAAATGTTTCATTTAGAACAAGTCACTTAAACCCTCTGCATCTTGGATCCTTCATCTGTGAAATGAGGTGGTGAATCTATCATTATGTAATGTGATTGAAAACCTTACACTCAATCGTGTCCTGGAGCAGGCTCACAGGCTCATGAAAGCTAACTGTGCACCTCTCTTTCAAATTCCAATTTTAGTGACAGCTAGTTGATAGCTTAACGCTAGTCATTGTGGGAGTGTTTACACCAGGGAAATTGGCAAATGCTACAAACCAGTCCTCTTCCCCTTGAGAAAATCAGGCTTAAATACCAACACACCACTGCTTGTACCTTTATAGATGATATCTGACTTACAAAACGTTTGTCAATTCAACATAACTTCTAATAAGTAAGAATTTCAAATAGTGAGAAGAAAAACTTTGTGGAAAATAAGAATCTGTGAATTTTTCTCTGCTATAAATAGAAAGTTAGAGATTGAGAATAGTATGGAAAGATATTTGGAATATAAAATGCCAGGTGTTGCCAGGTCAGGCATATGAATGATTCATGGTAGCGACACTTAGCTCTGACTACACATTAGAATCATTGGAGGTACCTGCTACCTGTTCCTCACTGAGGCTTATGATTTCATTGGGTGGAAATGAGGTCCAGGCATCAGTGTTGTTTAACGTTTCTGAAGTAATTCTACAGTACAGATTGTCTTAAGGTAGTGTAAACCAAAAATAAAGTGTTACTGCCCACCCCCCAACCATCTTAACAGACTGGACCCTTCCTCTCAGCTAAGGGCATTCCAAAGTTAACCTGAAAAATTAGTTCAGGCTTTGATGGGAAGGAGGAGCTGGACATACCTCATTATACCCTCTTCTCTTTTGGAATTGCTGACAGAACAGACTCTTTAAGTCTGATAATAAACACAGTCTCTTCTCTCTGAAGCCTGCTACCGGGAGGCTTCATCTGCATGACAAAACCTTGGTCTCCGTAATCCCTTATGGTAACCTAGACATTACTTTCTATTGATAATAACTCTTGAAGTCAGGTAGCGTGACGCCTCCAGCTTTGTCCTTTTGACTTAGGATTGTCTTGGCAATGCGGGCTCTTTTTTGGTTCCATATGAACTTTAAAGCAGTTTTTTCCAATTCTGTGAAGAAACTCATTGGTAGCTTGATGGGGATGGCATTGAATCTAT
>NW_016813386.1:428657-440989 GCF_001698545.2 Rhinopithecus bieti
TGAGAGTTAGCTCTTCCTGTTGAATTGATCCCTTTACCATTATGTAATGGCCTTCTTTGTCTCTTTTGATCTTTGATGGTTTAAAGTCTGTTTTATCAGAGACTAGGATTGCAACCCCTGCTTTTTTTTGTTCTCCATTTGCTTGGTAGATCTTCCTCCATCCCTTTATTTTGACCAATTGTCAATCAGAAAATTTTTGAATCTGCCTATGACTTGGAAGCCCTGACTTCCAGTTTTCCTGCCTTTCTGAACCAAACCAAGGTACATCTTACATGTATTGATTGTTGCCTTATGTCTCCCTAATATGTAGAAACCCAAGTTGCAACCCAACCACCTTGGGCACATGTTCTCAGGATCTTGTGAGGGCTATGTAATGGTCCATTAATCAGGCTTTGGCTCAGAATAAATATCTTCAAATATTTTACAGTGTTTGACTCTTTTTATCAACAGTAGGCATGTTCTCTAACTATAGAAGGGAACAGCTTCACCTTTCAAATTTCCATTTGTGCTGAGATATGCTTGAGTATAATATTTTGTTTAGTTTTAAAAGTTACACTTAAAAATTTGTCATTATACTTCTGAACTTTACAGATGGACAAGGAAGAATGGTAAATGGTGAAGCTTAGTGCTTTCTTTAGTTAAAAAAAAAATCCATTTATTAGACTAGCAAATTAACCTATGAATAGAGTGCCCATGCTTCTCAGGATGGTTGATAATAGTTTCCAAGTCAGCAGAGGGGAAAATTGGAAATGAGAAAAAATTCCTCAGCAATCCAATCGAAAACAAGAAAGGAGAAAAGTGAAAGATGTGTAGACATAGCAACATTTTCAAAAATACTAAAATGGGAGAAAAAATTGAAAATATACCATCAATTACTATTACTATAAATGAATAAAACATGATAGTTAAATGATAAGCAAGTCGGCAGGGTGCAGTGGCTCACACCTGTAATCCCAGCACTTTGGGAAGCTAAGGTGAGTGGATCGCCTGAGGTCAGGAGTTCGAGACCAGCCTGGCCAACATGGTGAAATAATGTCCCTACCAAAAATACAAAAATTAGCCAGGCATGGTGGCATGTGCCTGTAATCCCATTCCCTCCAGAGGCTGAGGCAAAAGAATCACTTGAATCCTGGAGGCAGAGATTGCAGTGAGCTGAGATTATACCCTTGCACTCTAGCCTGGGCAAAAGAGCAAGACTCCATCTGAAAAAAAAAAAAAAAAAAGATAAATAATTTATACTGAGTTAAAAAAATTCCAGTTATATGTTACTGATGAGCGGTACATCAGAAACATAAGGGAAAGTTTTAGTCATTCATTTGTTCTTTCATGTATTCAACAAATAAATTTTTACAGAGCGCCTTTTTGTGTGTGTGTGCTGGCTAATATTCTTCATTCCAGCAGTACCCTGCCTTCTTGGAGCTTCTGTTCTTAGAAAGTGGGAGTGGGGTCCAGGGGATCCACAGATAATAAACAGGATAATCATGATCTATAGAATATGAGTAGAGATTAGTGCTGTATATTAGTTCTATAGACTTCTAAAGCAGAAATCTATCGGAAATTTGTAGAGTGCAATTTTAAATAGAATGATCAGGGAAGCATGACTGAGAAGATAAAATTTGAGTAAAGACTGAATACGAGAAGGGTCCAGCAGCATGAATAGTCCAAGCCAGAGCACTGCAGATAGAGGAACTGCCCTGCCTGGGATACCAACTGGATGTTCAAGGACTAACAAAGAAGGCTGAGTGAGCAAAGGAGGAGTAGAAATTCAGACAGGAAGGTCATGGACAGATTGGCAAGAGCTTTTTGAGCCATTGCAAAGACTTCAGCTTATATTCCAAGTAAAAGTATAAGCCATGGAAGTGTTTTGAGCAGTGGATGGGCCTGGCTTACAGTTTCAAACTCTCCAATAGCCCTGTTGAGAATAAAAAGAGACTGACCAATTAGGAGACTGTAGCATTACTCTATGTGATAGAGGATGATGATTTATACCAAGAGGTACTGGAAGGGAGAGCCTACATGATTTTCTGACAATTTTATGAGAGCAACGAGGAATCAGAGATGACTCTAGTATTTTGGCCTGAGTAAGTGGAAGCATGAAGTCACTAATAACTGAGATGAGAAAGTTTTCCGGAGCTGCAGGTAGGAGTGGGTGAATGTGGGATTTTGGGGTTACTTCACTGGTGACGTTGACAAAAACAGTTTGAAAGAAGAGGTAAAGATTAAGGAAGCATGTAGCAAATTTGAAGAACCTAGGAGGGGAGGAATTAGAGTGAACTTATCCAACACAGTTTTGCTGTTTAGAAAATAGTTTTACTGTAAAGGAAAGAAAAATAATGAGATAATAGTTTGAGAGCAAAGAATTGTCAAGACATTTTATTCACGATCTATGTAAAAGAATATTTGTTTACTGATGAGAAAAACTTCAGGTAGGGAAATATTTTTGTTGGAGAAGGAAACAAAATTCTTGGTAAGTATAGGCAGATGTGCTATAAAGCTAATGAAGTTTGAGCTTCAGGGGTCCTCACTTTCACAGGCTACTCCCAAGGCCATAAAACGTACCTAAGCAATAGGTTGATATTGTCATATGTTTTCTTGTAAAATTTTCAAATGCAAGGAAATCTTAAACACAAATTTTTGATGGCTAATGTGAAACCTCAGTTCTTGTCTTCTTAATTTAAAAGAATTTAAATAAGAGACACACAGCAAAAGAAGTGCAAGATAGAGTAATTTATTAAAAAGGAAAAAAAAAATTTAAAGGAAGTGCAGAATAGACAACATACCCTGTGTACACGGAGAGAGAGAATTCAGGGCAAGCTGCTCATAAAAGTGAGACAGCAAAGACGGGCAAAGAGAGCCAACCTTTTTTTTTTTAGACCGAGTCTCACTCTGTCACCAGGCTGGAGTGCAGTGGCGCGATCTCAGCTCACTGCAACCTCTGCCTCCAGGTTTCAAGCAACTGTTCTGCCTCAGCCTCCCAAGTAGCTGGGACTACAGGCACATGCCACCACACCCGGCTAATTTTTGTATTTTTAGTAGACACATGGTTTCACCATATTGACCAGGCTGGTTTTGAGCTCCTGACCTCGTGATCCTCCCACCTCAGCCTCCCAAACTGCTAGGATTACAGGGGTAAGCCACTACACCTGGCCAGGAAACAATCTTTATGGGAGTCTTATAGGATTATCCATAAGGAGGTGGAAAGAGGTGTTATAGTAAGCATGGTCTGGGTGGTCCCCTGGGTACACAAGTACAGTAGCTGTACATGCTTGTTCATACCTCACGTCTCATTAGCATTTTAAATCTTCACCCAGAGATGTTTTTTATCATTAAAAAGAGAGAAGAGTCACTCTGAGGACAGGTAAAATCAAAGTGCCTGTGCTCTCTACGGGGGAAATTCCCTACGGAAGACAGGGAGCTTGAATGAGCTCAATTACAATGCGAATTCTTAGGTCTATTGTGTTGGCTGTATGGTCACCAGGGTTGCTGCATGCTGAGAACTCAGTTACTTCCTCGACTACCTATCCTGCCTCAAAATGATTAGGACTAGTATTTCTTTCCACTTCAGCTTCCCATCCACTCATGTTAGTTGGTGTCAGAGTGGTCACCAGCATTTTGGCAGATTAGGCTAGGGGTAGATATAACTAGGGAATGCAATTGATTTGAGTTTAGTAAGACATGTTTTTGTAGTTGACAGTCACTGCTGCATGATTCCATGTACAATGTCTTCCAGCAATCCTATCTCTTACTACAGTGCTGACTCGCCTGGCATCCTGGCAGGATCAGAGGCCACATCTCAATATGAAAGTGACCTGCCATGCCCAGTACCTGAATTATATTAGTAATGGATGAGGAAAAAGTTTACAATGTGTGGAATCAGAAGCTAGTCTTTGGGAAATTCTTCAAATTATCAAATATCAAAACTTGGAGGTAGAGAATTTGCTTTTCATTGATAACTAGTCACAACACAAGTATTCTGTCTGGGATATACATGACAATACAGTCTAAAATTATGATTGTACCAATAAAATCATTTTTTATATATTCCTCTATTAAAGCAAGGTAAGTTATTTCTGACATCAAAGAAGCCAAATTGCTTTAATATTTTAATCTTATAAAATCAATAATTAAGTAAGTAGACACTTCCTAATGGAATTAATGTATAGACTCAGCTTACTTGATAACCAAATTTATAAGAAGAAATAAATCATATGAACACATTGAAAAAAATAGTTTCTTGATAGTTTACCACAAAATAATAATATTGATAAAGAAATATGCAACTTATAATGATATCATAACAAATTGATTACTGTCATCCACTAAAAGAATACAGGTGTTTAAAAGTTGTCACTCACAAGAGTAAAATTTTATAACTCATATGTGAAAAAAACTAATATTGTCTCAAACTGACAACAGTCTTTAAAAATATACATGACATTACCAATATTCAAGTTGAAATTAAGTTCTCTAAAATATTAACAATAAATTCAAAATCAATAATACTAAAAGAATGGCTGGATTACCATTCTATTCCATTCTAATCTATTTAAATTATTCTAAAATTTATTCTTGTCATATGCAAAGGCAAACAACAAGTATGCAACAAAATATTGAAGAAAAAATGCATTATAGAAACATACTAGACTATTAATAAAAATATCTTTTTCTTAATTTAAAGATTCTTATAGAATTTTCCAATTTTTTTATATTTCAAGTATGTGGAGATTTATCTTAAATAAATATTCACATTTGTACCTAATTTTATATGTATAATTTTGTACTGTTTCCTAAAGAGGGCCTCCAAAATTTATAAGCTCAGGCCCCACACAACCTGAATGTACTCTGTTTACAAGTTGACTTTGACAGGTTCAAAGTAATAAAGTTTAGACTACAAGAAGAGGACTTTGTTCTCTGAAATGGAGAGAGGGTAGAGTATACAGGAAAATATACAGGGAAGAGAGTAGAAGAGGTAGTGGGAGCTCCTAGAAGTTTTTCGATTGCTTGTGTTTTCTTAGTGAAATGGGAGGCAAGGTGGTTAGCGGAGAATGAAGATGAGAAAGGTGTTAGAAGCTTGAGGAGTGAGGAAATGAGGGTAAATCATTGCCAGGGTGGGAGAGTAAATGGAATAGGGAAATGTTTGATTCCTGAGCAGCACTAAGAGCCCACTTGAGGGTGAGTTTAAAGTGAGACCACTCAGCCTGGTCCTGTGATTTCCCTCTGTGTGGGAGGATGCACAGATTAGGACGAGTGACTTTATCTGTGTGATTTCATCAAACTGTGGGAGAGGACAGACATTTGAAGACATATATCAGAGACTAATTAGAACACTTTGTAAGAAAGTTCATTTGGGTAAGAAGGGGAATGAGAACACAAGAAATGGAGAAACAATCCAAAGTATTGATGGGTTATAGGTCCTTGTGAGGCATAAGCAATGTTGAAGTTGAGTTATCAAAAATATAGTAGGTGAGGTATGGAAAGTTGGATGTTTCATAGAGATAGTAGAGATGTTACCATTATTAGTAATAACATAGTCTAATATATGCCCACTAGTGGTGAAGGTAGAATGGAAGGGAGATCAAGACACTGAATGGCCAGTATCCTAGAGTCAATCATTAACCTGATATAGAAATCTACAAGAATTATGACAGGAGTCATAATTATTGTAGAAAGTGGCAGTCAGCCAGGAACTCATTTGGTGAAAGAGTGAGTACAACATAATGTTCTATTGACGATGGCAAATTATTAGAGATGATTTTGAAACTTTTTGATTTAGTCTGTTCCTCTAGACATTACCATAATGACCAGATCCACACAGGATTTGTAACTAGGGCTCAAGTCACATAACTCTCACTTCCTGTCCTCTAAAGAACCTACTTGGGAGTCCACAAATGTGCACACTGAAAGTTTGATATAGTTAACACTGTTGTGGCTTCCCTTGACCAATGAGGATGAAAGAGCTGTTGTTTCCTTGCTAATAGTTCTTTGATGCATTCATAAATTAATTTAGAACCACCACTAGTTGTCAAGAGTGATGATCAGCCTCATAAGGCATCCCTGATTGGCTTTGCCTCTCTTCACTCTGCTCGGAATTTCTTGCTGACATTGCCTGGAATCATTTCCCAATGAACCATCTGCCTGCAAGCTTTTGTTTCAGGCTCTGCTTTTGGAGGATGCTAAGATAAGCATGCAATTGTAGTATTTTGTGACCAGTTCATATATGTGTATGTGTGTAGATAGAAATAAGGTGTTATTGTGATCGTTTATGTTTTATTTGTGTACCTTTATAGGTTTCAAACACTTAAGAGAACCTGATATGTTAGTTGTGTTGTTTCAAATGAATATTTAGGAGAATTTGATCAAATATGTTTAATAGATTTAAGATAGTAAGCAGTAATGATGGTTTCTGTAATGGATCCCGCAGCCTCACCATCACCACTAGATATTGAAGATTTTGTAACAGTTCTAATCATTTTTTAAGGGACACAGGGAGGGTGTGACCTTCTTTGGGAATTTTTAAGAGCCCTGGATATAAGTAATCCAGGAAGCTGAGGATGGGCTCTGTGACTCAGAGCATCACACTAGCATAGTCCGTGGGCTCAGGAATCCTCAGGGGTGGGGTGTGCCCCTCCAGTGACCCCCAGTCATTCTGTGTTAAACTTTGGTTTAGGTCCCCCATAACATGTAAACTCTTCACTTATTCCTATCTCCGTCTTAGGCTTTTGAAAGCACAGGGCCTCCACTTTCCTGAAGCAGCTATTGAATGACCAACTTCAGTAGCATCCTGTTGCCTGTTTTCTCCAAAAGCCTGGATTTATTCAACTTGCTCTCCCTTATGAGAGGAATCCCAGAAGAAAGATTCCAAAATCTGGTCACACTTCTGAGAGAGAAGAGACAGTTAAAATAATTTTTTTCTTCATTCATTTATAGTGACAAAATAACCAGGTGAAGATAGTTGCGTGGGGTTTTGTTTTGTTTTGTTTTGAATTATTTTAAAGTATTTATTTAAGAGAGATTCTGAGAAGTGGAATACTAAAGCAAAATTATAAAAAAAAAGTTCCCCCATGTTTGATACACCCTTGCAAACTGAACGTCTTAAAGGTGTTCACAGAAGCCAATAAACACACTAGTTTGCTTCAATACAGCTAGCATTATCTTTTTAGAGAATTCCCTGACTTAATAGTAAAAAAACTGATCAGAAAACCATTAGTCTCCTCTTTCACACTTGCTGCTTTTAAATAGTGATAGTCTGTAATTTTTCTAAATTATTTTATCCCCACGCAAATGGAAGCTGCCCATTGTTTTTGTATGTTATCATTTGAAACAGAAATTACTGGGTAATTATATCCTCTTCCATTGAGAACAGTCATCTGAGCAATTTACAGCCAGGGAGTCCTCATTATCTGTAAAAGCCAAGTGTAATCAATTAAGCTAAATGCTTCAGTGAAGCTGAAAAAATGCCCCCTAAATGTTTATTCTGATTCCCTGCCAATAGTATATAATGTACACATAGCTAAGGCAGAAGTTTTAGAAAGAAAACCTTTAGCAGATTGGTCTCCCTATATTTTACTGTAAGCAGTTGATAATGACCACAACACGTAATTAATATCAGCCAATATTGACTAATAATATGAACTGTAAGTTAAAAGGATTAAACATCTTGGGTAATAAGAAGCAAGAAGTTTGCACTCCTTCTAAATCATGAAGGGCATCTGACTGGGGCAAAATTGAGTTAATGAGAATTAACTAAAACCACTTTCCATTAGTTCAACATTGAAATAGAAATGTTTTTGTGAACGCTCCAGTTTGTCTTCATCTGGCCACGGTATAATTGGGACATCTATTAAAGTTTAAGTCTGAATCATTCCACCTATATTTGTAGAAGATGTATGTGCCTAATCTTGATCTCCCTTTGAATTTCAGGTTTCCATATTTAATTATCTACTGGCTGTTCATAGAATACATTCAAAATATCCAAAACTGAATTTTCACCTTTTAAAAAAATCGAATTTTCATCTAAACCCAAGATGGAAACTTGGGTTTCCTATCTTCTTGAGTTGCTTTACCACCCCCCAATTGCCTAAGCTAGAAGCCCCAAAACTCAATTATCATCCTTGACTGTTTCCTGTAGCTCTGTCTGTATATTCATCCAGTGGCCACCTTCTACCTATTCCAATATCATGCTGTCATTCAGAATTCATTGAGAATCTAATGTGTGCTGGGCTAATGCTCCACAGACTTTAATGCATACATGAATCACCTTTGATCTTGTCAAACTGAATTAGCTACTAATTCAGTACTTCTGGAATGGGGTCTATAAGTTTGCATTTTTAGTAAGTTCCCAGGTGATAGCAATACTGCTGGTGATCCATAGACCATACTTGGAGTAGCAAGTTGTTTGAAATATTTTGGGAACCATGGATGCCAGTGACCCAAAGTTTCTGTCCTCAAGCAGCTTACATTCTAATGAAGAAAGACAGAAAATAAACAAATGTCAGAGGAAAAGAAATACTATGAAAAAAATGAAGCAGAGGGATATAATATGAAGCAGGGATAGAGAGTGATAGTTGAGCTATTTTATAGGGTGCTTGGGGAAAGCCTTTCTGATAAGGCAAATTTTGAGCTGAGACACATAAGAAGTGAAGGGCTGAGTCATTTGGAAATGCAGGAAAGGGGGATCCCAGGCAGAAGTTGCCTGAGAGGTTCCATCTCTGCCACCAGAGTTAAAGTATTGGGCCAGTGCTGAAGTCCTCCTTCCAAATGTGCTTGTCTCTGACCCATTTTCTATGCTGTATTCAGAATGATCTTTCTAAAACATACATATGTTTATGTCTTTTTTCTAAAAGTCCCTGTTAACATCCATTGTTCTTAGTATAAAATATGATTAAATCACTCTTTGTTAAGAGTGTTAAGTGCATTAGCTTTCCCCCTTTTCCAATACTACCATGGTGAAGTGAATAGTGGCTGGGTATTCTTAATGCAGGAAAGATCCCTTTTAACTTTTATTATTTTTTTAAATTTTACTTTAAGTTCTGGGATACATGTGCTGAATGTTCAGCTGTGTTACATAGGTTTACATGTGCTATGGCGATTTGCTGCCCCTATCAGCCCATCATCTAGGTTTTTGGCCCCACATGCATTAGGTATTTGTCCTAACGTTCTCCCAGTGCTCTCCCTCCCCTTGCCCTCCATCCCCCATCAGGCCCCAGTGTGTGATGTTTCCCTCCCTGTGTCCATGTGATATCATTATTCAACCACCACTTATGAGTGAGAACATGTGATGTTTGGTTTTCCATTTCTGTGTTAGTTTGCTGAGAATGATGACTTCCTTACATCCATGTCCCTGCAAAGGACATGAGCTCATTCTTTTTCATGGCAGCATAGTATTCCATGGTGTATATGTGCCATATTTTCTTCATCTAGTCTATCACTGGTGGGCATTTGGGTTGGTTACAATTCTTTTAACTTTTAAATAACTGCTGTGTCATTGCCATTTTTTTAGATCCCTACCAACTCTTTTCATGCGTTGTTAAAATGCCCACCTAAATCTGAGATTTTTTTTTTCTCACCAATTTCTGTTTTTAACAGGGAAAATGCAAACGGTTTCAAATCTGGATGCTTGCAACAAGAAGAATGCAAAAGTATTTTATATTTCAAATTTAAACTTCTCTGAGAATTGGATGAGCAACAAATTTAGAACTTGTTTAAACACTTGTAAATTCCCAAGACCCTGACTTGTTATGAGAAAATATGTTATTTTATGTGGTTCTTAGTAAGTTAGAAGCAAGTCACTATAAATATCTGATCTATTCTTTTCAAAGTATGGCTTCTTTTACACTTTCTAATGTGCTTTTATATATGGTTGACTTACAGTTGTAGTCCTCAAAGCCAAGAAAACAAAAACAAAACAAAAACAGTTAATGCATACATTCTCATAATCTTATTGAGAATAAGGTAACAGGTATGTCAAATCCCATATTGATATCCACTTATGAAACCATTGATACTCACCTCCTGAATATAGTACAAGTTATTCTGCATAAGAAACCTACAGGAAGATGGCAGCTTTGGAAAACTGAGGCACTTTGAGTCTAGTGTTTCTCCTATTCAACTCAGATAAAATTTTCTCCACAGTATTTCAAGCAGGATGCTAGCCAAGTCAAAGAAAGTTAGGTTCTTTTTTTCTTTGTAGTTTTCATATCACTTAGCAATTTAAATACAAAACACAAAATGTACTCTATCAAAACACAAGAGTTAGAAATATCTGAAATGCATGAAATAGGGCTCAGAAATTCAAATGCTGACAAGAGCCAAGTCAGTCTCTCTTCCTAGGAAATTTCAACAAAATACCAAAAGAAATTAAGAAGGAAGTAAATTTCAACTTCAGACAGAGCAGGATCAGAATTCTTGGTTTGTTCCCTGCCTTTGTATACTTTTCTTCTCTTTCCAATTCTAATTTAGCTTAATTAATATTCCAAAAAAGTTATGAAACTATAATTTTATTACATAATATCACTTGGTTTGCAAAAATTAGTGGCATAAGAAGGGTTGATTAGATTTCATGATGTTTTTCAGATTGTTTTGGATCAGCTGGATCACCCTCAGTTTCAGAGAGCATTACTTGAGGTAATTTAAGCAAATATATTTAGCTGCAAGTTGGACAGCCAGAGACTGGCTGGTCCTCTCTCTCCAACAAGATTCAACTTCTTACGTGGTGCTTGGCTTTCAAAACAGCAAAAGTGGAAACTGTCAGATCTCTTAAGCTCTAGACTCAAAACTGATAAAAGGTCAAAGCAAGTCACAAGGCCAACACAGAATAAAGGAGAGGAGTCATAGACCTCACCGTTTGATAAAGGAGAAGCATACACAGAATTCAGTTGGGAGGAATGGCTAGTTCCCATTTTTGGAGACAAGCTACCAAAAAATAATTCTCTCCCATGAGTTTATTCATTTAAAATTATTTATGTAATTGTAAAATAAAACACATCTTCCTACCCTGTTAAATAAATTCTAAACCTTATCAAACAAGTACAAAAATTCATTTGCGGCTATAGTTGCTTCCATGGACCATCTATTTCAGATACAGGAAACACTGATCAGGCATCTAGAAAAGATTCAGAAATTTCTACAATTTACAGCTTCACTCGCATCATGCAGGTATAAAAAACTAAGTGAGTTTTCCACCATCAATTTTCAAAAACAAGCCTTATGCTTTATTCATGACTTATAGATTAATATAAGCTGAAGTCACCAAAAATAAAGTCTTTGGTTTATGCAGAATACCTTGTATATTACAGAGCTATTACTTACATTCAATGGCTCAGAAAAGCAGCAACATTTATTCTTCTATGTGGGGCAGCTCTGCTTCAGTCTGTAGGTCAGCTGGGTGGGGTTCCAGGGTAAGGGTTGGGTTCCAGGGAGCTCCACAGGTCTCTGGGACCAGCAACTATCCAGGGCATATTCTTCTTTTGACATTTAACATGAGCATAAGAAGGCAAGTGGAAACACACATTGTTTCTTAAGACCTATCCATATTGCGTTTGCCTAAAACAATCATTTGACTAAGCCCAACATGAATGGAGCAGAGCAATGTATTTCACAGCCTCTAGTGCCCTTCAAGGTCATATGGCAGAGGAAGGAGTTAAAGAATGGGAAACAATATTCTCATAGGCCACAACTAGTTTTGTCCAAATCTGTTTGTCCTTCCAATTAGAGAGGCAAATATGACTACTGATGCCTAATAAGATGACGATGACTGATATTGATGATGATGATCTTGCATCACCTAAAAAAATTATATAATCTTCAAGAATCTTAGTTATTTAAGATATTTAAATGTTTTTAAAATGTTTTAACACTGGAAAGGATTGTTTCTAGTTTCACAGACAAACATTTCTATTGAACACATCCTATTACAGTGTTATTTGGCATGTTATTTGTAATGTATAATGTGTAACATTATACATTACATGTTATTTGGCACATCCTATTATTTCTTTGAATAGTGCCAAATAACTGACATGTTACTGTAGTTAATTAGAATTTCTTGCTCTTCCAATATCCTATTTAAGGCTATAATTCCTGTACTCCAAAGTCATATTGTTTAGGTCTTTCTCCATATTCACACTCTAAATTGTAGCAGAAGTAAATCCTAAGAAGATTTATTTTCTTTTCTTAATTTCAAATTTATCTAAGAAAATTATAGACAATGTATTCTAAAATAAGCAAAGAATAAGCAATCAAAACTGCCCAGCATTTCCACTGAAGACAGAATACTCATACTGAAACAACATTTAATATGCGTTAATACAATTAAAATATATTATACAATATAA
>NW_016813386.1:441087-462427 GCF_001698545.2 Rhinopithecus bieti
TTTATTTTCTTTTCTTAATTTCAAATTTATCTAAGAAAATTATAGACAATGTATTCTAAAATAAGCAAAGAATAAGCAATCAAAACTGCCCAGCATTTCCACTGAAGACAGAATACTCATACTGAAACAACATTTAATATGCGTTAATACAATTAAAAATATATTATACAATATAATATATATTATACAATATAAAAATATATTATGCAATTAAAAAATATTGTTAAAACAATATTTTTAACTTGTTTCTTTTCCTCTGAATATGAAGCAAAACTCCGTGTTTAAAAACATTGAATACCTGTTTCACTCCAATAATAATTCATTATACATTTTTACTAACCTCTTGAATTATCTTAACACTTGTGGCCCTTGAAATGAAAGCACACGGATTAAATTGAAGATAAAATACATAGTATTATTCTCTCTTCTGTATTAACAAACTCTGTTCCCTTGAGCTGTCTCTCTTGACATACTCAGATAAAATATTTGTATGCCTAGGTAAATACCTAGGTAAAATACCTTGGTAAAAAGCAAGACAAATTGTATAGTAAGCTCTACTAATATTGTTTTAATTATATTTAACTGAATTTAAAAGTCACTCTCTTTTGGAGACTAGAAGGAAATGAATTTAGGCACCACATAAACTATAGTTTTTTATAGTCATCATGTAGTCATTACTTCTCTATAAAATATGTTTCTGGTAGGAATTATCCTTTACAAATTAGATACAAATTTCCATTTTAAGGTAAAAGACAAAACTATCAAAAACTCAAGAACATATTAACATATTAATTATAAAATAAATTATAAAATGTTATAAATGTTTGGAATTACATGTACCTACATCAAAATGAGTCAACCCATTCTTTTGGTCTAGAATGTTCTTCCTTATCCTTGCCAACCAAACTTGTGAATCCTACTTCTTATGATTAAGCAAACTCTCCATCTTTAAAATTATTATTGATACTATAGCCTCCAAATTTAGTTACCTTAAACAATGTTCTATCCTTTTCCTGAATTCCTACAGCATTTATTCACAATATCTAATCTTTGGAAATTAGCTTAACTTGGTTTGTATTAGCAGTTCTCTTTTTTAAGTGTATTACCTCTGCAAAAACACTATCAGCTCTGCATATGAGTAAAGGAGTGTTATAACTATTTATATCCCCTGTGTCTCACGGGATATCCATCCAAAATTATTTGAAGTCAAAATAATTCAGTATTAATTAATCAATTTCCATGTTTCATTTAATTATTTGTATAATAATTGGTAGAGAGCAATCACAAGCATATATTAGATTATCATTGTACTTTTTATTCATGCAATTTCTTTACGTAATTTGAAAGGAAAAATATAAATCAAACTTGTATTTTAGAATTAGGTTGGCAAGCCGGGTGCGGTGGCTCACGCCTGTAATCTCAGCACTTTAGGAGGCCGAGGAGGGCGGATCGTGAGGTCAGGAGATCGAGACCATCCTGGCTAACACGGTGAAACTCCGTCTGCACTAAAAATACAAAAAACTTGCCGGGCGAGGTGGCGGCGCCTGTGGTCCCAGCTACTCGGGAGGCTGAGGCAGGAGAATGGCGGGAACCCGGGAGGCGGAGCTTGCAGTGAGCCGAGATCGCGCCACTCACTCCAGCCTGAGCGACAGAGTGAGACTCTGTCTCAAAAAAAAAAAAAAAAAAAAAAAAAGAAGAATTAGTTTGGCAAACCGTTTTGTAAAGGGCAGATGAGGATTTTGGATTGTGTGGGCCAGCCCATCTCTAACACAGTTGTTCAACCCAGCTGTTGGTGTGAAACATTCATAGACAATACACAAACAAATGAATATACATAGCTACGTTCCAATAAAACTTTGTTGACAAAATGAGTGGTGGCCTAGATTTGGCTGCCTAAAGAGTTTTGCTAATGTGTTGTTCTAGAGTGTTGGTGAGAATATATTAAACTAAAAACATATCTTATTTCAATTGTACGTAGAGATACAACTTTATAAAGTAAATAAAGCAATATTCCCTCAGTAGATTTTCCTTAAACACTTTCTGATATTCAGCAAAATTTATGCTAGCAAACATATATAATGTGATCTTTGGTATTGCAAATTTTGAAAAACCTTTGCAGTACAGCATAGCTTTATTTTAAAAATAGTATAATCTTTCATGTATCGATGATTTCAGTAGAATATTAGATAAAACAATAAAATAAATAGTTGTTACATATTTCTTGAAAAATGACAGAATTTTCATTTACTGATGATTCAGAGTTGATTTTAAACAGTTTCATTTTGGAGCATAATTTTTTATTAATAAATAAGTACATTTGGAACTTTCTAAGCAAATGCCACTTTAAAGCTTTTCATAAATATCTGCCTTTATCTTAGGCAGATTTGCCCTAGAAACACACTTAATGTGTATTCTGGGTGCTTCTCTTTTGTGTACCTTCAAATTTTCTGAAGAAACAGATATATACCTTTCATCATCTCTGTATAATTCATAAAAGTACCCAGAAATCAAGCTTTGACTTTTTATTTGCAGGTTTTACTAAAGAAAAATACTAAAATATGACTTGACTTTGAGAAGTTGATTTTCCTGACAGTAATCAATCGACCCAGCTAAATGTTAACAGTTTATTTTGTTTTCCCTGGTTCAGTGAATCATAGTGCCACCTGCTGGTGTAATTAAAGAAATTGGCAGTATAATGCGGGAGAAAGCAAACATAGTCGGGGTAGTGTGAAAGTGGACTGTGAGAATCTAGAAAGTTAAGTAATGTACCCTATGCAAAGTCCGTAAAGTTACTTTAACTAATTTGAATTTTGCTTTTAAAATTCATTTAAAATGCTGTAGAAGTGTAAAATTCGTTTAAAATGCAGTAAAAGTGTCCATCCACGACCTGGAAAACGTTTGTAACACAAGCAAAAGTTTCTATTGAGGAGTTGGTTTAGGTACAAGAATTGCTTTTAATTCAACTTTTGTTTGAAATTGTTCTAAATTTTTTATACAAAAGTTTTAAGATTTTAAGAATATTTACATGCAATTTGTGCGAGGCACTCTCATCAATAATAAACATGCCTTTAATCACTTTTCCATTATATTTCCCGAGTCTATTGGTGAATGAGCACTGCATGCTATAGTCAGAGTAGCCCACAATACAGGCCTGTCTCTTCCCCTCTCATGTTCTCTTTCTAACCTCTTTTATTCGTGGAAATCACCTAAACAATTAACAGAAATGTAAAACTGCACTCAAAATAAAAATAATTAGAATGGAAGTATCGGTGCCAGCTTACAAAAGGCTTCTAATTTGCCTCTAGAGTGTTTGTATGGGGAGAGGCCAGGAATGACAGATCCCTGCCTAGAAAGTTTGTTTGTTTTTATTGAATAAATGAAATAAAAGTTTTATCACTCTGGATTAACTCTCAGCAATTTGCTCTTAATTTTGTTTAACTCATCCTTCCAAACATATTTTGGGTAACAGTTTACTGTTCTTTTCCTGGAGCAGAAAAATAAAGTAGGAGAGAAATGGCAAAGCAGATGCACCCTGAAGGTGAAATTGTGTAATAAGCAAAGTTTGTATAAAGTCACATTTCTGAGCATTTGCCAGAGGGGATTCTAGAAATGCTCATGTCTTTATGGTGTGCTCTAGTTGCACAGTGCTGCCATGAAAACATTTAGTATGTGGAATATTTGCTGTCTCCCTTAATGCAGTCATCCATGTGCCTGCCCTGAACTGAAGGCCACAGTACCCCTCTCTGCGTCCCTTCTGCTACGTAACTTGGGTATTTCTTTTCTTACTTCATTTGTAATTATCTGGCTTTACATACTTGTTTCTGTAAGTGACTTAAAATATTTTTTAAGAATAGCCTGGGTACAAAGCATAAGTACATTCAATTAAAAAAATCTACTATAGGTTTTATTCTCTTGAAGACCTTTTTCTGGGAAAAAATGATCAGTTTTACCAGTGACTTAAAGAATTCCTGGTTGAGGTTTTGTATGGTTGGTCGTTTTCAACACTTTGTTTAAAATGAAAGGAGCAATATGAATTGGAGCATTTTATCTACCTAGTATATTAGTGCCAAATTATGGGAAAGATGCGAAGTCTTTGGGAACCTGGAGGTTCATAATCTGTTTATTGCTTTTTTGCTTCCTAATCAGGGCTGACCCTACAGGAATTTAATAGTGAAGTTGCCAAAACAACTCTGATTGAAGTTACTACTTGCCATCCAGACCAAGAAAGCAAACAAATGAACAGTTTCCGGCACTCTTATAGGCGTTGCTAATGTAAAACAAATTTAATGTAATTTCTATAGCAAAAAAAGTAATGTCCCATAATGCTTATATGTTCTACTAAACTATAGAAAAACCATGATTTATCACCAAAACCATAGTTTATCACATACTTCTGTGGAGACGTATCTAGACACTCATTACTTAACCTATATAGAGAATACTTTATATTGATTCAAAGTATTGATATTCTTTTAAGGAGAAAATTCCTATTGTTATTCTGTGTTGCTCTGTCATTAAATGGTGGTCAATGCTGACCATATGCTTGAATGAGCAGCAGGAAAAGTGTCTAATTCTGTTTGAAGATAATTTCTTGAGAATTTGAATTGACATAACATTGAGAAAGGCTACTTGTATTTCCTGAAACAATTTATCTCTGTATATGTTTGCTAAAAGTGCTTTTCCTATCTCTAAAGAACTGTTTTAAGACATAGTTTCAGTCTGAATAGAAAAACTGCAACTCAAACCATCATGCTTAAAATTTTTAATTTAGACTTAGGGACTGTCTAGCCCATCCTTGACACCCTATAATGTAGAACCTCCTAATAAATAAACTACTGTTGAGCACTACATTGGGTAACTTTTGAAGATGCATGAGTTACTGAAAGGGCACTAATTTAGTAGAAAGTGCCTGCTTATATTATAGATTATTGCTGCTACAAAGATAATGACACATTTTCTGCTAGTGTTTTATTAATGTTCATTCCGATTAAATGAACATTTGTTACAAGCTAATCCAAAGACAAAGAAATGACTGTTATTTGCATAAATGCCACCATGCCTATGGTAATGGTAAATGTGAATGCCCGGTAAATGCCATGACATTCAAATTTCATAAATTGGAGCCATGGGAAATACAGTAGGTAGTTCTCAAGTAATGAAGACCCTGTTCTAGCAAATACACAGATTTAAGTAAAAACCCATGATATAGTCCAGATATCTATCCCCTCCAAATTTTATGTTGAAGTGTTTCCCAGTGTTGGGGATGGGGCCTGGTGGTAAGTGTTTGGGTCATGGGGGTGGGTCCCTAACGAATGGCTTGGTGTCCTCCCTGTGGTAATGAGGTCATGCACTGAGTTGTTTTTAAGAGATTGACACCTATTCCCTTCTCTCTCCTGCTTTCTCTTGCCATGTGGTATGCCAGCTCCCCCTTCACCTTCCATCATGATTGTGAGCTTCCTGAGGCCCTTCCCAGAAACTGATGCCAGCATCATATTTCCTGTACAGCCTGCAGAACTATCAGCCAAATAAACCTCTTTTCTTTATGAATTACCCAGTCTCAGGTATTCTTTTTTTAAAATTTATTTTTCCATAAGTTATTGGGTTAAAGGTGGTATTTGGTTACATGAGTAAGTTATTTAGTGGTGATTTGTGAGATCCTGGTGCACCCATCACCTGAGCAGTATACACTGCACCATGTATGTGTTTTTTATCCCTTGTCCCCCTCCCATGCTTCCTCCCAAGTTCCCAATGTCCATTGTCACATTCTTATGCCTTTGTGTCCTCAAAGCTTAGCTGTCACATATCGGTGAGAACATACAATATTTGATTTTCCATTCCTGAATTAGTTCACCTAGAATAATAGTCTTCAGTCTCACCCAGGTCATTGCAAATGCTGTTAATTCATTCCTTTTTATGGCTGAGTAGTATTCCATCATATATATATGTGATGTGCATATATATGATGTATATATGTGATATGATATATGATATATATGATATATGATTATACGTGTGTGTGTATATCTATCTATCTATCTATCTATCTATCTATCTATCTATCTATCTATCTATATCACAGTCTCTTTATCCACTCATTGATTGATGGGCATTTGGGTTGATTTCATGATTTTGCAATTGTGAATTGTACTTCTATAAACATGTGTGTGCAAGTATCTTTCTGGAATAATGATTTCTTTTCCTCTGGGTAGATACCCAGTAGTGGGATTACTGGGTCAAATGGTAGTTCTACTTTTAGTTCTTTAAGGAATCTCCACACTGTTTTCCACAGTGGCTGTACTAGTTTACATTCCCACCAGCAGGGTAGAAGTGTTCCCTGATCACTGCATCCATTTCAATATCTACTGGTTTTTGATTTTTTGATTATGGCCATTTTTTCAGGAGTAAGGTGGTATCACAATGTGTTTGTTTCCCTGATCATTAGTGATGTTGAGCATTTTTTCATATGTTTGGTGGCCATTTGTGTATCCTCTTTTGAGAATTGTCTATTCATGTCCTTAGCTCACACTTTGATGGGATTGTTTGTTTTTTTCTTACTGATTTGTTTGAGTTCATTGTAGATTTTGTATATTAGTCCTTTGTCAGATGTGTAGGAACAGTCGGGAGAAAATCTTCCCAATCTATACATCTGACAAAGCTATTCCTTTATAGAAATGCAAACAGAGTAACACAGTTCATTTGCCTACCTAACCTGATTTTAGTATGTGAAGTTTTGGTATACGTATTCAGTATATAAAGTTTTAACACGTACTTACAGTACTTGCTATTGACATTATATTTAAAATTAGACTTCACCAAACTTATAACAGCTTATGATGTTGTAAGTAAACAACCCTTAATTCTGAAATGACTTCAGTGTTTTCTGATCAAGGTTTTTGTTGTTTAAAACTTCCAGTTACCCTAGGTAAATATGCACATTAAGAATGAATGGTATAAAACATTTTTACTATGAAATGGAGTATTTAAACAATTTTCTTATTAATACTTCAAACAAATCTTGATATAATACAAATTGTATTAATGTGACCATGTTAATAGATTTTCTCTTATGCCATAACTATCCATTCTATAAATATACTTACTTTCTCTCTGACATCTTCTGTATCCACAAATTGGATATTTCCTGGGTCACATTTGACATACGACAATGCTGTAGCAATATTTGCAATTTAAGAGGAAGTTACAAATAACATTTCAAGCAAATGTGCAGATGGGCTATATAGCCTATACTAAGATGGTCTTAGCTTATGAAAAGGGATTAAATACAAGCTTTGGAAGATGCTTCATTTTAAGCACTATATTTACAGGGTCAAGTTGTAGGATATCATGAGCACATTGGTGAACTGATATTTTTACTGCAAATTCTTGTTTCACAGTGACACTTCAGCTTAAGCTTCTGTCATCACGAGTTTACTTATTATCTTATTCCCTTAGAGAATAGTGGTGTGGCTACTCGGAGAGAGAAGACTTGCAGGCAACTCTTAAGCAGAACTCAAGGACTTCAGAAAGGATGAGCGTAAGTGCTGAAGAAGGTTCAGTCCACAGTCGGAGCTCTTCACCAAAGATTTCTGTGTTATTTAGAGCTTGTTATTCAGACAACTTCCTTTGGCTTGTATATGCCCACTCCCAATGTCAAATGCACTGTTACCCTTCCTGGATGCAACCAGGAAGCATCTCTCAGACCACAGATGCTTCTACAAGGCCCAGGATGAGGCTGGGTCATTGTAATACAGTAGAGAGGTTGAAAGAAAATGTGGAATAGGAGCAGCCCAAAGACTCCTGGTCTCCCTTCTAGAGCTGTCTCTATAATGTCTGTTTCTTTTAAATATCCCACCCCACAGAAATTATCACTCACTGTCTTTACTTCAAACTCCTTTTTTAAAAAACTGAGTTTTAGCCTCCAACTTCTGATTTCCCTTCATTACTGACTAATTTAGTTCTGTGTTGAATAGCTCTTGATTTTTCCTGACCAACATCTTTGTTTTCTTCTTTAATTTAACCTAAATATTTCTTTAGGTAACTATACCATCTGTTCATAGAATATAGATGTCAATCAAGATAGTCTGCCTTCCTTCAGTCTACTTAAATGAAAATGACTCAGTTCTGCAGACAACCATGCTGTTTCTTGTATCTTCATCTTTACAATCCTCTGCTCTCTTTGTTTCTTTATTGGTATGTTCTATTAATATCTCAATATCTAACTAAAATATCACCTACCTACTATGTTATCAAATCTTCCACAATTTATTCCCCCCTCTCATGACCACACTTGTAAATACAAATGAATTACTCTTTTCTCGGTAATCCTTAGGTGTGATATATGTAATTATATTATAGTCCTGCCTTATTGCATTGCTTAGTTTTGAGGTTAGGAGTCTCTCAAAATCATGAACTGCTTCTTAATAGGGCATGTATGTATAGCCCTACTGTCTCATAGTGTCTTATGTGGTTAGATCTCAATAAAGCCTTGTTAAGTTATTTTATTAACTGATTAGCAAGTTGGACTACATGATCTCTAAGGTGTCTTTCAACTCGGTGTTAAGCGATTCTGTTGAAGATATGAGAATCTGGCTGTGAAAGAGTGACAGTGCCGAAATTAGACTGGCTATACGAGCACTGAGGAAGAACTCTTATTCCAGGTCTCTTTAGACCAGTTCAATTTCTCCAAAACAATGAAATAAACTTCCAGCAACAATGAAGGAAATAGTATTTCTTGATGGTTAAAAAACATTCTAAACTCAAGCAGGGACAATATCTTATGCATCTTTGTTTCTCTCCCAACCAAGAATCACAGTACCTAGTATGATGTATGTTTAGTAAATAATTCTTGAAAAAATTATTTTCATTTCTTCAAAATGATTTCTCTGTGAAAAAAATACTTTTGTAGAACAATATTTTGTCTGTTGAAAGGTGTAATTGAAATACCTCTGGAATACACTTGCAAAAATGTTTGGCAAACAAATACAGGCATGTTGTATGCATGTTTTAGCATATTTCACTTTTAAGAATGAAATTCTGGAATTCCTAGGATGTATATAACACTGTTTATTCTAAGCCTTCTCCAATTGCCATTAGTTTGTATCTCTTTTTCTATATGGATTTTAACTTAAATATATGGATAGTGTGATCTAGTACAAATATGCTCCATTACTTGCCTTTCCTGTTGCCCACTGTCAGCCCTCCATCTCCCAGCTGAGGCCGCAATCACACCATATCGGGATATTTATGGTTTCCCTTAATGCTTTTCCTCTATTCTAAGTATTCCTCTTCTAATCTTAGACTCTTACTTAAACGATTCATAAACGTCTCCTTAAATCTGAGAGCCCTTTTAAAAAGTTTTCCATAAAAAAATCAAAATTGATAAATTGATAAATTACCTGATAAATAAGGTAATTTAGCTTATGCTCAATACTGTGACATGAAGTGGATTGTTTAATCAACTAAGACTGAATTCACTTGGTAAAGACAATAGAGCCAGATGACAAACAACAGATAAACAAATAAGAAACAACCCATTAAGTCCTCCCAAAATGTCAATTCCTTAGAGTTGTTTTTGTTTGTTTGTTTGTTGTTTCCTTTTGCTTTGTTTTGCATTCCAGGTGAAGCAGATGTGGAGAATACCAATTTCTATAATAATATCCTGATTCACCAGAAAACCGAAATTTTTATTTTATACTGATTGATTGATTGATAAAATTGTTGAATTTTCACACCTATTTTGTCATCGTTTTAGAAAAGAAAAAATACAGTTTCTAAGAATTCTAGTGTCTTATTAACAAAATTCTAAACTATCAACATGGTTCAGAGTACTTGTCCAAAATCTCTATGAAATCTCTTCATCTTGCTTTGTTCATATTTCTGTAATGAGCTTTATGGCCTATTCCATTAAATATTATTTTAAAACATATTTTCAACTGCTGCATTGTATTCCTCAGGTGAAAATACTATTACTTATTTGAACATTACCCTATCATCGACTTTTTCATTTCTTATTAAGAAAATATTAATTTTATGAAAACACACACAGAAATATTTGTTGGCATCTCTAAATATTTATGATACATTTATAAGGGCAAGAAGACTACATTAACACTTTGAGATTCATCATCATATTGATGACTATGCCAAATAGATGTATAGATACGTAATACCAATTTGTAGCTCCAGTGGCTCAATCAGTTAGCATGTGATACTTATAAGAAATGTAATACGGATTACATTTCTATACACAGTTATGAGAACAACCTTTTAAATTTGTTATCTTTTTTATTCTTTCAATCTTAATGTATGATCAATCATATCTCATTATTATAATTTTTATTCCTTTGAGTATTAGTGTAACAGAATATTGTTTGTATTGTATAATGACTGTGTGTATGCTTTGTCAGGGTTTCCTTCCTTGTTATATCTCCAGGGCCTAAAACTAACTGAAACATAATAGGACATGAACATACTTTAATTTGTTATTAACTGTATTTTATATCTTAATTTATTTTTAGTTTTATTATATTTCTAATGTATAAAAAACGCAGACATTGACATATTTAGCACCAGATTTAATAGTTGCTGACTTTGTTTATTGCTTAGATTTTCCTTTTTTATATTTATTTTATTTATTTATTTATTTTGACACACAGCCTCGCTCTGTTGCCTGGACTAGAGTGTGGTAGCATGATCTCAGCTCACTGCAACCTCAGCCTCCCAAGTTAAAGCCATTCTCCCCCCTAAGCCACCTGAGTAGCTGGGACTACAGGCGTCCCCCATCACACCTGGCTAATGTTTGTGTTTTTAATAGAGACGGGGTTTCACCATGTTGGCCAGGCTGGTCTCCAACTCCTGACCTGAAGTGATCCACCCACTTCAGCTTCCCAAAGTGCTGGGATTACAAGGATGAGCCACGGTTCCAGGCCCAGATTTTTCTTTTATAACTAATCCATCATATTTTACATTTTTATGGGTAAATGTGAGTATTCGTTACATGCTTACAATGTATTAATGTAATGTATTAATATAATGATCAAGTCAGGATACTTAGGATAACCATCACCTTCAGTATTTAGTGTCTCTATGTGGTGGAAACATTTCAATTTCTCTCTTCTAGCCCCTTTCATATACAATACATTGTTGCCAATCATAGTCACCCTACTTTACTACTAAACATTAGAACTTATTTCTTTGAGGCCAGGTGCAGTGGGTCATGCCTGGTAATCCTACCACTTTGGGAGGCTCAGGCAGGCAGATCCCTTGAGGCCAGGAGTTCGAGACCAGCTTGGCCAACATAACAAAACCTCGTCTCTACTAAAAACAGAAAAAATTAACCGGGTGTAGTGGTTGGCACCTGTAAATCCCAGCTACTCGGGAGGCTGAAGCATGAGAATCGCTTGCACCTGGGAGGTGGAGCTGAGATTGTGCCACTGCATTCCAGCTTGGGCAGCAGAGTGAAGCTCTGTCTCAAAAAAAAAAAAAATATTCATCTAACCGTATGTTTATATTCACTGATCAACCTCTCTTCATCCACCCCTCTACCCACACACCCTTCACAGCCTCTGTTATCTGTCATTCTATTCTCTACCTCCTTGAGATGAATTATTTTAGCTCTGACATATGAGTGAGAACATGCATTATTTGTCTTTCTGTGCCTGAAATATTTCACTTAGTATAATGATCTTCAGTTCCATTCATGTTTCTGCAAATGACAAGATGTCATTCTTATGGTCAAATGGTCATCCATTGTGAACATATACTCCATTTTCTTTATTCATTCACCCATTGATGGATACTTAGATTGATTTCATATCTTTGTTATTGTGAATAGTGCTACGAGAAACATGTAAGTGCTGGTATCCCTTTTATATACTAATATTTTTCCTTTGAATAAATAGTAATGGGATTGCTGGATCATATGGTAGCTCTATTTTTAGCTTTTTGAGGAATCTCCACGTTGTTTTCCATAGCGGTTGTACTAATTTACATTCCCACCAATGATGAAAGAATTCTCTTTTCATCCTTCCTAGCACCTGTTGTTTTGTCTTTTTAATAATAACCATTATAGCTGTGGTATTGTGATTTGAATTTGCATTTCCCTGATGATTGGTGATGTTGAGCAGTTTTTTCATACACCTTGTATTAGTTCATTTTCACATTACTGATAAAGACATACCCGAAACTGAGAACAACAACAAAAAAGGTTTAATTGGACTTTCAATTGTATTGTATTCCCAATGTATAAACACCTCCACATGGCTGCAGAGGCCTCAGAATGATGAGGTCAGGTGAAAGGCTCATCTTATGTGGTGGCGGCAAGAGAAAATGAGGAAGAAGCAAAAGCAGAAACCCCTGATAAAGCATCATATCTAGTGAGACTTATTCACTATCACCAGAATAGCATGGGAAAGACCGGCTCCCGTGATGCAATTACCTCCCCTGCTTCCCTCCCACGGCATGTGGGAATTCTGGGAGATACAATTCAAGTTGAAATTTCAGTGCGGACACAGACAAAACATATACTTGTTGGCCATTTGTATGTTTTCTTTAGAGAAATTATTCGTGTCCTTTGTCCCCTTTTTTGTATTATTGAGTTGTTCAAGTTCCTTGTATATTCTGGATATTAGTCCCATGTTGCATAAATAATTTTGCAAACATTTTCTTAAATTCAACAGGATACCTCTTCACTCTACTGAACGTTTCTTTTGCTGTGCAGAATCATTTTTGTTTCATATAGTCCTATTTGTCTATTTTTGTTCTTGTTGCTTGTGCTTTTGAGGTCATAGCTGTAAAATCTTTGTCTAGACCATTGTTCTGAAGTATTTTCCCTGTTTTCTTCTAGTAGTTTTATAGAGAGTGTGACTATGACTCTCACAGGAATAGTTTTTATCATTATTTCTTAGAGTGAAAAATACCTCTTTTCTAGGAAATGTATAAAGGGAAGCGTGTGTGTGTGTGTGTGTGTGTGTGTGTATGTTTGGGGGTGTGTGTGTGTGTTTGGGTGTGTGTGTGTGTGTGTGTATGTTTGGGTGTGTGTGTGTGTTTCACCAGTAGCCCAGGCAGAGATAGGCTTCTTGATGTTGTTGTTGTTGTTGTTGTTGTTGTTGTTGTCATCTTTTTTTTCTCTGTTAGCAGATACTTTTTCTCTAATTCTTTTTTCCGGTGAAAGTGCAGGCGTTAGAAGATGATGTAGTAATAGAGCTGTCTAGAATCCAATTGTTCACCTTGTACGGATCCATGCCTTTGTTTCCTGTACATTAAATGTGCGACTAAAACCCAAGTTGCTAACTATTGCTAAGCCAGGCATTTGTTCTACCACACCAGTAACCCAAGTGTGGCATAGATTCACCAACATATTTACCCCCCTTTTCCCTGCTATCTGAAGATTTCCCATTCTCTTTTTTCTTTTCTTTTTTTCCTTTTCTTTGTGGTTTCTTTTGTGTGTGTATGTGAGTCCACTTATACATTTAAAAACTTTATTTTATACAACATTCCTAGTTGTGGCAGAACATTTTCTCCATTAATAAGACTGTCATTTTTTCAGAGCCGAAAGTGTTAAAATTAGTATGTTTAGGGTGATTTTAATGTATAGACATTTTTATATGTATATACATACAAATCTATAGGTCTTTTCCAAAAAGAATCCTTATTTTTTTCTTTAAAGGTCAATTTTCAACATGAGATGAAATAATCTCCTATCAATTCTACCTGTGTAACTGCACTTTTATAAAACACATTTTAGTCTATGTGTGCTTATATAGTATATGGTCGGAAGTGAAGCTCACAATATTTTTCAATGTAAGCCAGGTGTCACCGTACCATTTATTAGAGAACATTTTTTCCTACTCATTTTAAAAACATTTTCATCAGAAACTAAATGTTTACAATGAGATTTGTATAAGTGATTTTGAAATTATTAGTAGAATTTAATGAATCATTATAAATATGAAATTTTAATTGCTACTTTATTAGAAAAAAACTCCATTATAATGTTTTCAGGTTAAAATCTTGTCTTCTCTGTCTTATGTTTCAAAGTATTACAAGTGACCTTTAGTAAGTGCTAGACTTTGGTTTGAATATGTTGATGAAATCACTTGGTCTGCAAGATGTTTGATAGAAAAATGAAACCTTAATCTACCGACTATGTTTGAACAGATGATGTTTTTCTGTCTATTGCATCAATATGCATTAAACAGAAGTATGTGCCCAAAGTTCAGGTATGAATAAAAATGAAAAGGATTTTCGGAGTGCGTTCACGTTAATCTCCATTTGGTCATCGTTTCTCAACATCATTATGATTTGTACTTTTTTCTTCAATACAAAAGAAGCAATTAAAATATTGCAAAGCCCCCATGAACTCTAAAGAACTTTTGTTCTCATTACTAGTCATTTTTAAACTAGAATTTTGTAGTTAGCTTTACAAACTTGCGTAATTGTCTAATCCTGAGAACTTGTTCTACGCATTCTATTTTCATCCTTCCCATCTCTCTGATTTTTCTCTCCAAATTACGAATATCAAGTGCAAATAGAGCAGATACTACAAGTAATAATTTAAGAGTACAAAAACAAAATCCTTTACAATATTTTCCTTTGTACTATCTCTATTACCATAAACTGAATTTTATATATGGTATATTTTTCTTTTGCATATGTCACATATGAAACATGAACAGTATTTTATCCTGTATATGTGTCATGTGCATGTTCCTACCTCCCATGATACACACATGGGCCTCTTAGAATTATGGTAGATGATCAATCTTTCTCGGTCTCTTCATCTTTCTCCCCTGGACCCCTTCTTCTCTTCCTTATCCTTTTCTTTCCCCTCATCCTCTCTAGTCTGTTTAATTCCTTGAAAGTATATAGAGTTAAAGTAAGACAAGTTAAGGTACATGTTTATTTCACTGTGTATTAGTCAATACGTAGGCTTATTAAAAGGGAATGTATTTTAGAAAACATTGTCATGTGTTTTTATATTTTGTAAATATTAGCAACATTTTAACTATTAATCATCCGTAACTTCTGAATCAGCTTTTCAATTTTCATTAGAAAATAATAATTGTATGTATTATAGCATGTAATGTACTTAAAAATAATCTTACTTCATAGGATGAAGTAATTAGAAGATTCTAGTCAGTTCTGATTTTACAGTTCCTTACCTGACTTCATGAAAACTCACTTTTTAATGTTCACTTATCTGTAGTATCTTAATAATATCAATGTCATTGATTTCATTTATTTTATGCATTTAAATATATTGTCTACAAACATTTTCAGGTCAGCTGTTTTACTCAGATTGATTATTTATCATCCTTTAAAATTCAGAATTTAACTAACCTAGTTTTAAAAAATTCTGTCAAAGCACTTTGTTTACATCCTACGTGTTCTCTGAGAACCGTGAGAAGAACAGCTTTAGCTGCAGACACAGTTCCTTTTCTGAAGGGCACAAAGTGGCAATTTTCATTTGCAGAATCAATGTAGTATAAGGTAGGTGTCTCAGTGAGAGAAATTATAATTTTATTTACCCATTATTGAATTCTTCAATTTTTCTTAAATTTCCAGGCTCCTATCAAAAGTAATGTAATCATATTTGTTTTATTCAGAGCTTTATTATCTAGACAGCAATTAGTCATATACACACATATATACACACACATGCATGCAGAAATATATACACATACATATATTCATACCTACACATATACATGCATATTTCATTGCTATTTGGGACATAAGGAAGTATTCTCATATAAATTGTCTTTAATCTGTTCTCTCCATTTTCTCCAGCATAGACAGCATATTTCACTTGTTCAGCATGACACTTCAGAATTAAACTTGAATTTATCACTACATTTAGTTGCACAGTAATTGTTTAGTTTCTGCACTGAAAGAGTTCTAGTACTTGATAAAAAAAGTATGTGGGAATATTATGATTTTCAAATTAAATATAAGCCAGAATATTGAATATAAACCAGAATATTGAATATTTCTGTGATAGTAACACTATAAGAAACATATAGGAACATATTGTTTTAAAACTAATAAAAAGGTAAATGACAAATTTACAAACAATAATCTCTCCAACAATGTTGTGAAGATATAGGACAGAGATGAGCAGATGACTGAGAAAGCACTAAAATTATAACGATGTAAATAACATATGATAGAATAACAATGTATTTTAAAGTACACTGTACAAATATGTCACAAAGTAGATGTTCAATAAACATTAACTGAATTTGATTTTGAATTCAGAAAGAACTATCTTATTATAAAAGAAACAATTTTCTTTTCACTAAAGAGTACTACATTCTTAATTACTAAATGATTAATCACTAAATAATCAAAAAGAGTACTACATTCCTATGCCTGTATGCCAGGAACAGCCTTAAGCACTAAGTAATGTCCCCCAGTCACTGGGATTTTCAATACATTTAGTTATGCTGCCATTTATTTCTCTCACATCCATCAAACCACTCATTTTTTTCCTGCTTGAATCATAAATCAAGTAAGATTCAGCCACATCTACTTTCCTTAGTGATTCAGAATAACTATGATTTATGAAAGTTTAATTTATTAGATCCCCAGTTTCTCGAAGGAAGGAACAAAAATTTATAAACACTTCATCTGCTCATTACATTTCTGCATATTAGGTAGGGAAAAGGAAGACAGCATAAATTATACTTTGAAATATAGTAGTTAAAAAATAAACAAGGATAGGCAGAAATTGTATAAACAATTTATCGTAGCATAGATTGTCTTAAAGTAGAACATGGGATGAATCTGTCTTCTGAAAGCCTTCTAATTCTTCATTGTGATCTATGGTAAGTTTTGCCTACCTTCACTTTTATGAAATTGTTTTACCAAATTTTGTGGATTACAGAGACATGACTGAATGTTCCTTAAACAATACTGATAGGCTGAATTTTTTAGTTAACATAGTCCAGGTCCCCTCAAAAACAAAACAAAACACTGAGAAATCCCAAATAATCAAATATAACTTTTGATCTCCATCAGAGGAAATGAAACACCTTTCTTCTTCCCGCTTTGCACCCCTGTTTACCTCATCTCCCTTCTGCAATCCCTACGTTAGATTATCTTCTGTCATGAACTAAGCCATAGCCAGATGATTATAATTAAATAATCTTATTGCAGTAACTAAGAAAGCATTCTGCTTCTTTCATCTTTAGAGATGCCTAAATGAAAAAAGGTGGCAGACTCACTCAGCACAATGTCATTTAATTTGCAATGTTCTGTATTCATTTCTTGTTACACCATATGATATCCTTGTGTCACCCAGTAAGACTACTAAAGAGCTAATCGTTTTTTTTTTTCCTTTTATTTACATCGTGGGCATAAGGAATGAAAATCTGACTTCTTATTCAAGTGCATTAGCAAATGTATCTCTTGTGAAAGATTTACACACTCTAAAATGTACCTCTATGCATTGTCTATTAATGTGGTCTAAGAAAACTCAGAGCAAAGAGATTTTCCAACTAAATTAACTCAGACACAGTGGTATATTGTTTGGACAAGGCTGGATCTATTTAAATGAGACAAATGATAAATCTGCCCACGAGCTATCGTACAACAGGGAGATAGCCCTTATGAGCGAGCATCGTTTCTAAGTCAGTGTCTCACCTTGACATTTATTTGCCATAAGTTACAAATTTACCCTTTAGACAGCATTAAGAGAGTATTCATCTTCAGCAAGGTGGCAAACCGTCCACGTTATCTCTTCCTTGGGCAATAAAGAACCTTGATTTCTGTATATAAAATAATTTAAGCAAGGGAAATCTACATAATGTGTATATTCATTGTTGTTTTCACTATCAATAAAAAGCCCAACATGGCATGCATGACTGATATGTACCTTAAATAATATCTGCATTCTGTGTGACAGAGCCCTCTTTAAAACCATATGGCTGAGTAATCTTTTCCTTAATAAACTACTTTGAGTAAAACTTACCATCTTTTCAAAAGTTATGGGAATTGTGAGAGTACAACATTTTATTGCCACTTAAGCTAACTGAATACATTAATTTAGATTCATTTTCACTTTCTTATCCTAATGCAAGCCCCCGTCTTAATTCCTTTGTCTTTATATCATATGTGTGTGTGTATGAATTATCCACAACTTGTAATCAGTTCAAAGTAATTTGAATTGCAAGTTAGTGGAAATAACGATTATTAGCATCAAGTGAACACATTATTGAATGGAGTTAAGTTATTCAGCATTTCCAGTCCATCACTCTGAAAGGAATAATGCCCATATCATTCGTGTACTATAGCACAATACTAATACGGGATGGTACCGAGTTACAGTTGAAAAGATCATTATATCATTAAGAATCAGCTTTCTTTCCATGTTTTCTCTCTGAATCTATGTGACAAACAAAAAGTCTGCATATGAAGATACACAGATGAGATACGAAATTAGACTTAGGCAAATCTCAATATCAATATAGATTTTCCGTATACAATAGAGGACAGTGTTAGGTAGCTTGCTCAGGTTTTAAGTGGCTTATATTGCTACACCAGCTTCACCACTTACTGAAGGACCTTTGGTAAGAATTTACCCTGTGTCCAAGTTTCCCAGTCTGTAAACTAGTGCCTATCTCACCAGGTTAATGTGAAAATAAAATGAGATAATACATATAAAGCACATAGACTCACTAACCATAACCAATAGTTAAAAAGCTTTGCAATTAGTAATTGCTAACATTTATTGAAAGTTTATTACAGGCCAGACATTGTTGTAAGTGGGTTGAATATTACTATTATCTCCGTGTTACAGATAAAATAACCCAAAACGCTAAAAGATAAAATTACTTGTCCATCAATATATAGCTACTAAGATATAAAGCTTGGATTTATAGCCAGTTTAATTACAGAATCTCTCTCCATGCTGAATATATATACTGCTTCTGAACTCAAAGTAGAAAAATTAGAAAACATAAATATGGAAAATAAAAAGAGGAAAAGAGGTTTTAATTTTATATATAACCCAGAGATAGATTTGAATATTATTTCCTAATAGAATTTTTTCTGAGGTTATATATTTTTATTTTTTCTTTTCTTTTCTTTTTTTTTTTTTTTGAGACTTTATCAGAGACGTTATCAGAGTCTACCTCTGTCACCAAGGCTGGCGCGACCTTGGCTCACTGCAACCTCACCTCCCGAGTTCAAGCGATTCTCCCTGCCTCAACCTCCCAAGTAGCTGGGATTACAGGTGCCCGCCACCACACCTGGCTAATTTTTGTATTTTTAGTAGAGACGGGGTTTTGCCATGTTGGCCAGACTGGTCTGGAATTCGTGACCTCAGGTGATCTGCCTGCCTCAGTCTCCCAAAGTGCTGGGATTACAGGTGTGAGCCACTGCACCCAGCCATTTTTTATTTTTTATTTTTATTTTTTAATTATACTTTAAGTTTTGGGATACATGTGCAGAACGTGCAGGTTTGTTGCATAGACATACACATGCCATGATGGTTTGCTGCACCCATCATCCCGTCATCTACATTAGGTATTTCTCCTAATGCCTTCCCTCCCCTAGCCCCAACCCCCGACAGACCTCAGAATATGAGGTTTCCCTCCCTGTGTCCATGTGTTCTCATTGTTCACCTCCCACTTATGAGTGAGAGCACGCGGTGTTTGGACTTCTGTTTCTTTGTTAGTTTGCTGAGAACGATGGTTTCCGGTTTCATCCGTGTCCCTACAAAGGACATGAACTCATTCTTTTTTATGGCTGCATAGTATTCCCTGGTGTATATGTGCCACATATTCTTCATCTAGTCTATCATTGATGGACATGTGGGTTGGTTCCAAGTCTTTGCTATTGTGAATGGTACTGCAATACACGTAAGTGTACATGTGTCTTTATATTAGAATGGCATAGGATTTTTTCTGGGGTTATATATATTTTTCTCAAAATGTGATTTTCTTTTGAAACTCAGAGTATTTAAAAAAATCAATCCTTTGCTTAATTTAAGAGGAAATACAGTGAATGAATTAGGCTAAAAATACCTGGTGAAGACTTCTCTTCTGCATATTTTCTTTTATCAACTTAGATTGAAGCAGAATTTTCTTCTTATTTATCTGGTAGTTTTCAAATTGAGCTACAATTTGCGTTATTATCTAAGTGATCATAAATGAGCTCTAGAAACATACTGAATATGGCAGCTTAAAATGTCAACAGAAAATTTCTTAAGGTGCCAAAATAACAAAGCAAAAGTAAAAATAAATAAGCCTTTGGATAAGGTAGAATTTTAAAGTCTGAAATCGTTAAAAATACATGCAAAAAATGAACTGAATATTTAGCTCTTACATAAAATACTATGTATACAAAGGTCCAGCATAAATTTAGAAGAGGAGACATTAAGAAAATTTTAATTATACAATGATCAAAACAATGAAAATTAAAATTTTCGGTGTATTTGTAAAAGACACAAATGGATAATAAAAGTGTCTGAATGGCCTTTAAATAAAAGGAAAAAATATAGAATCTCTTAATTAACGAAATGATAAATACAGGTAGCAAATATAAATCTGAAAACAGATCATATTAGCAATTAAAAATTCAGATTAAAGTATTATCCTATCAGATTAATAAGGCATATGTATTTACACTTTATTACTAACGATGAGAATAACAGACAATTGTGAATTTTGCACCACTAATGCTAGTGTAAGATGGTATAAGAGCATCAGTCATATTTTAAGGGTGTCTTCCAAGACAATGCTCTATCCCTGCTTGTCTACAAACATCTGAATGTATCTAGGACAATCCTCCCCATTCATAAGTGTGGACTACTGGGAACCACCTTTATATTCTGGAACTTACTAAAAAGTTATAGCCAATAAGAATATTTCTCTCAGCCCAGCGCAGTGACTCACATCTGTAATCCCAGTACTTTGGGAGGCCAAGGTGGGTGGATCATTTGAGGTCAGGAGTTCGAGACCAGCCTGGCCAACATGGTGAAACCCCATCTCCACAAAAACTACAAAAATTAGCCAGGTGTGGTGGCAAGTGCCTGTAATCCCAACTACTTGGGAGGTTGAGGCAGAAGAATCTCTTGAACACGGGAGGCAGAGGTTGCAGTGAGCCAAGATCACGCCATTGCACTCCAGCCTGGGTAACAGAGTGAGACTCTCAAAAAAAAAAAAAAAAAAAAATCTCGTAAATGTCGACTGAGAAGCTACAAGAGAGTCTCTTTGTCTCCTTGAAGTTTAAAGGCATGATCTGGAGATTTTTGAGGTGATCATGGATAGAGAATCAGCATAAGCTATTCCACAGAGAAGGAAAAAAGTGAGAGACAAAAAAAAAAAAAAAAAAAAAA
>NW_016813386.1:462794-467233 GCF_001698545.2 Rhinopithecus bieti
AAAAAAAAAAAAAAAAAAAGCAATTAGGAGAGTCAGAGAGCTGTGCCCTTATTTTCTATTCAGTCCCTCTCTATGGCCTGACTTCCTTCTTTTCTGTGAGTGCCAAGAAACTCCCGAGTCTCCTGATAATAAGCAATTCTTTTTTGCTTGACTTATTCCTGGTATTTTATATCAAAATCATAATATAATTAATTATTTGAAAATGCAAGTTAGTAATGTTTTCAAGATGTTAAAAGTTTGTAAGACTTAAGCTTAGTATTTCTGCTTTTACGAATCTATCTTAAAGGGGTACATTCCAGGTAATCCTGTGGACATATTATATAGTAGAAGACTGTAATGGAAACATTTATTTCCTGACTTCACCTCATTTTAACAGAACAGGTGTTTAATTTTTAAAAATCATTATGGAAGAAATTCTAAGATTGCAATTTTAAAATGTTTAGATATCATGGTAAATAACTGGGAAATGTTTATATTGTTTGCTAGGCAGATTTTATGCTACTGCATAAAGTATATTTTTCACATACTTTATCAACATATTCCAATGACTCTATATAACAATAGTAAAATTATTAAGGGACATTTTCAAATTCTATTTTCTATAAATATTATTTAATTTTAACATACATGATGCCCAATAAACGTATTTTATTTACTTTTCTTAACAGAAACTCCAAATAGAATACTGAAAATCACTTTTTTGTATATGTGAAGTCTGGAAACGATCAAACTTCTGCAAGGGTACAATCATGCTTTTGATTACTTGAAACTTTCTCTCATTAGAAAAGGCTAATAGAGCTTCAAAGATACAGAATTCAGAATGAAAAAAATGTCATTTTTAGAATAAATATTTTCATTCCATATCTAATGATTTGGGCAAGCTTTTACATATTTTCCTTCAAAATACCAGCTACTTACTGACAAAGTGTTCATTTTTTTGAAAATGTCATATCAATATTAATGTTAAATTTGACACAAAGCAACCAATTCCAAATTATCTTAAAATATTCCATAGTACAAAATTAGTGTCTACTCACCTCAATAATATCTATTCCTGTTCGATTATTTCTATTTGCTATATTACCTTAACATACAATACATAAATAGTACTTTATTTACTCATTATATACTCATAATTTGTAAAATTTTGATGCTGATATTTATCTTTGAAATAGTTGGCTGTAGCGTATTTTTTTTTTTCATTCTCATATAAAGTCAATATATTTTGTGTGAGAAGTTTGCATCTAGTTAGCAACTACCATGGTTATCTCAGGCTTTGTGGCAGAACCACCAAGATCTCAGCCTCTGGCAGAGTCTAGCTTAGTGAGAATGGCAAGGTACATAACTCACATAGATGTTGTGAGATTTGCATGACATAACTGTATAAATACCTAGAATACTGTCAGCATCTAGTAACAGCTTACTAAATATTGGGTTCTTGATGAGTAAATTCAAATCGAGGTAAAGATACAATTACCCATATCTTATTTGTATTTAACTTTGGTGTAATAGTGATTGCGGTTCTTGCCATTAATGCAATCACCTTTGCAGCAACCTATCATTACATTTGATCCAATTTTTTTCCATTTTCCACTTCTAATATAGTAAAACTTATATTGGTTGTCATCGTTTTTTGTTTGTTTGTTTTTATACTTTAAGTTAGTTCTAGGGTACATGTGCACAATGTGCAGGTTTGTTACATACGTATACTTGTGCCATGTTGGTGTGCTGCACCCCATCAACTCGTCAGCACCCATCAACTAGTCATTTACATCAGGTATAACTCCCAGTGCAATCCCTCCCCACTCCCCCCTCCCCATGATAGGCCCCGGTGTGTGATGTTCCCCTTCCCGAGTCCAAGTGATCTCATTGTAAAAGCTGCGCATTATTGAGTATGAATCAGTAATTGACAATGTATTTTCTCATATTTAGTCTTATATGCTTCTCTCAATATAATCGTAAATATTCAGTTTCTTAAAATTATGTATAATAGTCTGCACTTCGTTTCATGTTATATCACAGATTTAATGAGAAGTTGCTTAAAAAATCTCATATTTATACATTTGCAATCGTGTTAGTAGCAAAAGACACCTACTATTTTCAGTTTACAGTGGCATTTTTTTTTGAGGGACATGTTTTCAAAGTTGTTGATTCCTTTCTAAAAGGTCTGAACTACTGAAGTTGTCAAATAAGGTTTCAGATTTCTCCCTTCCCCTCCATCTATACCCCAGAACCAGCTTCTTTTTCTGCCATGGATTATGTTTGGGTGAAAAAGGAAGACGGTTCAGACTGATAAAGCAATACTCCTGGGAAAAGACTATTAACATGTATAAAGGGATTTCCTTGCAATATAAATACTAGCGCGCACCCTCCTGGTGCCTCAGAGCCTTCCTGATGTATATATGCAGGTAGTGAGAATTGAATCGGCCCTTTGAGACAGTAATATAATAAAACTCTGATTTGGGGAGCAGCGGTTCTCCTTATTTTTCTACTCTCTTGTGGGAATGAGTTGCCAAGCTTTTACTTCGGCTGATACCTTTATACCCCTGAATTCTGACGCCTCTGCAACCCTGCCTCTGATAATGCATCACAGTGCTGCCGAGTGTCTACCAGTCTCCAACCATGCCACCAATGTGATGTCTACAGGTACTGAGTCCTATGACAGTTTACATCTGGCGGGGCCTAAACATTTCAGAATGAATGCTTTGAATCTTGGTAGTTAATAATCTCTTTGCTTCTTTCATTTTACCCCTCCAATTTAATTTGTCTTAAGTGAAGTAAGTATTAAGCATATCTAAAAAGTCAACATGCCAAATATTTTTTAAAGAAATATTAGTAAGTATAGTAATTTAAATCATTGTTGGCTTTGTTATAAGAAAGAAAATCTGTTTTCTACATAAGGAAAGAGTGAACTTGGACATTTTAAATCTAAAAATCATTTAATGGAAATATTTATAGAATAAGGAGCAAATGAGATGAATATTACAAAATAACGTAATGTTTAAAAGGTGCTACTTCTTTATCTTAAAGATTTATTTGGTTGTTAAATTACATTTACTACTATCTAAAACAGCTATAAACCTTATATTAAACATGACAGAAAATCCAAATATCAACAGCAATGGATTTCATAGAATAAAATAATTGAGTTTTATTTAACATATTTTTAGCATAAGATACAGAAATTATAGCCACAAATAACATGGCATTTAAAGCCCATTAACTAAGGTAAATTTTCTCAAGATTGCATTCTGAAGAGACTTACTTCACTTATAACCATGTTTTAACATTTATCTCACATAATTTTTTAAAACAAAAAGTAAACTTAAGAATTCAAAGACTCAACACAATCAGCCAAATACGTAATGTTTTGCCAATGTGTTCATTCTTTATGCAGTAAAAAAGTGCATTAAAGTTGATTTACAAATAGACAAAGACTTGAATTGAGTAAATTTCTTCCATTGAATAGCAATATAATATTTACATTTCATTTGTTTTAAATGCAACCTGCCTCATATTTAGGAATGAAATTATATACATTTAGAAATCAAAATTAGAGTTTTGATTTATATTCTGATTTGAAGGATTTAAGCTCTATCTTTTATTATTATTAAGCACTTTCTAAATATATGTGTAAGTTTGGCACCAATCTTCTGGATTTTAAAGAATCTAGAGGTCAGATATTTAGACTTTGGTAAAATCATTTAATGTAGACATTTTTCAATATTACATTTTAAATTAAATTGCGGAAATCCATCAAAGATTTCTATAATTTAATGTAAAGGGTAATATAGGAAGTATCCTCCAGCATAATTCTTGGAAAAGATAATAAAGAGTTTTATCAAAATATATGCTATGAATAAATCTAAGCAATTAACACATAGCTAATCATATATTTTAAATAGTAGGTCATCCTGTAGATTGAGGATAATGAGAATAATACATTATTTCTGTGTTTGAAGATAATTTGGCCAGCACGAAAATAAAATTCAGAATTGAGGTAATAATCTAGTAAAATCTAATTTTATGCTCAAAATGCCATTTATTTACTTAAAAATAAGTAACAATTTATATAGTAAATTCGCCTATCCTGTAGTTAACTTCCTAAAATCTGAAACGCAAACATTATTTAAGCCTTAAAATTAAAAAAGAATTATAATTAATAAAAGTGAACTACAAATGTTTTAAATGATAATAGCATTGATTTATAATATTTTAATGAAATTTTAATCATATGTATCTAATTGTCTAAGGAACTATTATAGAAACAGTGACTTAAATGGGAGCACTTGAGTGTTAAATGTGCTTAATGATAATTTGTTTAATTTTGGAATGCACAGTAAGACTTTTATATGTAATCATTATATTGCAAAATGACTTCAGTTTTTTTGACTTATTAGTTATAAAATAAAAATGCATACAGATTTTTAAAAATTAAA
>NW_016813386.1:470604-476522 GCF_001698545.2 Rhinopithecus bieti
AAATGCATACAGATTTTGAAAAATTAAACATTTTTCTCTATTTTAAAGTAATATATTTTACTTTATGAAGAGAAGCCATGTCTTTAATCACTAGATTGTATATCGGTATTCTCAAAGGATTCTAACTGTACTTTATAACATCTCATTTATTAAAGAAGATAGTTATGTTTATGAAAACTAACCAATATATTCAGAATATGAAAGAAAAAATTGAGAAAATAAAATATATAAGGAAATATTGACCAGTGGTTTTATTGTCAATATTTTGCACTCCCTTTCAACTTGATGATTTGTGTTTAAAACTTAATAAAAGTCTAATAATTCCAATTTACTTTCAAAATACACATTGATTTCCTGAAGAATACAAACATTTATGAATAGTTACATTTGTATACGGCTTTATGGCTTTATGGATGTTAAGTCACCCAATGAATGAACTTATTTTTTGACCAGCTTTATCATTAGAATGGTTGTATCAATTGTGTATATGCAGACAACTTACAACCTCATGGTTTCAACATCAAAATAAATAGATCATATATTGTTATGGGTTTTTAATAGCACTCTGAATTGGTGAGATTTTTATGATTGTATCTAATAAAAGGTTAGTTGCTCTGCCATTTCCACCTGGATGAAACAAATTCATCAGACAAATAAGCAAAAATACAAGAGATAGTTTGTATTGTTCAAGAAATAGTTTCTGTATTCATTCATACAGACTGCTTTATAATATCATGCAACACAAGAATTTTAAAGGACTATTCTTCTAGTCGGTGAGTTGCAATGTTTGCATTGAACAGAACCTACAAGAATTCTACAAGTCCCAAAAAGCCAAGGTCCAAATTGGTCAGTCACACCTTCATGAGGCACTCGTCGCCACAGCACCGAGCACAGGATAATTAATGAAGTTCGTTTTGATGATTTATTATCTCATTACATGAGACAAACTTTGATTCCCCTAGTTTTAACCTATTTATCAGAGAACTTATGCAAAATGAGCAAAAATATTGGCATATAACTTTAACCACATAAATGTGTATTTTTGAAATAAAATGAATGTGTCTTGAATCCCTATACATTTTCTTACCAGTCCCATCTATTTTGTCTTTGATCCAAACTCCTAAATGTTTGTGCACACGTTTCTCGGTGACAACGTTGGGAAACACAGCAACGGGACTTCATTATTCTGTTCCTTCCTGTCATTATGGAAACCAGCCATCAACCTATGGAGTGATGGCAGGTAAGAAAAGTTGTCTTTTACATGTTATTGTATTTGGGGACAAGTAGATGGATTTTCTGGGCCTGAAATAATTGTGGTCAGAGTGTGACATGAAATTCAATTTCTTAACTTTGAAAATTACTGTTAGAAATCACCACTGCTTGTTTCCTGTGACACCCGCAGAGACCATAGGGGTTACACCTACTTTCCCTACTCACACGTCCCTGAACTGCTGTGCTTCTTGAGTTTGCTTTGTACGGTTTTTATTCAAATTCACTATTGTTAAATTGTTCATTGTAGCTTGATGCTATTGACAGGCTTTACCTTCACTAAAAATATAGTAGCTACTAGCCTCATGTGGCTATTTAAACTTAAACGTAAACTCAGTAAAATAAAATAAGATTTCAAATTCAGTTTCTCAGTTGCACTTGCTATAGTTCAAGTGCTCGATAACCACATGTGGCTAGTGATTCCCATATCAGACAGCACAGGTGTACAGAACACCTCCCCTCATCATTATATTCCTTCTGGACATTTGGTCCATCAAGATAGATGAGACATTGATTGAAGCTAAGAGTGATTGGCAGGGGCTTTAGTGATAGCTGTTTCAGGCTTTAGCAGCCCTTTCTGAATTGCTTCTGAGTGAGTCTTAGATTGAAATCATTGAAGTTACATACTTTTCTCCTATAAGTAAGTAAAGTATGACTATATCAAGTAGAGCTACCTGTTTATTGATCCTTCTAGAAAGGCATTGAAGCACAGTTTTTGAGGAATGGGCAGATCTGGCTTATGAGATCTCTTCATCAAAAATTCTTGCTTAATTTCATGGCATGGCCACATAAGATTTTAATCATTTTAAAAGTGCACAGTTTTATTATGCACANAACATTCTTAATAAACCAGTATCCTAACATTTATGGTTAAATGAAGACTGAGGTTCTTAACGATGACCTGTAAATTCTGATATCTTTTTTTAATAATTAAGAAATAAAGCCATATTTTTTCTTCCTCTCTGGAAATGGATTATTTATGATCAACATGCTTAAATAGTATTCATAGTTAATGAGAACAGCCTTCCTCAATGATGAACTACTTTCATTATAAAGTAGTAAAACAAATGTGTTTAGCTACTAGAGGTGCGGGTGGAATGCTTTCTGTGGCCTTTACAACGTTTTGATTAGGAGACAGGAAATGACAAACACATGCTGCTGTTTCCTGGAGGAAAGATCTTACAGTTCATTTACAGAAACTCCCAGGAACCAAGGTATATCGTTAGTTTCTCTCTTAACCCAGCACAGAGGTAGTCCCTGCCAGTTGATTGAGGTTGGCACCGAGATTAAAACCAGTCACAGACCAGCGGCCAATAATCTCTTGCCCAAATACTGTCAGATAGTTTTGCTACCACCTCCCACCCCACCAAATCTTAGAGGGCCACCGCTGGCGTCGGGAGTTTGCAGCTGGCCTCAGAATTCCAACACCCTTCCTGCTTCCAGGACTGGAGCCAATATGCCAATGTTCACATGGAGAGTGTTGGCAGCTCATGTCCTTCTGATACAAGTTTCCCCCAGCAGGAACTCAGCAAACCCTCTTCCATGAACCACTTCCTCATTACAATTAAAATGAAAAGGCCCCCGGAAGAACCTTTCAAAATGATTCAAAACCCTGGCTTAGTGACATCAAGAGTACGAGACTTACACCAAGGTCTGGAGCTATCGCTGTGGTCTAAAATTAAATATATTCTGCGACTGAAAGAAAACTCACCATCACAAGCAAAAGATATTTGAATATTTTGAGAGGGACTGTTAAATCTCTCTCAAAATTTTGTTAAAATGTGATATGCTGTAAATGTCAGAATGTCTATATTGGGACGTAATTCAGTATTAGCATTTGCTTCATGAGATATTAGATCTTAGAGAATCTGAACTCTCCTGCCTTTATCCCCAGTAAACCTGCATAAATTGTGTTACAAAGTACAGCAATTCAGAAATAAAAGAGAAAAGGTAAATAAGAGAGAAACGTATAAAGTACGCAATAGAAATCTGATTATGTCATTTGAATTTTCTGAGAAGTCTTAAGGCATGAATCAAATCAGCCACTTGCACACAATCCACAGAAGTGTCTTAACAACACCAATGACATGGTGTCACATACTCTATATAAAAGTGAAGCTACAGAAAGAACTATATTTCTAAAAGGTATGAAATTATTTTCATATGGTTATGTCATTACCCATACTCTGATGCTTACATTTAGTTTGAGCATTTCATTAAATTAATAACTGACAGGAAAAGAAGAGCTATAAGTAATATTTTGTCAGGTTGGTAGGTAGAATTTTAATGGTCAGATGAATTCACCGTACCTAAGAGTCCAGGTGCAGGCAAAATAAAGAGAATGACTAATTGAGAGTACTGAGTTATCCATACCATTAACTAATTACTAACATTGTTCAAATGACTTAGCACTTCTGAGTTTCAGTCTCTTCATATCTAAGTTGCAGTGGGTACTACAACTCTATTGGGATTGAGTAGTAGCAAATTTGTGTCAGCTCAAAATGATTTCTCTTTTGACCTTCTCTTCAGATACTCTTGCAGCTACATTCCTCTGTCCTTTCACTCCTGAGAACTTAGAGAATTCAAATTCAACACCTTACAGTACAAATAATAAAAAATCGAGAATGACAAATGCTGTTCAAAGTCTCTCCTAGATAAACACAGAGCAAAACAAAATATCAAAAAAAAGTTCTCACAACCCTGACTTTTGGGTTTCTGAGAGATTGATTCTGTTCTCCAGTATCTGAAGCGGAGCACAATTCAGGAAACAAGCTCATTGAGGGTTCACCCTTTCTGCTGTCCTGTGGAAACAGCAAATCAACCTCACTGTGATGAATGTTAAACCCACCCTCTTTACATGATGTAGTGGTCAAACCAAGAAGTGGTGTGAAAGTCCTTGCTTTAAAAATTAATTTCAAGGGGAAAACAAAACAAAACGAAAACCTTGTTTAAGTCCCAAACTCTTAAACAAGGTTTAAGTCCCAAGAGTTTGGGACTTAAACAAGATGATGAGCATCCAATTCTTATTGAGGAGAAATGGATATTAAAAGAAAAGATTGTTATGGCTGGAAATATTCTTGCTGCATGGGCTAACACAAAAGAAAGTGGAAATCAGCCTGACAATTGACAGGGGGTATAGTCTATTTGGGAACCCATCTTTTCATTTTTTGAAATTTGAAATTTTTTTCTCTTCATTTACTTCTTTTCCTTAGTTCTTTGCTTTATTTGGCCCTAAATTGTTCTGGTTGTAACAACTCTAAGGAAACAAGTAATTCAGAAGATCTTTTGCTTCTGCATCATGAAAGGTCTTTTGGTAGCAGTAACATGATGTATTTTCACTTCCAGACTAGGGGTTGGCAACCCTTTTCTGTAAAAAACCAGACAGTAAATATCTCAAGCTTTCTAGTCTTTGTTGCAACTATTCAACTCTGTCATTGTAGCAGGAAAGCAGTCACAGGCTGTATGTAAAGAAATAGACGTTTCAAATTAAACCAAACAGCCAATGGGCCCCTGTTGTACATGGATAGGATTTACCAGTGCACACAAGTGAAAAGATCACAGTGGAAGTATATTAATTTCCTTTGAATTTTTATGCCTAAGGAACACAGGGGAATATATGCAAATATTCAGATACATGTTCCTGTGCATGTTACAAGCACAGCAGGGTGGCGTATTTTACTGTGTCCCTCTGCTTCCCCTGTTTGTTTTTTTAAGGCATCAAGCCAGTAACCTGAGATGATGTTATTAAGCTAACCACATGCTGCAAAGATCAATTTGCCCCATGCTATGGTACATTGAGTCAGCGCCTAGTAAGGCAAGTCCTATCTCTGACCCCCATTGCCTGCTTTAAAAGATTTACCTCTGTTCTTCTCCCTCCTCTGTCACACAGAAGTGCATACACAGCAATTTAGAAAGGCTCTGGTGAATTAATCTTCAATGTGAAAATGTATTTGTAACTACGGTGTGCAAACACTTCCAAGCTATGTGTGTGTGTGTGCTGTCCAGGCCTCAAGATAATTTTTCTTTATCCATGTTTCAGAAAATGTTGATGAGACCTCTGTTGCACATGACTCACCACATCTTTCATCTTATTTCTACTTTTTTCAGTAATCTAGGTTTTAAAAAGATTTGAAACATGTATTGCTATACGTATCATTCCAATCACTCTCCACACTCCCCCAAATGCAGTCTCAGATGCTAGAAACAGAAGTTGGTTTGGCTGTTCTTTTAAATGGTTGTGATGAAATTCTGTGTGAAGTTAGTTCCAGGAAATCTGTGACCTTGCAGATAATTGTAGATATTTTCATATAATGAAAATAAAAGTGGGCCGGGGCAGTGGCTCATAACTGTAATCCCAGCACTTTGGGAGGCTGAAGCAGGCGGATCATCTGAGGTTAGGGGTTTGAGACCAGCCTGGCCAAAATGGTGAAACTCTGTCTCTAAACAAAAAATTATAAATAAAATTATACATAAAAAAAAAAAATACAAAAATTAGCCAGGCGTGGTGGCAGGCACCTGTAGTCCAAGCTACTCAGGAGGCTGAGGCAGGAGAATTGCTTGAATCTAGAAGGCAGAGGTTGCAGTGAGCCGAGATGGCACCACTGCACTCCAGCCCAGGGAACAAGAGCCTGATGTTGTCTCCAAAAAAA
>NW_016813386.1:476927-486463 GCF_001698545.2 Rhinopithecus bieti
AAAAAAAAAAAAAAAAAAAAAAAAAAAAAAAAAAAAAAAAAAAAAACCAAAAGCAAAAGGAAAAAAGAAAAAAATGTATCACACAACACATTTTGCTTCTTGTTCTGGATGCCAAACCTTGGAGAATGGTATATTCTGTGTATTTTTCCTGGATTCCATTCAAATTTGTCTTCTGTGTGTCCACTTCACCAGAGTACTTACAATGTATAAACTACCTTTCAATTTTTGTAGCTGGGTTCTGTGGCTTATACCTGTAATCCTAGCACTTTAGGAAGCTTTTGCAGGAGCATTGCTTGAAGCCAGGAGTTTGAGATCAGCCTGGGCAACACAGTGAGATCCCATCTGTGCAAAAAATGTAAAAAATTAGGTGAGCATGGTGGTGCATGCCTGTAGATGCTACTTAGGATGCTGAGGTGGGAGGACGGCTTGGGGCAGGAATTTGAGACTGCAGTGAGCTATGATTTTACCACTGCACTCCAATCCAGGAGACAGACTGAGACCGCGTCTCTAAAAATAAAGAATAAATAAGCAAAAATAAATAAATAAATAATTTTATGGAAATAGGGATGACACATTTTATATACATTTTATTGTAATATTTTTTGTCTAAAAGCGTTTGTTTAAAATAGCCAAAGGTGTTTAAATGCAGAGAAAACCTTTTAAAGGGAAGTTATTTAATTTAGTGAGTATAAACTGCCTGGAAAATGAACCAGGCGATTATTTTGATGTGGCTTGCTGCAATGCTTACTAGACTTTAGCTCTGGTTGAAACTGCAAAGTTAATTCATTGGGCACTGAAGGCAAGTTATTTAATTTCTTTCTACTTAAATTTTCTACATTGTAAATTATGGTGAAAAATATATATCTTTCCTGACTCATTTTTTTTTGTATAAAGACAAAGATGATGACAAATGTGAAATTAACGCAACACGAAGTGTTTCATAGAAGATTTGTAGCAGTAAATGATGATGATCAGCAAGAGAAATTGAAAATAATAATAAAATTTGATAACAAATTCAGACCTTATAGTATGCATATGTCAAAAACACACAAGTTGTTTATATAAAATAAACATAATTTGACATAGGTTAAATGAGTCATCTAAAGTGTCTTAAAATATGTTAAATGTACAAAATCTAACAGTAGCCTGGCTTTTCTTTGCATTCTTTCTCAGGGTATTTTATCATTAAATGTATTAAGTGATACCTGATGGACCTTAATAATAAAAGAAGTGAAGGTTTTATAAATATATGTGTGAATCAATTCTGAAAGTAGAAGCACAAAACAACTCTTCAGATAAATATCAGATTAAATAGATGCTAACATAAATGTCATCGGTCTTCTTTTTACATCTATTAGTGCTTCTTTTAATTTAGCAGAAAACTAAAATTAATAAAAGCTAAAATGAACCCCACAGCAATAAACATTTTGAAGAAAAACTATATAATAAAAGAAAAGTTGGTGAAATTGTTTTTAACAATGTTCTCTGGTCTGATCAAGATGCCACACAAGAAAGCATAAACTGGATAGTTAACTGACTTTTACAAAAGTAAACCTGGATAATTTTGGTTTGTAAAAGTAGTAGGAATTTTTTAAAGACAAAATAGTTTCTTTCACATCTTTTCCCAGCTTTAAAGCAGACAAATTTATTTTATGCTGATTTGTTTAACCTCTTATTTATATGTTTCCTTTTTTTAGAAAAATAATATGCCCTTTTAGATGGGGTGCACTTTATAATTACATATTTTTATATAAATAATATAAACCAACAATTTGCTGAGTTGCGGTATTCTTTGTTCATTACATATTGATATATTAATGTAAGATTTATGTATTCTGGAAAATATACTATTACTCAATGTCTTTGACTTGGGAATGTATGGGTAGAGTAATTATAGGTGGCATGAACTCTTGATGCATTTTTTTCAGTAAGTTTCTAAGAATCATTATTGCGTGTATTCCATAGTAATTTATTTTAAAATATTTATACTTATAAGAAAAGGATTAATTACTCAATATTTTGTATAAAATGTCTTGCTTACACAATCATCCTTCTACATATGTGGCACATTGGTTCCAGGACCCCCAAGGATACTGAAATCTTCAGCTGCTCAAGTCCCTGGTGTAAAATGGTATAGTATTTGCAAATAACCTAGACACATTCTCTACTTTAAATCATCTCTAGATTACTTATAATATCTAAATCAATGCAAATGCTATGTAAATAACTGTTATACTGTACTGGGTTATTTGTATCATTTTTATTCTTGTGTTGTTATTTTTTACTTTATTTTTAAAATGTATTTAATCCACTGTTGCATCAATCCATGAATGCAGAACCCATGGATACAGAAGGCACACTAGACATGTCATTTAATATAAATTGAAGTAAAATCTTTGTCGGTAAAAATTGGAATGCATTGATAAAGAAAACAAGAAACAAAATGTGTTGGAATTTGGCTTATATACGACTCTCTCACCTATACTTCCCAACTGAGATAGACTCTTCCAATGAAGAAGGAAGTCTGGAAGCAATTGTATAATAATTTCAGACCTTTTCACATTTTTTGTGATTTAACGTATCTACTCAATAGAGTCAATGCTTTATCATTTATGGGTAATTACTTATCATATATAAAGTTACAAACTTTCTTGCTACTTATTTTTGCTTTTCCTTAAATAATAATCAAGAAATTATTCTATTATATTGTATATTTTCAAGAAATCTTGTTAGTAACTTTTAATAGAACTTTCGAGGTTACCTTTTGTTAATGTTTAATCATTCCTCAAGCCTATTTAGCCTTATTAATATATTTTATATTCTTATCATTCTTTTCTGCCTGCCTTCATTTAATTACAAAAGATGTGATTTTCCTAATAAAATCAAGTTTTACTGATTAAATAGGGGGGCATTTTATATTGTGAAATCAATTTCCCAATCACAAGAAAACTTCTCAGCATAGCACTTAGCTGAAGCGTTTAGTGCCATGATTACGACAAACATCACTCATTATTTGTTTAATGAATTAAGAAAACAGCCGGGCGCGGTGGCTCAAGCCTGTAATCCCAGCACTTTGGGAGGCCGAGACGGGCGGATCACGAGGTCAGGAGATCCAGACCATCCTGGCTAATACGGTGAAACCCCGTCTCTACTAAAAAATACAAAAGCTAGCCGGGTGAGGTGGCGGCGCCTGTAGTCCCAGCTACTCGGGAGGCTGAGGCAGGAGAATGGCGTAAACCCGGGAGGCGGAGCTTGCAGTGAGCTGAGATCCGGCCACTGCACTCCAGCCTGGGCAACTGAGCGAGACTCCATCTCAAAAAAAAAAAAAAAAAAAAAAAAAACAGAGTTCAATGCATAGATTCTGGTTAGAGTTCAACCTCAGATTCCCAGGAATAGGTGTCATTTAAGAGAAAAACATGCTAGAAAATGTACACTTCCAAGAGAAGTTGTTTGTTTCTATTTTAGTTATTCGCAGTCCCCTGTTTCTTTCCTTTAACCCTATCTTTGGTTGTGCTGCTCTGGAGAAGGTAGAAGGTAAATAATCTTAATTCTACTAAGCTACTTTGACTCCTTCTTCAGAAGACTGAATGTAAGGTAACCTTTTAAGTATTGAGACAGGCTAGAGCAGAATAATGGGCTAAATCAGGCAAAATCCTTTCTGATATAGAAATAAGGAAGAATTACAATTGATCTTTTTCATTGTATTTCTTTGTTTACTCACAGGTAGTTTAACCCCCTGTCTTTATAAATTTCCTGACCACACTTTGAGTCATGGATTTCCTCCTATACACCAGCCTCTCCTGGCAGAGGACCCCACAGCTGCTGATTTCAAGCAGGAACTCAGGCGGAAAAGTAAATTGGTGGAAGAGCCAATAGACATGGATTCTCCAGAAATCAGAGAACTCGAAAAGTTTGCCAATGAATTTAAAGTGAGAAGAATTAAGTTAGGTATGTGCTTGTTAAAGGCAACAGGAAAAAGAACTTGGTTTGCAAATCTTTATTGCTGTTAAATCTCTTATATGTTACTCAAATGTATAAGATGATTGTCATTCTTCATCTCTACCGTGGACGTAGTTAATCGTTATGGAAATCCTCCCAAAACCTTTGTTTATTGATAATTTCTTAAGAGCCTAAATACATAATTTTAAAATTAATAATACTCTTTCAAAACTTACCCACCTCAACTTTAGTTTCGAAGTGCCCATTTTTATCTATATTTTATTTGAACCGTACATATTGATATATTAATATGTAGTGAAATGTGTGAGGCCATACATTTATATGATTCAAAAGTACAAAAGAGTATAAGTGACATGTAATTCTGCTTGTTTTTTCTGTTTATCATTGTTGTTAGTTCTTTGTGTATCTTTCCAATGATAGCTCGTGGATATATAAGCAAATATATATGCAAATATATGTATTGTGCCCAACATAAGTATTATTTGAAATTTTCAGTAGTAATTTTCTAGAGCTCTTTTCCTTTGTGGAGCTGTCAAGTTTCACTTTATGAATATACTGGAATTTATTGGACCAGTCCTCTCCTGATGAAATTCAGGTGGTTTCTGATTTTTGACTGTTAGAAACAAGGCCACGATGATTAACCCTATAAATGTTATTTTGCATCCATATAAATAAATGTGTAGGAAAAATGTTAGAAGCACAATTGCTTGATCAAAAGTATGTGTACTGGTAATTTTGATAGATGTTGTCAAACTGGTCTCTACAGAAGTTGTACCAAATTTTACTGTCACCATGAGAATCTTTTTCAACATTCTCAGGCTATATAGACTCCAAAATGGCATGAGTTTTTAAAATCTATTTCTTTTTATTTTCTGCTTAATGATATCTCCAGCATCCAGAAGAGTGTAACTAGAACACAAAATAAATAAATGGTTGTTGAAGGAAAAAATATGCTGTTAATCTTTTAGATCTTTGCACATCAGACAGGTCAAAGTGACATTTCACTGCTATTTCATTTAAAATTTATTTTATTATGATTGTAAAGTATATTATTTAATGTGCTTGACAATCATTTATGTTTCTTTTTCTGTGAACTATCTGTTCAGAGTCTTTGCTCATTTTCTATTGAAGTGTTTTTAAAATAAAACAACTGTAACAATTAACTTTGGTTAAATTGCATAAAGTGGTGTATATTTTTTAATGGATTGAAATAACAGTTCAAACCTCTGCACTTGCAGAATGAACCATAGGTAATTTAATAAGAATATTTATTGATGGACATCATATACAACCATTTTATATATATAGGTATATAGCCTTAGGTCCTGAAATAATATGTAGCTATTACATGTAGTAAACACAGTAGTAGGAATCTTTGTGAAATTCATTTTCAGTTTTCTATTTATATTACTGTGAATGTTTCAAATTATACGTTGATTATTTCAGCTATACTCTAAAAATGTTTCAGACAAACAATAAGGATCATTAGTCTGAAGACAGAGGCAATACCAAAAACTATAAAACGGGCTCAGAGGTATACATGAAATGCGTAATCGTAACCTCTTAATAAACACAGTTTTAGGGAAAGCAGAATAATTCTTAGTTTTATTTAGTACCCTTCAACAATATCATTGAATCTTTTAGAGTTGAAATAAAAAATTTTATGATATATAACCATATATTTTATGCATTATAGTTAATATATTAAAGATTTGGGGGCATATATTATTTGATATTTAACAATAATGATAAAAAGAGCTGTAATTTTCAAGTGCCTTATAAAGTGTTTAGGATACACCTAAACACTGGCTAAATATTACGAATGGCAGATGTTTCTATCTGAATTATTTCAGTGAGTGGATAAAAGTAATTTATTAACTAGAAGAAATATGTTTTGAAGTATTGGACAAATACTTCAAAGTATAATGAATCTTACTAAATAATTCTGATTTGCCAAGACTATACAGTTAAAAAACAGCATGTAATAGTTGACAAAGATACAAAGATTTGTGTGACAATGAACCAAAATTAACATTTTTTGGAAAGTTGGAGCTGATGGTCTTCATTGTCCCTTCACAGGATACACCCAAACAAATGTTGGGGAGGCCCTGGCAGCTGTGCATGGCTCTGAATTCAGTCAAACAACAATCTGCCGATTTGAGAATCTGCAGCTCAGCTTTAAAAATGCATGCAAACTGAAAGCAATATTATCCAAATGGCTGGAGGAAGCTGAGCAAGTAGGAGGTACTAAACTGTGTCTCTGAAGGCAGTGCTATGTTTTCACCTAAAAATAATGGCTTCAATCAGTAGGATTCATGCTAAAGCAGGAAGTTTGAGGGATTTTTTTTTTTCCTCCTTTTCTCTTTGAGATGAAAAATAAACATTTTGTTATATCACACTAAAAACAACAACAAAAAAGGAAGGGCAATGTAAGTATGGAGATACATTTATTGAGGAGAGAATAACCTATATAAGGAAAGCTTACAAGGTAAGTTGGCATTAGCATGAAGGGGTAAAATGCTTATTTTTTTACACATCCATTTTTTTCCTCTCTTTTATACTAGAGAAATTATATATGAATCACATTTGCATCCTACTATTAGTGTACACAAAACATTTGCACACACCAGTCTTCCAAGTAAATAATACAAGCAATTGCTAGATATGCAACTTAATGAGACAAAATTATCTACTCATACAAATGTCAGATTTGGATAAACAGTGAGGTTTGAGAGTAGTTACAGCAAGCATTCCAACAAAAGTAAAGTGAGGATATTATTTGTAGAAAGTGTCTTTGCGAGGTTAACATTTATTTCTGCGTTGACATTTTTCACTAAGGTTCGTAATAGAAAATGACTTAGACTGCAAAAATTTAAGACAGAAATGTCTGGCATTTTATTTTGCATTGTTTTATGAAAACAAATTGAAATCCAAATCAGATAGATTTTATAAAAGTCTACTTTGTATTTGTAATTATCTCTCTTTTCCACACTATAGCTTTGTACAATGAAAAAGTGGGAACAAATGAAAGGAAAAGAAAACGAAGAACAACTATAAGGTATTCTTTATATTAAAAGTTACTGAGGACAAAACTGGTATTTTATAAATGGAATGAGCATTTGAGTGTAATGCAGGTGTAACATAACATGTAAATGTAAGGTGAATTGGGAGGCCAAGTCGGGCCTGAAGTCAGGAGTCCGAGACGAGTCTGGCCAACATGGTGAAACTCTGTCTCTACTAAAAATATAAAATTTAGCCAGTCATGGTGGCGGGTGCCTATAATCCCAGCTACTCAGGAGGCTGAGGCAGGAGAATGGCTTGAACCTGGGAGGCAGAAGTTGCAGTGATCCGAGATTGCACCACTGCACTCCAGCCTGGGCAACAGAGCGAGACTCCGTCTCAAACAATAAAATAAAATAAAATAAAACAAAATAAAATAAAATAAAAGTAAAGTAAAGTGAATACAGTCTAATGAAGAAACAGGATGGGTTATAAAAAATAATGTAATAACTGTGAGAAATGGAGAGCTAATAATTTTTAACATTTGCTGGAAAATTATGTATTGTTTGATTCAAGAACACTTTTGCTCCAGAAATTATGAATACAAACAGAAAGAAAACAGTCATTTCTAAGAGAGTGGCCATATCTTCTGCCCTTTTAGATATAACTTATTGCTCTGGCAATGTAGTATCCATGGTGTCTGTAGTATTTAAAAATGTGACACTAGTAATCAGTGTTTCAGTCTCTTAAAGTTCAACAAGACCTCTTGCATTTCAACCCAGAAAGATTGTTCATTGATCTTTTCGTAGTTTCTGTGAGACATGCTTAGGAAATACTAAAAGACAGGTTTTGTTTTGGTTGGTCAGTTGTTCACTAGAGATTTTCTTTATTGAAAACAGCCCTAAATGATTTTGGGGAGATATTTAGAAATGTCTAGGAACATGTTCATTTTCTTTTCAAGAACTCAGTGCCCTCTGGTGGCACAAAGTGGGATAAACATAGAAAGCCTGGGTCCCTTACTTACTTCTTTCTGTGACTCTGGTGCAACTCTACCTTGCATTAAGACAAAACATCTACACATTTAACAAATTATACATTTTTCCTTGTTAAAGTGTCTTGCAAGTGTGTTCAGAGTTTTTAGTTTCCTTTTCATGTTAATATTTAGGAAATTCAACCTACCTTAATTTTGATCTGCCACAAACTTCACTAAAAACAACATAATTTCACCCCTATGTCCACCCCACCCCAGCATTGCTGCTAAAGATGCTCTGGAGAGACACTTTGGAGAACAGAATAAACCTTCTTCTCAAGAGATCATGCGGATGGCTGAAGAACTGAATCTGGAGAAAGAAGTAGTAAGAGTTTGGTTTTGCAACCGGAGGCAAAGAGAAAAACGGGTGAAAACAAGTCTGAATCAGAGTTTATTTTCTATTTCTAAGGAGCATCTTGAGTGCAGATAAGATTTTTCTACTGTATAGTAGCCCTTTTTTTCCCCGTTTCATTCCTTTCTCTTCCTCAAGAAAACAGGAATTACTTGGTTGACTTAAAATCATTTTATATCAATGGCTTTTACAGAAGCTTTACTTTTCCACCTTTTTTAAAAAAAAGAAACCAACAATTTAAATTATAGTGATGTTATTTACTTGAAATAATTATTCTCAGAAGCCACATTATACATTTTAAGCCAAATATATTAACAGTAATAAAACGATCTCTCTCTGTCTCTCTCTCTCTCACACACACACTGACATATGAGTGTGCATATGAGTTTATAGATTCCTTTTCCAATTATGTGTATTAGTTTTTTAACATTTAAGTCAGTAATGACACATATGTAAAGCACATCGCAAGAAATATCCAATTCGAAAATTAATTAGCCAATGTTCTACCAACTCTACTAGTTTGTCTAAACTAAAAGTTTTGAACTTAGAGCTGGAGTGTCTTATAGTTTTATTACTACCTTTAAGGAATAAGCCTCAATCAGAATTGATACTTTGAAGCTAAAATTTAGGGCATATAGCTGAAAGAACTGTTTCAAAAGAGATGTGTGGAAACATTAATTTTCAATCTTTTTATTCTTCCTAAATATTAGCTTTTTGATATGTAGATGTAGAAAATAATGCTTTATGGATTCTTGAGCCTCAAACCATTAGTCTATAAGCTGCAACAGGACAGGAAGAGATCTGGCTTGTTTGGTGTTATTTCTCCAGGACTTGGGAAAGTTCTTGATCATATTAGGCACGCAATATTTGTTAAATGAGGGAGTGTAATGTTAACAATGGCTACAAATGTGAACGGTATCACCTAATTTTAAATTATAATGTTTTTGAAATCTCACAATCTGGAAAATTATCCCGGTTTCTATAACAAGACATATCACTTTTGGTATAATTGATTAGAATCCGATTTACTATTTGTGAAAAAGTTTGACATATTGAGATTTTAATTTTAATTCTGAGAATTGTACCGAAAAGAACATATTTATTTAAATTATAAGAATGCATTACCTGGCCAGGCGCGGTGGCTCAAGCCTGTAATCCCAGCACTTTGGGAGGCCGAGACGGGCGGATCACGAG
>NW_016813386.1:489186-559260 GCF_001698545.2 Rhinopithecus bieti
AAGAATGCATTACCTTGAAACATGCTAGTAGAAGCAAACTGTAATGTGATATTAACTTAGAATAGTGACTTTTTTTTGCATTTGGAATGTAAATCTGCTGGCTATGTTTATCTAACTTATTTTATATAACAAAAGTGGTAACAATTAGACCAAATTTTATTGTTGAATTAGAATGCTTACAAAATATACTGTCCAGTCTCTTTTTATGATATTATTAAAGACCTAGCATTTTTACAGGTCATAATCTACATAGATTATATATGTATGTTCATACATAGTCACCATCAATTGGATGGGTAAAATTTGATATATTACTAACAAAGATAGACATTTAACTAACAAAACAGCTTTCAGTGGCCTAATCATCCATGCTTAAGCACACATTCAGCATCCAAAAGATATGAAATACAACATTCTTATTTAAGAGTAAATTCCAAATTATTCAGCCACACAGTCATTCAAGTTCCTTCTCTGGATAACTCAATATTTCTTCGCCTACTTAAAACACGTTAACTGGGGAAGGGATTCTTCAGTTTGCTAAAAGCCAGATCATGTATACATAAATGTATATGTATATATGCAAAAATGTTTATATGCACTTTGAAGCTTGCAAATAGAAATGGCATGCAGTATAAATCTAGATTAGTGATTGTTTTGCATTTTAAATATGATTCCTCTGGTAATGTTTACTCTTTGTGTAACAAAAATAAGCGTGTATATATGCTTACATCATCAATATATTTTAGATCATAATCAGTATCATCAAACATCCATCCATAAGGTCATTCTTTTCAAGTTTAGACACTACCAGTATTGGGAACCATGTTTTTCCCTAAAATAAATTATTTTAATACTTACTATTGAAATAGCAAATTATCATTATTACATTATTATTATTATTATTGAGACAGAATCTCGCTCTGTCACCCAGGCTGGAGTACAGTGGCATGATTATTGTTCACTGCAGCCTCAGTCTCCTGGGCTCTCCACTGCAGCCTCCTGAGTAGCTGGGACTACAGGTGCCACACTACCATGCCTGGTTATGTTCAAAATTTTTGTAGAAACAGGGGTCTCCCTATGTTGCCCAGCCTGATCTTAAACTCCTAGACCTAAGCGATCCTCCCTCCTCAGCCTCCCAAAGTGCTGGAATTACAGGCATGAACCAGTGTGCTCAGTGAAATAGCAATTCTTTGCTAACTGATATGGTTTGGCTGTGTCCTACCCAAATCTCATCTTGAATTGTAGTTCCCATAATCCCCACGTGTTGTGGGAGGGACCAAGTGAAGATTACGGGGGAGATTTCCCACATCCTGTTCTTACAATAGTTAGTTCTCATGAGATCTGATGGTCTTATAAGGGGCTTTCCCCTTAGATGGGCTCTCATTCGCTCTCCTGCCGCTCTGCAAAGAGGTACCTTCCACCATGATTGTAAGTTTCCTGAGGCCTTCCCAACCAGTAAATACCAGTAACTCATTTGTATTGTTTTGTATTATACAAAACTCATTTGTATTGTTTTAAGACTACTTTCTAACTACATTAATACTTTAATATATTTTGATTAATCTTCAGAACAACAGAAAATGGTTAATGCCATTTAGAATGCTAAACCTCAATTAAACAAATGACATACAATTCACTGTGTAGACTGATATGTTCATACTTTGGGGAATAAATGACAAAGGCTGACTTTAACCATAGTCTTTCCCTCTTATATATTTGTGAGCTCTTTAAGTCTTCAGGAATTCAGTAGAGTTGTCCATTAAAATGGAAGAAAGATGTTTGTCATTTCTACTAGTTTGGTACATTCAACTTTACCTAGTAAAGGTGGCTGATAAACTCATTCATACAGTTTACCTTTCCATCTCTAAAGGTGGAAAGGATTTGTCCAGTCAAAGAAATAGTTTCAGTGTTTGGGGATGGTTGGGGGGGGGTGTGTGTATTTTCAAATTGTTGGGGGAATGTGGTGTTCCAACACTAGGGCACCTGAAATCTGGTTTCACAATCTTCAGGCTTCCTCTATGGCAACACCAATCCAATTGACTACTAAAACAACTAAGCTTAGAATGGTTTTGAATCCTCAGCTTCTACAGAGAGGAAATTGGAAGGTTGATCTGTGTTTCTGAAGTTGCCAATACCTTTTCACGCACAGTAATGGCATCAAAGGGACAAGTCATCACAGGTCTCTTTTGAGACCAGGAAAACCTGGTCTGTTTTAACATGTTAAAACTCCTGTTTTAACAGAGGAGTGTCTAAAATAAGAGTACATATTTCAATTAGGCCCACAGAGATCAGGTGAGAAGTATGGCAACTAGGATGGTAGGAAATGCATTTTGGCCAAAAAGAGAGTACCAGGTTTTTCCTAAAGACGTTCAAACGCAAATAGTAAAATATACATCACTGTGCAAGTCAAACAACATAAAGCCCATAGGCTGACAGCTTCCTCTCTCTGTTCCATAGGATCACAGTCTTGAGCCCCTTTCCGTTAGCTCTTGCAATAACCAGATAGTTCCCTCAGAGCACACAGTACGGTGTGTGCAACATAATCATCTGACAGATGGTCATTTTATGTTTTCTAACAGGTGTTATCATTAGTATTGACATTTTCATATCACATTCTACTTCTCTGGTACTCTGAAATTTCCCCCATAAATAACTGTTTCATTTGGTAACAAAATGTGGCTTTGGGCTGTATCCTTTTCAGTAACAGAGATACTCTTCTATTCCTTCTATGGCAACCTCTTGTTTGATTACAATTGTTAAATTTTTTTATGTGCCTAAAGAAAAGTTAGAAAAAGCAGGTTAAAAAAAAAAACAGTATTTTCATTAAGCTCAATCTATAAGAACCCTTATTTCTTATTCCTTAAGGGCTCAAAAGTAACTGTTTTCTTTTTAGCAAAGGATAGGGTAACATTACAAATTTATAGTGACAGTGATTGTGAAAACTGCCACCATAACACTTTATAAATGTAGCCAAATCAGATGACCTCTCTGTCTTTTATGTACAAATTCTTTTGTGGTATCCATGTTTGACTGAAATGAAGATAAGTCACCAGGACTTACATGTTCAAAAAAGAAAATAAAAAACTTAAAAATGTTTCAATCCCTGGGGAATATGGCCGAAAAAAGTGGTGATTAATGTTGAAACCACCAAATCTTAGGCTTATTACATTCACAAACATTAGTCTTGTACCAATTATTTCTTAAAAAGATGTTTTTTTTGTTTGTTTGTTTTTTGTTTTTTGTTTTTTTTTAAATGTAAGTAGCAGAGTTTATCTAATTGTACTTCTGGGAAAATAATAAAGATCATTCTTTTGAAAAATTACTAAATAAGAATAAAATTTTTAATTTTAGCAGCAACCAAAAAGAGCAAAAAAGGTAAGAAAAGGACAACAATAATATATCTTTATTGAGATTTTTTTAACAAAATAATTTTTAAAAACAAAAGCTCCCACATGTAAACAAGAAAGTAAATAAGTTAGATGGCGTTATTATGTACATCCAAGAAACAAAACATGTTCGGGTAAACATTCCATAATCCAGTAAAATGTTTTGACCCATCACTGTTAAGAGAAACTGTGTATTTAATACTATCAATAACGAAACCTAATCTTTGCACATTATAAAATGGTTTATGGAATATAAACTATACAGTTAAGTTTTTCGTTCCTTCTAGCAATCCGTGTCACATGTATAGTAGTCTTAAGATGTATTTTGTCAGTATTAGCCCAAAATGTCCACCATCCTAAATTAACCAGGTTACACATATCTCCTCCAGTTTTCATGGTAGGATGTGTTAGAACCCATATATTACAACATCATTTTTCAAAACTAACCTAATCCTAACTTCTATTCTAACTAGTCTGGCACTCCTTCATTTTCTCTCTCTGTCTACACATTCATTAGATACCATGGCAATTTCACCTTAAAAAATACTGCTAATACACATTTAGACAGTAATTTCTGGTAAAATTGTGGTTTATTTATCAAAAAAAGTTAATTTTTATTTTAAAAATGTAGGTCAAGCATTGTCATAGATGTAGTACTTAATTGAGAATAATGGCTTCAATTTAGAAGATTCAATATACACATTCAACAAAATTAAACAGTTTAAATTATAATTCATATAATTATAATCCTCACTTTTTAGACGGCCAAAATATATTGTCTACTTACTATAAAGTGTTATTTATTGTCTATTTTTACTAATTATATTCAATGCACAGTAATGGCATCAAAGGGACAAGTCATCATAGGTTTCTTCTGAGACCAGGACAACCTGGTCTGTTTTAAGAGAGGAGTGTCTAAAATAAGAGTACATATTTCAACGAGGCCCACAGAGATAGAAAAGAGCCAGGATAATCTTTGTATTGAGGCCTTGCTTTCGGTTTTAAATGTAATTCTTTTCTGCCAGCTGAAACAATTTAAAGATGTGCACAATAGGTCTGTGCTATTGAAGGCAGGTGCCAAGCACATTTTGAAAGGTAATAAACTTACCAACTAGAATGTTCTCCCAACGGAAAAGAAAAGAAAAGCCATGACAGTTTTGTTCAAGACAGACGTTTAAATAGCACTCTTCTTTTGACCATTTAAAATAATTTGGCAGCTGTAACTGCCTATGGTCATAACACATAATCACTTACAAAAGACAAGCAACAGATACAGAATTAATGATACACTTTTAATATTTTTACAACCCTCTTGAAGTTGGTGCCTAACAGCATTTAACAAGATTTTATATTCAGTGAAAAGATTTAGAACCTAAACTGACATCAAGTAAGGAATATAATTTCTCTGTGCCATGCAAAAGAGAAGTCAAGTTTTTACACATCATCACTCCTAAATAGTTCTAATTAAAATCCAAACTGTTCCCATTTTTGCATCATTGTCATTCTTTGGCAAAAGATTCAAAATAGCCACGGGTTAGGAAACAACTGTTCACTCATAGTCTCCTTTTTTTTTTTCCGCAAAATACATGTGTTTTGTAAAAGAAATCCGCACTGTGCTTGGTTTATACTACATAATTATAAGTAAGCAAAATATTATGACATTTTTTGACTAATCTACTCCTAAAGCCTTGAGTTGCCGTTCAATCTCTTCATCTGAGATTGTAGCCTTTGAAGTAGAGGCAGATGGCAAGCTTTGAGCAGCTGATGGAGCTTTGGCCATCTATATTAAACAAAGAAAAACAAAAATGTGCATTAGCAAACATTTGGACTAGGACATAACAGGATGTGCTGTAAAGAGGTCTCTTTAATTTACTTTTGAAACAGAAATAAAAAACATGTACCTAATAGTAAAAACAAAACAATTAAGTGACAAAGGTGGTAGGTAGAAACTATTTCCAACTAAGAAAAGATGTTCATACCTTTCCAGAAATTTCAATTCCAATTTCATCAAGAACTTGATTCACAATATCCTGGCTTTCTTCTTCATCATCAGAACCGTCAAAGATGTCATCAAGTGTGTCATTGACTGGGGGATAAGAGAGAAGGAGCAAAGCATTTACTTTCAAACAAATTTCAGGTTAGATTTACATATTTACAGTCTAGCTCAACTATTTTGTATAATACAGAAAGCAGATTCAGTGAATTAAAAAAATCCTTCAAAATGTCAGTGAAGTACATTGATAAATACATATTTGAGCCATTAAATCTGGAATAATGTTCATTTCAACACAAATTATTCCATAGTAAACAAGTCTACTCTGTTTTTTAAAAAATTACATATAATAGACAAAAACCATGTGATAGTCACACCTACATGTTTAAGATTTTAAATATTATTTCACAAATTGTATCCATTAAGCTGGTAGAGGAAGAATATGCAAGAATAAAATATCCTGTTAATATCTGGAAAACAATTTACTCTTTTTATATCTATAATCATATTTTTATACCTCTTACATTTACATTCAAGATACATGTAGAACATTCTAAAGAAATCTAAGGTCCAGTATTTTAATAAATTTGCCTAAAGAATGATGTCCGATTTAACAGGATTATTACTGCTACAACCTTTCCTACCTCTCTTCCCTCCCCAAAATATTTACTGAAAGCGCTCTGTATAGAATGCATCATGTTGAGTTGTGGGGAAACAATTTTTGATGGATTGAGATTGTGTCTTTTTTATCTTTGAAACTGGGCACCTAGTGCCTGAAATGCAATACAAATACAATGGGTGTATAGATGGAGAAAAATAAAGACCTAGGGTAGTTGACACTTGAGTATAAAAGAAAAAAAATTCAACAGATTGTGGTAAGAGAAAAGATAAATGATTTCAAAGTTTCAGAGAAGGAGATTACATCCAACTGGGAGGAAGTAACATGTGAAGTACTCTGGCAAGGACACATAGGGGTTAACCACACAGAGACACAGAAATGGAATGGCCTGGGCAAAGCTATGGTGAGGCAACAGGGACACAAGCGAGAAAGAATAAGTTCTTCTGTGTGGTTGTTATTTAAGGTACATAAATGGAAAATGTCTGGGAGAAAAAAAAAATTACAGCAGTTAGCCTAAAATTGTTCCTCTCCTGGTATCTGGGGAATGTCCCCAGAAGAAGAAAGACAGGTAACCTAGTCTGATTTCCTTGTAATCATGTTGGAAACTGTGGCTCCTGACAAACAGGCTTAATGTTTACTACCAGAGTCCTTGTCTATAGAATGCTTGTACCAGGGTGTCCTGGTTTAGGACTGCTATAGTAACAAACCTATAATCTATGGGTTTATGCACCATGACTCCCTGGAAAATGTCACGTAAGGTAGGCAGTCATCTAGGGTATAAACTGAAGATGTTTCATAACCTAAATACTTCCTTCGTGTTTTTTATTTAAAATTTGGGGATTTTATCTTGTAGTAAGCAGAAAACCCCTGAAGGAATTTAATCAATATGCTCAGAGGTAAGATCCCGGAAAAAAATAATTTAGCCGTATGTTACTCAGATGTAACTTAGCAAAGTAATACGGAAGATGTGAAGTCCAGCTCATGCGGAGTTTATAAGGGCCTAAGTAAAGAAGTGGTCACAGAAAAAAAGAAAAATGAATGAAGTAGATAGAAGAAAAAGATGAGAGAGGTGTAATCAGACTAACAAAGAACGCTTTCAGAAAAAGTGTAATAATGCTCATCACAGGTATACTATAAGATTTCCCAAAGATCTTGTGTCTTAACTTAAATGTGAACAAGCTTTGGAGCAACATGGCAGAATATAAATTTCAACTGGAAAAAGACATATTGATTTACACCTTGAATTTATTTTGGGATGAAAATATTGTTAGTGTACTTTACTAGGTTATTAAAAAAAATGAGTAACCATCAATAACTACTATTATACTACAGACTAATTTGCAATGTATTAAAATACAAATGAGAACAACTGCAGTAGGTATAGATATCTGATTAAGTAAGGGTTATTGATTCTTTTCATTATAGCTTAATGGAAAAGTTAATTTCTCTGGTAAAGATTGCCATCACTGGCATTGGAAAGCACATGTTAAATACTATGATCATTATATAAATAACAGTTTATATAATAAACAGTTCTCTCAGTCATTAAAATATGATTGATGATGTTTCAACAACCTGAAAAAACTCATAGTTTTCAAACTAAAGGCCTGAAGTAAAAACTACAGAACTTTTGGAGCTGTCAAAGATAAACAGGCAATATTATTACAACCGAGAATAAAAATAGGTATCCTGAAATAGAATACTAGAATAATAATCAGTTTATTAACCCTGGTAACTTAATTAGATACTATTTTACACACTAAATGTTATTAAATGCTGTTAAACTAAAATACTAGCAGATAAGCAAAGCTAAACTGGTATATCCCCACACAGTTGTAAAACATTTATTTTTTCTATTTTTCATGTTTCATAGTTGTAAAACATTTAGAAAACATACTTTCAAAACAATGATGCCAGTTTTTAACATAATATAAATAATGATCTAATGTTGATCAGGGTGCTATGAAGGATTCATTATTGGAGAAATAAAAATCAGTGTAGTCTTTCTGGAAAGAATTGGTAGCACGAACCGAGAGCCTTATAAAAGCTAATATTCTAAGGAGATTTCAGAAATTCAGTCAAAGATAATGCTTAAACATATTTTAAAAGGATTATCAAACACGTTAAAAATTTTACAACGATCTTACTGACCAACACAAGAATGGTTTGATAAACTAGGGTATACTGATGTTAAATGATATTAAAGCTATTTTTTAAAAAGACTTCAGAGAAGATTTAATGTCAAGGTCACAAGTATATGCTTATGTTATACTACAATGTTTTTAAAAAGCAAGATATTCATAATTGTACATGTAAGGTGACTTCACTTTTGTAGATCAAGATTATGAGAGAAAAACAGAAAATAAATGTACAACATTAACAGTAACTACATCTGAGTGCTGAGATTTTTATATGCTCTGTCTCTGTATTCTCTGTATATCCACCATAACATGCAATTAGTTTATATTCAAAAAGACAAAAACTAAATATTAGAAGACTCTTGTGAGAGGGAAAAAAATGAGAAACAACAACAACAACAAAAAAGAGCTCCATTACCTCTACCCCAATACAGGCAAATCTTCTATAGTACCAAAGAGTCAACATAACTCTGAAACTGCCTGACTTATATCATGAAGAATTATTTACCTCACAAGTTGGTTTTTGTATACTAATCGATAAAGTAAAATTGCTAAAGCCAACATGTAATAGAGATATGGCATAACATATTTTATACCTTTCCCTCAGTTAAATACAAATAGAATTTTGAGCCTGTCATTTTTGGTTTCATCATTTCTACCTTCGTGAATGAGAATATGAGACTTAAAGTAAATAAATGTCTAATTCAAAGATAAGAAAACTATACATTTCATTATAACTTATTAAACTTACTCATTTCTTCAGTCATTTCCATTTTCATGTTTTCCTTCTGGAAATTCTGCATTGTTTGTAATGTCTTTTGTGGATCCATCTTCTTGTTAACTGCCTGCATTGTCTTTAAATGTATTTACAAGATTCATGTTACTTTCATAATTCTGAAAATTTTACTATGAAATAAGTCAAAAGGGAACACATAAAATATAGACAGGCTTTTAAAAGATAGCCATCCGACCGTAATCAAACACACAGTGGTAAATATTCTAGAAAAAAATGAAATAGTCATTTGGAAACCATCTGCTTAACATCTATATAATAAAGACCAGTGTGGAAAACCTCATCTGAACAGCAGGCAAGAAATTATGTAATAAAAAACATTATCAGCATAAAATCCTTTGCTATTCAAATAGGAAAACTAAATTTACCTGTTTATGTAGCAAGTAGGTAATGTCAATAAATTTTAAATTTAATTTTATAAAACTTTCATTAACATTTTAATGTCTAAATTTAAAAGATTAGAAGATATACTAGCATACATACTTAATCTATTAACACATTTAAAATGACAGTTTAAAAAAATATAAAATGTGAGTTTTGAAAACTATGTGAAAACAATTCTCTTACATTATACATTCACAACTCATTTCATTAAGAGATTAATGTTCTCTAGCATCACCAAAATTTATTTACAATCATGTGTCATGTGCTTACATTTTGGTTAATGACCCACAGCATATACGACAGTGGCCCCATAAGATCATAATACTCCATTTTTACTATACCTTTCTTATGTTTAGCTATCTTCAGATACACAGATACTTAAACCATTATGTTACAACTGCCTACAAAATTCAGTACAGTGTAGCCTAGGACCAACAAGCTATACCACATAGCCTAGATGCGTAGTAGGCTATATCACCTAGGTTTATGTAAGTACACTCCAAAATGTTTGCACAATGATGAAATTGCCTAAGATGAATTTTTCAGAATGTTAAAGCAGACATGACTGCATTTTTATATATATGATGTATAATATATGCATGATAAACATATATGTATGCATTATATAGCTAATTCAGTATATTAAAAGAAACCATACAATAGAAAACACGTTGATTTCAAAGATATGAAGCAAACAGTCCTTTCTCAACTGTGTGCAATACTGTAGTCAAAGTATCCTTTCCAAGTATGATACTGCATTCCCCTCATCCCTCCCCACCCCCAACACACTTAACTCTCTAGTGGCTTTCCAGTGCTTTTAAGTGCTAAAAGTCAAATTCCATAATTTGCCTATGAGCCCTAACATGGATTAAACTTTGCACTACTGCCCTCTAGACACATCTTTTATTCCTTAAACGCGCTACGTTTTCTCTTGCCACTTGAGGCCAGGAGTTTGAGACTAGCCTAGCCAACACGGTAAAAACCCATCTCTACTAAATACACAAAAATTAGTGAGGCATGGTGGCTCACACCCACAATGCCAGCTACTCGGGAGGCTGTGGCAGGAAAATCGCTAGAACCTGGGAGGCAGAGGTTGCTGTGAGTCAAGATTGCACCATTGCACTCCAGCCTGGGCAACAGAGCAAGACTGTCTCAAAAATCAGACAATCAAAAAGAATAAGGTAACTGAGAAACAAAATGTATACTGAAACGTTCTCTCTCTCTTCTTTTTTATTTGAGACAGAGTCTCTCTCTGTCACCCAGGCTGGAGTGCAGCGGCGTGATCTCAGCTCATTGCAACCTTTGCCTCTCAGGTTTCTGCAATTCTCCTGCCTCAGCCTCCCAAGTAGCTGGGATTACAGATGCCCACCACCATGCCCAGCTAATTTTTGTATTTTTAGTAGAGGTGGGGTTTTGCCATGTTGGCCAGACTGGTCTTGAACTCCTGGCCTCAAGTGATCTGCCTGCCTTGACCTCCCAAAGTGCTGAGATTACAGGCATGAGCCACCACGCCCGGCTTGAGGCTTGAAACTTTCTCTTTTTAAAGATTATAATGTGTCACTGTACTTTCTGGACTTCACAAAATGGATGCACTCTACTCTTTATTTGCACAAATGTATCGGGCACATATAAAATTTCGTTACACACATATAATGCATAGTGATCTAGTCAGAGTGTTTAGGGTGTCCACCACCCAAGGAAAATATATTTTTGTTAACTATAATCTCCCTACTCTGCTATCAAAGATTGAATTTATTCCTTCTAACTGTAAGTTTGTACAGCATTCGACTTTCATGTGCTCTGCTGTCTAAAACGCAACTACAGTTAATACTCCTTACTTGTGGATTCCATATTTGAGAATTTACCTACTCATTAAAATGTATTTGTAACCTCAAATGAATACCTGCAGTGTTTTAATGCTTATCTGTGGACATTTACAAAGCAGCAAAACACCTGAGTCACCCAACATGCACATTTCCAGCTGAGGTCAAACAAGTTGATGTTCTGCCTTTTTACTGCAAATTAAGTGTTCTTTCCACAGTTTATTTAGTGTCACATTTTTCTCACTTTTGCACTTTTTGTTGGTGATTTCACTGATAAAAAATGATCCCCAAACATTGTATTAACATGCTGCCCAGTGTTCCTAAGTGAAAGAAGGACATGATGAGCTTTATGAAGAAAATACATGTTAGATAAGCTTTGTTCTGGAATGAGATATAGTCCCATTTGTCATGAGCTCAATATGAGCAAATCAACTATCCATTAAATATGGCATCTTTAAACAGAAATGCAAGGTTAGTTAGGTACAGATTAGGTGATGAAAAAATGTTGTGGGCAAAGGCTCACAGAAATATAACTCAGTATTTCCCCTGGGAGCAACGGTTCAATATGCACTATTTCAGTGTTCCCGACTTCATGGGACATAACTACTATGAATAACAAAAAACTGCCCGTGTATACCATTTCCCTAACATAAAGCTTGTACTTTCCTCTGAAGCTTTTTTTTTCTTTTGCACTTCATATTCATAATCCCTCTTCTGTACATCTAACCTCTAATGATATTCTTAAAACCTTTGTCTTATGCAATGTCTTTTAGATCACCCTATTCAAAGGTCTGTGCAATTCATAAAGCTTAGCACGACTGATATATAGCGGGTAGGTTCCTAGAGACATATCTTAAGCTCCCCCAACTGAACTATAAAATTTGTGAAAGCAGAGCTTCTGTCTTAGCCTCTTTTGATTACTAACAGTGTCAAGGAGTGCTTTATTTATTAAATGACTGAAAGATTCAGAGTCCTTTAAACTCCACAGTAAAAACACTGATTATAGATATAGAAAAATGTGTGTGTGTGTGTGCAGTGAGTGAAACATCAGCTCTAGACAAACATTCTGATAAATCTTTCTTACTATTCATGTGACCTTCTGACACATTCATAAAAATGAATCAAGAGGAAATGATCACTCAAAGGTAGTCAGAACATACGATGAGATTAGGTCAAAAATCATCTGACAATTAGAGGGGAAAAAAGTAAATACTTTTACAAGTCAATTTTATAAAATCAGAAGCTACATGTAATCTTTAGAAAATGGGATTGTTGGCCAGGTGCAGTGGCTCACGTCTGTAATCCCAGCACTTTGGGAGGCTTAGGCAGGTGAATCATCGGAGGTCAGGAGTTCGAGACCAGCCTGGCCAACATGTGAAACCTCATCTCTACTAAAAATACAAAAATTACCCAGGTGTGCTGGTGGTGCATGCCTGTAATCCCAGCTACTCAGGAGGCTGAGGCAGGAGAATCTCTTTAACCCAGGAGGCGGAGGCTTCAGGGAGCCGAAATCTTGCTACTGCACTCTAGCCTGTGTGACAGAGCAAGACTCCGTCTCAAAAAAAAAAAAAGAAAAGAAAATAGATTGTCCTCAAATAATAAATTTTGTATTAAAACATATCAGTAAAGAATCTAGGAGTAATTACCTGGATTATCTAGTATTATAACTCATTTTACTAAAAATTACACACATTTTGTACCACATATATACCAGAAGGTGCTTTTAAATCTGCTTTCAATATTGATATTTAAATATCATTTATAAAATTATAAATCTATGAATATAAAAGCTCCCACTTACTTTTGCTGTGGTAGACATTGCTCCAGCCATCTTCATTTGGGAATTCATCACTTTTGTCTGTGTAGACATAGAAGTAACTTTTGAACTTACAGCAAAAGTTCTCGTCTTCTGTTTCCGTAGATGCACGAGTTGTTTGGCTAAAACTCTGCAAGCTTCCTTATTACCAATCTTGGCCATTTTCTTAATTTCTAATTCCTAAGAGAAGAAACAAACAAAATAAAATAAAATCATTAAGGGGTAGTCCTCAATAATTTATTTCAGAAGAACAGATCTAATATACATAACAGACCCTTTCTCCCCGATCATGAAGAGGGGAAGGAGCTATTATAAAGTCATACAGCAAAAGAGTAATCTAAGAAGGAAATTTAGCCTACATGTTTACATGGAACGGACAGAACTAGTATTTTCATCCATGAATACAAAGCAAGTCTACACAACAGTGCACATGTAGAGCTCAGAAGAAAATTAAAAAAAAAAAGACTATCCAGAGGAAGGTAAGAGAAAAAGAACAAACATCCAAGCAAACAGTTGGTGGGACAGAGCAACAAAGGGCAAGGTGATAGATCTAAAACTAATAATATAATTACATTAAATAAAATAGTCCATTTTATACCTCAATTATAAGACCAACTGTCGGATTAGATAAGAAAGCAAACCCACTATATGCTATCTGAAGATACCACCTTATACAAAAACAAAGTCAAGTGAAAGGACAGAAAAATATACGCCATAAACGTACTTATCAAAACCTGCCAATCTAGAGTGGCTATATTAATAGAGATGAAATAAAATTGAGAACGAGGAATACTCCCAGAAACAGAAAGGGGTATTTCTAATGATATAAGGGAATCAATACATAAAGATACCAGGGCAATCTTAAATGTATAGGTACCTAATAAAAGTGATTCAAAATATATAAAACACAATGGACAGAACTGAAAGGAGAAATAGACAAATGCATAATTAGCATGAGAAATATCAGCAACTCCACTCTTAAGCATAAAGTCTAATTGCTAAAAGTAGACAGAAAATCTGCAGTGATACAGAAGGCTTAAAAAACACCATCACCAATTTGACCTCACTGACATTTGTAGGAAACTCCAACACTGACAGCAGAATATACATTCTTTACAAGTGTCACTAAACAATCACCAAAGTATTCCATATTCTACATCAGAAAACAGGGCTCAATAAATTTTAAAGGACTGGAATCACACAAAGTATGTTAACTAGAATGAAACTCAAAATTCGTAAGAAAAATATGAAAAGAAAATCACAAATAAGTGGAAATTTAAAAATAATAGTTCTAAATAAGTCATGGGTTAAAGAAAAAAAGCACAGAGGAAATAGTATTTTGAACTTAAGTGAAAATGCAACATAAAAATAAGTGAGCTGCAGTTAAAATTGCTCTTAGAAGAGTTTACAGCATTGAAGTTTGCATTTGAAAAAAACGAATCCTTCATAAGCTTCAACATAACATAGAAAAAGGAAGTACAAATGAAACACAAAGTAAGGAAATAAGATAAACAAGAAAATAAATATACAAACTAGGAAAGAAAAATCTGGCCAGGCACGGTGGCTCACGCCTGTAATCTCAGCACTTTGGGAGGCCGAGGCGGGTGGATAATAAGGTCAAGAGATCGAGACCATCCTGGCCAACATGGTGAAACCTTGTCTCAACTAAAAATACAAAAATTAGCTGGGCGTGGTGGCACTCGCCTGTAGTCCCAGCTACTTGGGAGGCTGAGGCAGAAGAATCACTTGAACCCGGGAGGCAGAGGTTGCAGTGAGCTGAGATGGCGCCACTGCACTCCAGACCCATGACAAAATGAGACTCCATCACACACACACACAAAAATCCATACAGAAAATCAACGAAACCAAAAAGCAAAAGCTGTTTTGTGTGTATATGTGTGTGTTTTTAATAGATCAATCAAATTGATTAACTACTAACCAGGCTGATGACGAAGGAAACTGAGAAAGAGACAGACAGAGAGAGGGAGAGAACACAGTTACAAATACTGAGAAAGCAAAGAAGGGCATCACTTCTTATCCTAAAGATGTTAAAGGATAGTAAGGGAATATTATAAACAACATATCGGTATATTTTAAAATTTAATAGAAATGGACAAGTTACTTGACAGACTAAAGCCACCAAGATCATTCAATAAGACAGATGACTTAATCCACTGTATATCTATTTTAAAAAAGAATTTGTAGTTTAATAATCTACCTACAAAGAAAATCTTCATTCACATATGACTTTACTGATGAATCCTATCACACATTTAAGGAAGAACCATACAAACTCTTCCAGTAAAGAAAAGAGTACCTTGCCAACTCATGCTATGAGGCCAGCATTACTAGGCCAGCATTATTACCCTGATATCAAAATCAAATAAAAACACTACACTGCTTCCTACACTACACACACAAAAAAAACTACAAATCAGTATATTTTGTGAACACAGATGCAGATATTCTTAAAATTTCAGCAAACTGAAAATATATTAAAAAGTATGTCATTAACAAGTGAGGTGTGTGCCTGGAACAAAAGGTTGATTCAACTTTTGATAATCAAAGTAATTCACTGTATTGACAGACTAAAAAAGAAAACCACACAACCATTTCAACAAGTACAAAACACTGCTGAGGAAAATTGAAGATCTAAATAAATAGGGATCTAAATAATGGAGAGATGTAATACCTTCATAGGTCAGAAGACATAATGTTAATATGTCTTCTGTTAATGTTAATTAACATTATGTTAATATGTCTTATGACACAATGTTAATATGTACATATTCAACATAATCCCAATCAAAATCTGATCTTTTTTGTAGAAACTGATCTGTATTCTACAGTTCCTACAGAAATGCAAAGCACCTAAAACAGCCAAAACAATTATGAAAAAAGAAGTGTGAAGTGGAAGAATTAATGCTAACTTTTAGACTTACTTTAAACATTTATTAACAAAAATAATGTGGTATTAGCTTAAAAACAGTCATATAAATCAATGGAATAGAGCCCAGAAAGATGCCTACATTTGGACACCTGATTTTCCACAAAGATGACAAGGGAAAGTGTCAGCAATAATTATGTTGAAACAACTGACCTTCCATATGCAAAAAGTGAACCTCCACCCTTACCTGACACCATACTGAAACTTAATTTAATATGGTTCACAGTTTTAAATGTAAGAACTAAAATGGTAATATTTCTAGAAGAAAACATAGGAGAAAATATTACTGACTTTGGGTTAGGCACTCAGAGCTAGTACACTAAAAGTAAGTAGTATACTAAAAGTACTAACTATAGAAAAAAGGATGAGAAATATTAACAACTCCACTCTTATGCATACACTCTAATTGTGACAAGTAGACAGAAGATCTGCAATGATACAGAAGACTTAGAAAACACTATCACAAATTTGACCCAACTGACATTTGTAAGAAACTCCAACATTGAAAAAAAGAATAAAAGAATAAAAAATTGTACTTGATCAAAATAAGTCAAAAAAACCCTTTCATTCCTCAAAAGACACTTAGGAAAATGAAGGACAAGGTTAAGAACTTGGAAAGAATATTTTCACAACATATACTTGATAAAGCATTTGTTTCCACAATATATAAAAATCTATTGTAACTAAGTAAGAAAACAATTTGATGAAAAAATAGGTAAAATATGTGAATAGACACTCTGGCAAAAAAGATAAGTAAATGGTAAACAGGTATATAAAAAGATGTTCAACAGCATTAGTGATTAAGAAAATGAAATTTAAAATGGCAATCTACTATACACCCACTAAAATGGCTAAAATTAAAGACTGTCAACTCCAAGTATGGGAAACAACTGCAACTTTCATACATTACTAATGGGAAGAGAAAACATTACGGGCACTCTGCAAATTTTTCAGCACTTTAATTTTTTAGCAGTTAAACATACATTTACCCTACGACCCAGCAATCTCACTCTCAGGAATACACACAAGAAAAATGAAAACCATGTTCACAAAAACTTTGATTAAATGTTTAAAGCAACTTTATTCAAACAACCAATACCTGGAAACAACCCAAACGTCCACTGGCTGGTAAACAGACAAACAAATTGTGAAATATCCAAACAACTGAATAATACTCATCAATAAAAAGTAATGAACACTAATGCATGAAACAGCACTGATTAACCTCAAAATAATTAGCTGAGTGAAAGATGCCATAAAAAGGAGTTGATATTCTATGATTCCATTTACATAAAATTCTAGAAATGAAAACTAATCTACAGTGACAGATCAGTATTTGCTTCACCAGGAAAAAGGGAGACAGGCAGGGATGGGTAGGAGGGATTTCCAGGGGCATAAGGAAACTTTTAGGAAAGATGGGTATGTTCATTACCTTGACTGTAATAATGGTTTCATGAGTTTATACATATGTCAAAACCTATCAAATTGTACACCTGAAATATGTACAGTTTATTGCATGTCAATTATCCCTCAATAAAGCTATTTTTTAAAGATTTGAGGCAACATACACATAAAAACATACCATAAAGAATATTTAAAAATGAAGCAGATCAGTCTATTATAAAAGTACATTCATTGTCAAAGACACAATGATCTTTAAAATATCAAGCAAGACTCCTCTGAGTTAATGTAATTTTTAAAATAACCTTCCTTTGTTTTCCATTATTTTATCTTTGCTGTTAACTAAGAAGGTGGTTCTGCCTTGAGCAATATTTCTTCCTACTCATGACTCTCACAAACTGAAGAATAATTTGATTCTATAATCAACAGAATACACAGAATCCCAATAAAAGTCAGCAGAATGACACAATAAACAAAGGTAAGCAGAAGACACAAAAATTAACTGCCATTTCTTAGTTAAGTAAATCACTTGCCACTTGCCATGTGCCTTTTTCCTAGTTAGCTAATTATTCCTACAGCAGTTTCCAAATTTGTTTGAAAAGTTAAACTGAAATATAATGTTCTACTTACCAGCTGTTTTTCTTGTTTCTCTAAAGCTGCTCGATCTCTGATTATAGCCCTCTGTGTACCTCGTAACTCTCGATTCTGTTCCTTTATTACATCTAGGAGAATCACAAAAGAAACCTAAATTTATGGGTTGTAAAATTTTCAATAACATTTAAAATACCGGATTCACAGATCATGATTTCTAAAAATCTTATATTGGCTGGGCACGGTGGCTCACGCATGTAATCCCAGCACTTTGGGAGGTGGAGGCGGGTGGATCACCTAAGGTCAGGAGTTCGAGACCAGCCTAACCAAAATGGAGAAAAGCCATCTCTACTAAAAATACAAAATTAACTGGGTGTGGTGGCACATGCCTGTAATCCCAGCTACTCGGGAGGCTGTGGTAGAAGAATAGCTTGAATCTGGGAGGTGGCTGCGTTGAGCCGAGATCATGCCATTGTATTCCAGCACTCTAGCCTGGGCAACAAGAGCGAAACTCCGTCTCCAAAAAAAAAAAAAAAACCTTTAGATTTACTAGATGTCAATTTTTTTTTACTTTATTTAACCCCGATTACACCCTTAAGGGCACTATCCCCAAATATAGTCACGAGTGGTCAGAGCTTTGTCATATGAATTGTAGGGGGCAGAGGGGACATTTCAGTCCGTAATACACACCTTTCCTCAGACATCTGTAGACTGACCCCAAATAACAAACATACTCTCATTTCCCTATCTTTCAGTGGAATCATGAACCTCTTCATCCGCAACACTCAAACACACCCGATCTTCTTTTGGACTTAGTTCCCTATTTTGTCAAAGCCAATGGACTGATATAAAAAACATTTACCACTTACCCCACTGTTTCCATAGAAAATGTGCTCTAAATTTTAAACTCAAATAATAAATGAATTTCTGGAGACAACTCCTTTGTGTACTAAGGACTCCCTAAACTCAACCAGTATAAGATGAATTGGCAGTATCAGATGTTTTGTTTTGTTTTGAGATGGAGTTTCACTCATGTCATCCAGACTGGAGTACAATGGTGCCATCTTGGTTCGCCTCTCAGGTTCAAGTGATTCTCCTGCCTCAGCTTCCCGAGTATCTGGGATTACAGGTATGTGCCACCATGCCTGGCTAATGTTTGTATTTTTAGTAGAGACAGGGTTTCACCATGTTGGCCAGGCTGGTCTCAAACTCCCGACTCAGGTGATCCACCCGCCTCGGCCTTCCAAAGTGCTGGGATTACAGGCATGAGCCACTGTGCCCAGTCATGATGATGGTCTTATACAAGCTACAACAGTGCTGCTCAGAAAGACAAGCCACTATACTGAGAAGTTAAATTGTGGCCAGATAATTGTCACAGGTGCACAGCAACTGCTGAAAGTTAAGATCTAAAATTCTATCTATATGCATTTTTTTCATTATGAGGGTGATATAATTAAACATATAAATTTGGTCTTTGTCCTGGGTTCCTGGCACAGAGGGCCTAAAACCCTTGAAATTTCTTGAATGATAGGAATGTCTTTTGTTATTCACAACAAGCTCCTGTGCACCATATCTGAGTATATGGGGTAGGTGTGGGAGGGCAGCTGATAGCCTCAGAAAGGTTGGTCACCGGAAAGATCAAACAGTTGACTAAAGGGTGAGACATTTTAACCCCACCCCCACATGTCAGCAGAGGTGGGTGCTTGAGATTAGGTTATAAAAAAACCTTAACTAAGAGATTCAGAGAATCTCAAGTTGGTGAACACACTGATATGCTAGGAAGATGGCATACCCAGAGAGGGCATGGAAGCTCTGTCCTCCACCCTCGACCCTTGACCTATGGATCACTTCCATTTAGCTATTCCTGGTTGTACACTTTAAAATAAACCAGTGACAGTAAATGAAGCACTCTGATGAGTTCTAAGAGTTGTCCTAGTGAATTATCAGACCTGAAGATGAAGTTGGAGGAAAACCTGGTCAGTCAGAAGTACTGGTGGCAACCTAGGACTTCCAAGTGGCACCTGAAGTAGGGCAGTCTTGCGGGACTGTCTTTCACTTATAGGGTCTGCCCTAACTCTAGATAATTACTGTCAGAACTGAACTGAATTGCTGAACACCCAGTAGGTATCTGAGAATCATCGAGGCTAGGTATAGCCATCTTTATGGAAAAACAAGTACGATTACATGCGAATTCAACAAAACATGTAATTTAATTAAAATAGTTTGATTTCATGTTTCTCAACTTAATGTAACTATATGTACCATAACAGTCACTGTATATTATAAAAGAAAAATAAAGAAAATTAACTACCGCATATTCCACAGCCTCATAGTTGTTAATAGGCCTATTAATATTTAAACAGTTCTAAGCTATAAACTCAGAGCGGCTAATGTTACATACTAAAACATAATCACAACACTTTAAAACATATTATGGAAAGACAGTAAAACATATTTTCATATGAGACAATAGAAATATACTATAAAACTAACAAATTACTCTTCTTTTTTAAAAACAATCGCTATATTAAATCCATGTTTAATAATTTGGTCTTCTAGATAATTCAGAAGGAATAATATGAAAACGGTCTGAGACAATGTTCACGTTTTTACAGCCACGTTTATTATCCACTAGATTTATTTCTTAGTAGGTATGATTTCATCCCAAGATTACAATCTCTTTAAGAGAAGCGAATACATGCTTGTTTGTAGTCCCACCTTTCTTCATGCAAATACCATCCCAATACATCATACTTAGTAGCGATCTATGGGAGTACAAACACATACATTGAAATGTGAAAGGATTCCTCTTACAGGCATATTTAACACGTCTTTAAAATGTAAAACAAAATCAGTTGTCAAAAAAGATAATTTAACAACAGTAAAATCTGAAATATGATAGCTAGCTTTCTACAATGGAAATGTGGAGCATTGAAATAATAGGCTATTTCCCTTATAACTTTCTACCTTCCCCATTTTTCAATGTGAGGCAAGATCATGACAGAAACATGTACAGGGTACTGTTGCCACCTAAGAGAGACAGAGTGCTTGACTCCTGTCTATCCTCTGCTTCTTTCTTCAGGCAGATAAGGGTGTACACTGAATTTTTCATTCTCTAGGACTTCATCTACCTTGTGGTTTGCTGCAAAGACATCACAATAGGTGGTAACAGAAAACTTCACACTGTGAAAATGCCAAAGGTACATGGATATGATATAGCATATTCTCTCTCTTACCATTCAGTGAGATAAAAAGGGTCTGGAGGCTTGATTCATCCAACACCCTCTCTTCGCCCATGCCCAGCACAACACTTAGAAAAGGCCACCCAGGCCAGCTCCACTCTGGGCATTAAAAGCCTGTCTCAAGTCTTTCAGGTTCTTCTTACTGAAGGAAATACACAGGTCTACAGCAGAGTGATAAGATCATAGACTTAAGTCTTTGACTTAAGAGACACAAGCTGTTTCTGCCTTGTTTGGTTCCGAGTCAATATGGTTTACCTGCTTACAAAAAATAAAAAGTCAAAAAATAAAAAATAAAAACAAAACAAAAAAGGTCTCCCATATGGTCCAGTCTAGCTCAACAGAATTCTCTGCTTGGGGTTTGAGGGCAAGCCCCAACTTGAATCATGCCTGTCCTCCCTATTATTAGTTTAGATATAATTTGTACATTTGAGGATAAAAGCAAAAAGTATTTATCAAGTATAAATATGGACATTCATTAATTTGTGAGTAGCACTATTTAAAGTGCCTTTCTTTTGGGGGAAGGTGAGGGGCTATCTCAAGTTTGTAAGGCAGTTCAGGATGAATGCCTCAGGAATGCGGGAACAGTACACAAATCACCACCAGTCAGCAGGATTCAAGCTGATCTACCAGACAAGTAGCCACTATACTGTATGTTGTGTTTTTCACTATAAGGTCATAACAGACTCTTTAATTTAATAAGCCAAATTTCCTACTATTAAATGTATTTAATTTGAGAAAATACATTTTTATCTATGCGATTTTATTGCCTATCAGTTCCTCTAAACCTAATCATTATATGAATTGAGATAGAAACAAAATGTTCCTATATCCTACTTTATAATCTCCATTGACTAGTTTCAAGGTATCAAGATCTCCAGGGAAGAGGTAGCTTCTACTTTAGACTTCACCTACAAGCTCTGTAACAGCTAGTATCAGTGGGAACAGGGAGCACTGTGACACTGGAAACAGCACTGGACAAACCCTAATTGTGCTATGGCTATAAGAAAAGCCCAGAGTGAGTGCGAATTCAGCTAACTAGGCATGATGGAGCTTGCCAATGAACAGTAAAGTGAAAAGAGGTCCTGGCTATGTGAGGATGTTTCATCTTGGGTTGATGAAGAGAAAAAAAAAATTGCAAAAATATTACAAACTCAAAAGCTAAGGCATTAAAAAGAAACATTAAACGTCACTATCTAGAAAGTTCTGGTTCTAGGAACAAGATTTACTCAAATGCAGAAGGAAAATGAGAGTGAGAGTGGGTACAAAGTAATTAGAATTTGATATGCAAACCAAATTTGCTTCTCAGGTTTTGGGAATGGTGTATCTGACACTCAGGGACAAATATTATCAGCTTAACTAATCAGTTCTAATACATGGTAAAAAGAAAACAAAAGGCAACTATAGAAAACAAAAAGAAAAAAGGGGGATCATACCAACAGCTTTATTCTACCTATACATGGTCAGGGAGCCAACCAACTTAAGAACCAGGTTTAAGCTGAGAAACAGCAGGACTTGGAAGAGGCACAACACTGAAGAGAAAATGGGAGCGTCAAGCCAAGACCCATGGTAGCATATGCGGTAGCAAAAATAATTTTTTTCTCCTACTAGTAACTCTCAAAAGTCACTCAAGCCCTGAGGAATTAATCTGAAACAATTTATAATTATAAAAATGCCAGTGTTTTCAAGAACTAAAACAAGGTTTTGAGATGGGCACATGTCAGCAGACTTTTGAGTCTCGTTTGGTCCTCAACGACAAAAGCTTTAGTAACATCATCAATAAAACTTCAGTTCAGAAAACTGTCAAAGCGCATTTTTCAGCTTAGATCAATGAGAGAATGAGAGGGAATGTGTCCTGGAAGAAAAGCCTCACAGGCCAATGGACCTGAAGATATGAAATGGTAGCCGGAAAGGAAATGTCTGTCTTTGGTGTCATGCTGGGGATGCAGAAATACAGAAGGAACACATTTTGCCTACAGAAATAACTGTTCTAAAAGGAGGGAGAATGTTTTTCTAAGAAAATGCTCAGAAGAGTATACTGTGTTCCTCAATCCCACATTCAATTATTTTTCTATGGTATGTCAAGAATGGAGGGGTTAAGTAGAAAGTAAAATTTGAGTTTTTTAAATATCCAGAATAAGGAGCACTAAAGGGACACACGACATCCTGGGAAAGACCTGAATTCTGCAGGTGCCACCAGGAGAATGGTGTATTTTATTCTGGAATAGAGAAAAAAAAATGTTTCTGAAAGATACTCAATTTTACTTCCTTTTAACATCAGAAATGTGGCATCACAACTCATACACTGACAGGGGATTTATTCCAACTTAGACAAAACCTCATAGTTTCTGAACTCTGGACAACTAGCATATGCAAATATCATCCCAATGAGGCAAAAGCCAAGAAGCTTTGTTCCTCTTCTCTCTGTAGTGTTCTTCAAATTACCTCTAACTTGCACTACAGTTCACAGTGGGTGGTAAAGTGTGGATCCAGGGTCTTCTAAGCCCTGGATGTTGGAAATACTACTTTGGTTAGTAAATGATATTATTTCAGAGATTTAATCTCTAAATTAGAAACTCTTGCAGATACATTTTCATTTCTGCTGAAGACTCTGAAGCCCCTTACAAACAACGGAATGTAGAAGAGACTCAGAATAAGCATTATTCAACTTTGAAAGTACAGGAGGCTCTATTATTGTTCTAGTGAATCCAAGTCAGAAAAAAAATGCCACAAAAGGGGAACACAAGTAGTGAGGTACTTAATAGAGACTTTGAGAAGAAACAAACCTAGGATAGTTCAGGTTCGCTAGAGGAAGAGAATAAGGGAATTCTAGGCATAAGGGCATCAAAAGCAAAAATACATCAGGGTGAGAAAGAGTACGGTAGATACCAATGAACAGAGGAACAGTGCTGCTGTTCCTGGATATTCCACCAGAATATCCAGAGAGATGGCTAGAAAGGGAAGGGTCAGTTCAAGGAGAGCCATACATGCATTATTGAAACACTCACAGTGGATCCTGTTGGCGCCAGAGATTTCATAAAGGGGTTTACATTGAGGAGTAACATAGTCAGATTTGGGTTCAAGTTTCAATGACACACGCAACTTTGTAGATGAAGGATTTAAGGGCTACGAAGCTACAGGAAAGAAAAGCAAAAAGGTGATATAGTCAAGTACAAGGTAAGTAGGATCCGAATTAGAGCAAAGAGTTGCAGGGAACACAGAGGAAGATCCTATGTGTTCAATATTTAAGAAGCAAAAGCAGCAGGACTTGGTAATGAGTTGATGGTAGAGGGCAACATCAAGCACTGTCGACACTGGAAGAGGATATGATGATGAGTTCTGTATGGGATCTTGAGTTTGAGGTATTGTGAGACACCTAGATACAGATACTCTGCGAATTGTTGGACATCTGGCCTGAAACTCAAAAATACATCTAGAGACACAGATTTGGGATCTATCAGTACTTAAGTTATAATTAAAATAGGAGTAAAAAAAATCATGCAGGGGGAGAATGCAGTTAGAACAGTGGTAGCCTAGGATGGAACCAAGAAGAACACTAACATATAAGGGGTAGGTTTAAGAAAAATTAAAAAAAAAAAAAAAATACGGAAAGGAGAAAGAAAGGAGTGGTCAGAGGAATTTGGGGAAAATTAAGAGAGTGTTATGTCTTGGAAGTTAAGAGAGGGAATTTCAGAGAATAAATTAATGATCAGGATCAAATGCAAAACACAGGCCCAAGAGATGATCACTAATAACGGCCATTAGATTTTACAATCTAGAAGTTACCGATGATCTAAGCAACATCTACTGCTATAAGGTGAGGGAGGCACTCTGTTAAGAAAAGAAGTGGAGATACGACATCACTACTCCTTCAAAAGGTTTAGATAAAAGCAAAAAGAAACTGGTTATACTTCCGAAGAAATGCTGTGTCCAGGGAGAGTCAGGAGTGGGTTATTTCCAGTTTCACCACCGTTACAAAGTAAAGTTCTACCACTAATTCCAAAAGAAAAGTCTGGTTCCAGAAAGAATGTAAACGTTGCATGGTATCTACCAAACCTTGAGAATTTCATGTGCTTGATAAGAGGAGCAAAATTAAACTGTTTCATTATCAATCTCCAATAAGAAAAAAGTAGTAATAATACTCAAAGGGAAGAGGTCCTAGCTCTGACACTTAATAGCTGTATGATCTTGAACACATGACTTAGTCCTTTGCTTTTCTCATTTTATAAGGATGTTATATGAGTACTTGCAGGTTTTACGAGAAATAAGATACTGCATGCATAATGGTTAGCACAGTGTTGGTTTACTCAAATTTGTCTCTACCGAGGTTAACAGACAAAAATTATATAGTGTTTAAAGAACTTCACTTTTAAGGCATGTTTAGTTGTGCATTTATGACAAGTCCTAGTGGGATCCTGATTTACAGGTTCATAATTCGCTTCCCTAAATAGGTCACTATTAGTCTACAAAGGGGGAAAATAAACACTGTAGGTAAACATAATAATATCTATATATGTATATCCTTACACAAGTAGTACTCAATTGTAATTTCAAATTCCAAAGGATTCTTCCCTTCTCTTGAGGTATACCTCTTATTAATTTCTTTAGCAAAGTATACACTGCAGAGACTTGTTCATCTTTGTGTCAAAAATGAATTAAACATAATTCTGAATAGTAATAAGTGCTGTAATGTTGTCTTCCTTTTTAATTTACATGTGCAGTAGTCTTTAATGATACAGTATAAAACTCTTCCAGCCAATCCAAACAGAAAAAAAGATTCAATTATTTCCCAGATCTATAGGCAGGTACATATTTCCCTTATATATCAGAATTTCATTACTGCTGGAACAGATTTAAAAGTCAGCACACAATAAAAGAGCTCATGATCAATCCAAGGATCTGAGAGAAAGAAATAAAAATACATTAAATTTCATATTCATAATATACAGCCTCATTACCAAGAAGAATGCTGTCACCTTTTAGACAAAACAAAAAACCTTCCTTTCAATAAAACAGAGAGTAAAAAAAGTAAAGCTCTACATCAAAATAATGAAAATACAGATCTATTTATTAAGATGTCAGTAAATGATTGGAATGGAAACGATAATGTAAGAAAACATCAAGTATGCATCTTGGTAGTTTATAGTAAATGTACCTGCTGGCCAAATTTACATTTGGAAATTGCACATATGGTTAATTTAGTGGCATAGTTCCTAGCAAGAGTCCTTAGGACTTTTTTTTACAAATAAATCTATTCAGCAAAAACATTATTTCTTGGAAGAAATAACTGCAAATGAGTATACAGTTAAACACTCATTGCACATCCCCATTGTCTTTCTTTTCTCCCCTCTACACTTCAAGTACAATAGTCACTAGATTTCCAAAGGCACCAGGAACCACAGAACTGAGATTTATGTCTTTGAAAATATTTGACGGTATTAAGCAATTAAAACTAGAATGTTTGGTTTTTATTGTTAAAAAAAATTAACTCTAATTGTAACATCACAGTAAGGGAGATTAAACCATTTTTCCTCCATTTAGTAAATTCTCACTACATAAAGCTAAACAACAAAAAACCCTGTAACTATATAAAACTCAAGCAAAAAGAAAATAAATCGTTCCCCCATCTCCACTCCCTGGAGTACTGTAAAATAAGTGAAGCTCACAACAGTGGTAGCTAAAACATTGAAAAAATAAAGTGCCATATTAAAGATTAAGCAGCATTCTCATGAAAAGCACACATAAAATCCATTTCACATCATTGATCATATTATATACCAAGTTGGTAGTTATTCCAGGTATTGCAAATGGTACTTAATAAAAAGTCAATAAATCAAAAAAATGTTCAGTCACCCAGATTAAGGAAAAATGTATTATGTCATCTGATAAATTAGAGGTAAAGTAGCATTATGTGTTGAAATGAAGAGTAGAGTAGTAGGGCAGAGATGACTTCTTTGTTATCCTCCCCAAAATAATTTTGCTGGCATTGGAATAGTCAACACAAAGGAATGAAGGAGTTACTTCCAGGTCCGGACGGAGCACCCTATTTGTACCAATCACCGTCTAGCTACCACTGCTCCTTTTGTGGCAGAATTAGACCCTTACAAAGAAGTGATTCTTTGGCTGAACCAGCAACAACCTAGACTAAACATATAATGGGGAACACAATTTTTAAATAACTTGAATGAATTTAATTGCTGGTAGCAGTCAATGAAAATATCAAGTATTATATAAACACATTACAGGCATCGCATATGAGCACCATAAAACTTGTACATTCTTTTACATTCACTTTTTTCCCCTCAAGATGATATTAATCTAAATGTGGGAAACAACCCCAGTATCTTTACATGTTAAACTTCTATGAAGACAATATATACCCCATCTCTTATTTTAGTTGGCAAATGATAATCATAAGGGAGAAAAATCCATTATGAAAACTAAATGTGGGCCCTTCTCTTGGGTTTATTTTTCTACTGGGATCAATCAAAAAAGCATTTGTTTCATATCACTTTATTGATGGGGTGTTCTTAAAGAAGCAACCGACCCAGACCCAACTTCGTTTCTTAACTGGAGCCTGTTATCCCCTCCCCTCCCCATTCCGAGGCTGCAAGTTTCCTGTCTGGATGCCTACAAGTAGTACGTCTCCCAACCGAAGAGCAACAATCGAAGCAGAGGAAACCAACAAGAAATCCATCAGCTCTCCAATCTATTGACACTCAAGGGCCAGCAGCACCCCGCTAGCCTTCTCGAAACGCTCAGCATCCTGCTGAGGAAAACCCGAGGGTGGGGGAAGTGTGAGGATAGGGAAGCAACCAGACTGCCTAGGTGAGCCTAAGGTGAGGTGAGTCAGAAGCAAGAAGGAGGCAGAGAAGTGGTGCAGCGAGGGCGGTCACCTGTGGGACCACTTGATCCAGCCCCGCCTCCAGGGACAGACAGTAGGCAGAATCCCGGCCGGCAGGCCCCGAAAGACGCTGGGAAAACGCAGAGCTGGGCCCCTTCAGCCCGGCCTGGAACTCACCATCCACGGTTTTCTTCTTGAAGAGGCACGCCATGGTTAAAGACGGCGCCCGGGCGGTCCGGCTCGGCCCGGTCCGGCCCAACGCTGGGAAAGGACAGGAGGAAAAGGACACGACCTTGGCGGGTTTGGGGTGGCGGAGCGGAGAGACAGCAGGAGGAGTTAGGGGTCGCCAGGCAGGACCCGCGGAAGGTGTGTATCCGCAGCTACCGCAGCCGCGTCACCCGGAGCTCAGGTGACCAGGAACTAAGACACTTTTTGGAGAAGTCACTTCTAGGCGGCGCCTGCGCGTTGTGTGTCGCGCCTGCGCACTACGGAGTTTGAAGCCGCAGCAGGTTTCCTCACGTCCGCGGCTGCCAGTTCCTCCTGCGCGCGGAGTGGCAGTGAGACTGGTCTGGGGCCGGCGTGGGTAGGAGAGCGTGGGGCCACGGGTTCTGTGCACGGGTTCGGTGATGACTGAGGACAGTGATCAGCCTTACTTAGCGCTTCACCGCTTGCCCCGAGGAAAGCTGGATGAGGGATCTTCGGGATCCTAGACTAAGTGTGGGTTGTCCCGGAACCGCCTGCACCCACTCCGAGTTGATTTATTACGGTCCCATTGCTGTTAGTATTTTTGTTGTTGCTGCTGTTTGTTTGTTTTTACTCGAGTAAGTCCAGGAACTGGCGGAAACGTTGAGTTCCGCACCCGGTGATCGTTGGCCCCTGGAGAGTTCACGGTCCTTTCGGCACTGACTGGCTCGGCAACCTCCCGGCGCCCACCCGCGCAGACCCCTGCGGGCCCGAGCCGCTCATCTGCCGCCCGGCGCCCCAGACTTGGATGACCCAGCTTAGGTCTCCGGGGATCCAGTGTCTAGAGTTGGGGGATCTCGGAGACGAAGGGAAGTTTTTTAATGCTACACTTTTTGTTTAAGGTTCTTGGCTGAAAACATTAAAACACACACACACAGATTTGTAGGCTAGTCTAAATGTCTCCAACTCTATTTCTTGATTTCATGTAAATCATGAATCAGAAAGTGTCATGGCTATACGGTGATCCTATTAGAAGTCCTGACAGCCCTTTACTTGGGCTTTTTGTGAAAACTACATATGTTAAAGAAAAGTGTAATGAATTATTTAAAGAATCCTTGCATGTATAAAATGGAAAATACAATCTACGCGTGTGTACCTGTATACGCTCTCTACTGTTTAAAGCAACACTGCCTTCCACAGGATAAAAATAATAGTAGCATTTTTTTCATAAATATGATCTCTGATCTCTGATATGGAAGAATATTGACACTATTATTAGCCACTTCTGGATTTATCAATCATGTCTCAAGGCTTATTGAATATTTATGATAATCAAGCCAGCCTTTCCCATTTTTTCCCCTCCTGAGATATCCAAGCCCTCATAGCCATTGATAATGCTGCTGCTGCTGCTGCTGCTAAAAGTTAGCTGAGAGTCTGTTCAAGAAAACTTTCTTAAGAATGGCATAGTAATATGCAAGATATAATTGTTTTGCTTCTCCTCAAGTTATACTTGATATGGGAAGATTAAGTAAGGAAACATTAGGAAGACATGTAAGTGAGAAGATTTAGTCTCTGCTCTCAAGACCTGGCCTTTTCTGGAGTGAGCTCTATGGCAGTTTGCCCTGGCTGTCTGTTGTAATGAATGGCATAGAGCTGTGCTTGAACGCATGAGAGGCAATAAGCTGTTATGTGTGTATTAATCGTACCCCTCCCTGCTGTAGTCACCCTGTTTTATTACTCCTATACAATCCCCCCCACTGACCCAATTGTAGCAGTTGGGAAAATGCCAAAATACTTAGCAGCAACCATATGGAAGACCCTCCAAAAGTGCACAGCAGGAGCTAAAGACAGGGCTTGCTCATTACAATAAAGACAAAATAGAAATATTTACTATTTAAACTCGGTACTCTAATAGCTTGTTCTCCCATAGTTTGAAGAAGACCGATATTCAGCTGCTTGCACCTGTCTAACTAGAGTCCATTCTGATTAGTTGGTGGCCACATTTCACCTGTACACATTTTGTATTATTATATCACTCCTTATTTAAAAGGCATGATACACTTAAATATATGTTGTTTTCTGGAGTATTTCATAACATAGCTTCCTCCCCCGAAACTGAAATATTTGCCATTTGTTCGTGTTTGAGTACCTCGGGTTATAATTGGGATGGGTGCATTCTTCTCCTTGTTGAGCTTTTGAAGAAAGACAGCATCACATTGGAGAGTGCTGATTCTGAACACAGACTGCCCAGGTCTGTAACCAATTCTGTGACTTTCCAGTTTTAAGACCTGGGACAATTCACTGAAGCTCTCCGTGTTTCTTTCATCACATATGTGATAGAGATAACATTAGTCCACCTTTCATATATTAGGTTGGTGCAAAAGTAATTGGCAAAAACCACAGTTACTTTTGTACCAACCTAATAGCTGTTGCAAGGATTAAATGAGTTAATGTATTGAACATTCAAAGTAGTGCTTGACACATAATGTCTTAGTCCCTTGACACATAATGTCTTAGCCCCTCTGTGCAACTACAACAAAATACCACAGACCGAGTAATTTATAAGCAGTAGAAATTTATTTTTCAGTTGTGGAGGTTGGTGAGTCCAAGATCCAGGAACCCAGAGGTTTTGTTTCTGGTGAGAGCTGCTTTCTGCTTCCATGATGGTGCCTTGCTGTTGCATCCTCAAGAAGAAAGAGATGCTGTATCCTCACGTGGCAGAAAGGACAGAAGGGTCGAAGGGCAGTAGACAGCTGCCTCACACCTGTTTTGTAAGGGAGCTAATCCCATTCGTGAGGGCTCCACCCTCATGACTTAATCACATCCTAAATATCCCACCTCTAAAAACTATCACATTGGTGATTAAGTTTCAACATATGAATTTTGGGAGGGTACATTCACACCATAGCACACAATAATCATTCAAAAGGTATTAGCTGTCTGTACTATTGTTCCCAGCTCTCTTACCTTTTTATGCTTTCTCAAGTCATCTCTTCACTTTGAAATTCTCTCCTCTGTAGTAGGGAAAACACAAATTGAAGATTTAGGCTTTCTGATGCGGATCTTGGTTACCTTCACCCTATCAGCCACCACCTCCCCAAATTAGCCCATTTCTTTCTCCTTAATAAAAAAATGGTTTTATTCTCAGCAAACTAACACAGGAACAGAAAACCAAACACCACATATTCCCACTCATAAGTGGGAGCTGAGCAGTGAGAACACATGGACAAAGGGAGGGGAACATCACATGCCAGGGCCTGTCAGGGGGTGGGGGGCAAGGGGAGGGAGAGCATTAGGACAAATACCTAATGCATGTGGGGCTTAAAACCTAGATGACGGGTTGATAGGTGAAACAAACCACCATGGCACATGAAGACCTATGTAACAAATCTGCACGTTCTGAACATGTATCCCAGAACTTGAAGTAAAATAAACAAATAAATAATAAGATAATGGTTTTCTTGTTCTTAAATCTATTATTTTTATAGGCATTGACTTGTTATAGAAGTATAGTAACTAGCCGGGCATGGTGGTGGTGCCTGTAGTCCCAGCTACTCGGGAGGCTGAGGCAGGAGAATGGCGTATACCCAGGAGGAGGAGCTTGCAGTGAGCCGAGATCTGGCCACTGAACTACAGCCTGGGTGACAGAGCGAGACTCCATCTCAAAAAAAAAAAAAAAAAAGAAATATAGTTATAGAAATATGATTATTGTTATAGAAATATGGTCTAAAATTGGTATTGGAAGGGTTCAGTGCAGCTTTGTTTCTGTTTGTCTTTTCTCCTCAGCTTCAGTCTTAAACTCCTTGGGTTCAGAGAGAAAGTCTTGTCAGGGCCTTCAATAACCTTCCTACTAGAATATGAATATATTTAATAGAAACTTAATATGCAATAAGATTTCCATATTATCTATGTTTCAATGTTTTAACACCAAATGACATACACACACACACACACACACACACACACACATTTGGTACATTTTTGTTGATTTGACACATTTAACTTCAAGTATATATATGAAAAGCAGCTAACATGATCTATCTCCATGAACAGTAGAGATCTAGAGAACCCAAATCAAAGTCAATGAATAATTCTGTACCTATGTAAGGATTTAGTGTAAACATCAACTCATTTGTTTCATGTTTCACAAAGATTCAAATTTGAGCTTTAAGCTGTTTTGCTACTTCACCAACTACATTGTGTTCTGCTTTATATTTAATAACGCTACAGTGACTATCATAATGCTACAGTGACTATCATAATGCTACATGACTATCATAATGCTACAGTGACTATCATAATGCTACATGACTATCATAATGCTACAGTGACTATCATAATGCTACATGACTATCATAATGCTACATGACTATCATAAACAAAATTAAGAAGAAAACATTAACTTATATAACATTGAAAAATTTTTTAGAGATATATAGAAGCTTAGGACAAAGAGAATCATCATTTTCAAGTCTAAAATATCTCATTTCTTATAAGTGACTTCATCTCTTCGGGCTGTTATAACGAAGTACTTTAGACTGGGTAATTTATAAACCGATTTATTGTTCACAGTTCTGGAGGTTGGGAAGTCCAAAATAAAGGTTCCAGCAGGTCCCACGTCTGGTGAGGGACCATTTTTCATAGATATCACCTTCTGTGTGTCCTCACATGGATAGAGGAATGAATAAGTGTATTAGTTCATTTTCATGCTGCTAATGAAGACATATCTGAGACTAGGTAATTTATAAAGAAAAGAGGACTCACAGTTCCACGTGGCTGGGGAGGCCTCACTATCATGACCAAAAGCAAGGAGGAGCAAAGTCACGTCTTACATGGTGGCATGCAAGAGGGTGTGGGCAAGGGAATTCCCTTTATAAAACCAACAGATCTTGTGAGACTTATTCACTATCATGAGGACAGCAGGGGAAAGACTCACCCCTATTATTCAATTACGTCCCACCAGCTCCCTCCCACAACGTGGGAATTATGGGAACTACAATTCAAGATGAGATTTGGTTGGAGACACAGCCAAACCATATCAATAAGCTTCCTCACACCTCTTTTTTAAGGACAGTATTTCTATTAATAAGAGTAGAACCCTCATTTTCTAAACACCTCCAAAAGCTCCACCTCTTAATACTAGCACAAGATGAATTATGTTTCAACATTTAAATTTTAGGGGGACACAAACATTCAGCCCATAATAAGAGGTAAGCAATCAATACAGAAATAAAATGGCTTCCCCAAGTTACATAGTTAGTAAGGTGTTGAGCCAGAATATGTGAGGACAGACTCTTTGAGTGTTCAGACCCTGTAACCAGCAATGTAAGCTGTTTGTCAGTTTTCTTGAGATGGTAGCTGGGTAGTTTGTATGTGCTCAGGGGGAAGGACAGTGAAGAGTGTTGACCTGTCTAAGGTTGTTACTTTCCACACTTACTCACAGAGGAATACAAGGTCAGGTTTCAGGAGAGGGTTAACTAGAAGGAAATTCTGTTATATCTTCCCTTCCTGTCTTCATTCCCTTCTCTCAACTTATCCAAATTCAGAGCAAGTAGGCAGCATTTATTCTAGCTAAGACAACAATTAAATAAAGTTAACCTAAACACATGTATAATTGTTGTATATTTCATACCAAATAATGCATGGAACATTATTTTCATGTTTCAGTATATAAAGCTTAAAATTTGGAAATTTTTTCATAATTTTTGCATTTATACTTTAATAGCTCCAGGAATTCAGCACATTTCCCTCTTTGTCAAATCTTGCTTTTAAAACTATATGCCATAAAGAATGAGTGAGACTATTGAGAGACTTAGTCAATGGAAAGCTAAATGAGTACCCTAAATGTGTATGGCTGCACATCATTGGTTTTATAGTCTAAAAGACTTCCTGTGTTATTTGGAATATGTAACAACATGATCCTTCTTGAAAAATAAACTAAACTTTGCCCTGAATTCCTCAGTGTTAATAGGAGTTGCACATGACTAAATCAAAACAGAATTTGTGCCCCCTGGCACAACAGAGCATATGTATATATTTGCTCTTCAATTCAATAAGGACTCTAGAGTGCAGAGCTACTCCCATAGAAAATAGAAATGAACTTAAGTATGGGAGTAATGGATTTGGTTCTTCAATAAAATGAAATAAAACTGTAATAGCTATCCCACTTTATATTTTAAATGAATAGGAATTAAGAGAGGAGCTGGCTAGATGTTTATTACTAAGTATGAATAATTTACTGCAACAATGGCATTGCGTTTTCTCTACAAATAAGGTGGCCTTTTTATAATCACCATTTCAAGCTACATTTATGTGGTCTTCTATGCATTTTTTAAATTTAGTCATCTAACAAATCCTTATAGAGCACCTGCTATATGAAATGCATAGTGCTAGTTAGTCACTCTGAGGAATCTGTGAATGAACTATATATGGATCTGTTCCAAAGGAGTTAAAAGTCCATTAAAGTTATGGGAGCTACATCCAGATACCATAGATAGCTACACAATTTGGGGTCACTAACAAAATTACATAAGTGATTGAATTTCTGAGTGCAAATTTTGTTTAGAAATATTGTCAATAATTGGGCTATAGTTCATGTATTATATTTAAAAATATAGCCCCATTAAAAAGATACCTTCACTTAAATTTGTTTCTCCTACATACAAGAAGTGGTTCAGAAGCTCAAACATGCCTAAGATCGGATGAAAACTGAAACAAGTTTAAAAATAATTTTAGATATTTTATATCTGGAAATATAATAAAATCTAAAATGTATAACCATGAATTTATTGATAGACACAATAATGATAAGTAATATCTGAATGTGTATAATCTTCAGATTCTAGAAGAATATTGTATCATATTTTCAAGAGTTTAATACGAAAATTGCTTATCCTTACTTGCAGTTTCTAATTTATTTGTGAGAATTAAAATTTTGGCTACTAATCACCATTTTAAAAGAAGGCAATAAAAAGTTAGAATTTGAATATTACTTTTATATGGTAAAATATTTAGGTAATTATTCATAAACAAAGACCTAGACATTCAGTTTGTTGGAATTTTGTCAATAATATGTATTTATACCTGTGGTGGGATGGCTCTTTACCTGAGACTAACTTTTAAGAGTTCCTTGGGATAATGCAATCAATAATCATATTTAGTGATGACCTATTCTATATATTGCATAAAGAGTTATAAATAAGTATTAAGACAGGGTCTTTACCAAAATAAGGAGAATCTATTTTGGATGGTGACTGATATGCTTTGGCTGTGTCCTCACCCAAATCTCATCTTGAATTGCAGCTCCCATAATTCCCATGTGTTGTGGGAGGGAGCTGGTGGGAGGTAATTGAATCACGGCGGTGAGTCTTTCCCATGCTCTTCTCCTGATAGTGAATAAGTCTCACAAGATCTGATGGTTTTAAAAAGGGGAGTTTCCCTGCACAAGCTCTCTCTCTTTGCCTGCAGCCACTCATGTAAGATGTGACTTGCTCCTCCTTGCCTTCCACCATGATTGTGAGGCCTCACAGCCATGTGGAACTGTAAGTCCATTAAACCTCTTTTTCTTCCCAGTCTCAGGTATGTCTTCATCAGCAGCATGAAAATTGACTAATACAGTGACAATTAATCACACAGGCAAAGTACCTTGTATTAAGAGGATTAACTTTGTACTTCAGAATAACAAGTTGAACTATCATGTCAAAACAGACTCTATGGATTACAACAGTTATTATGTCAACATCTGCTTCATTGGAGGTGTGGAGAGTCTTAAGAACAATTTTGACTTCAGGTGGAACAGGATATTGATTTATAAGAGAGATTGTTCAGACATGTTTCTCCCAACTCTCTTGGATGTTGTCCCTCAGTTGGGGACAGAAGGGTGCTGTATTAGTTTCCTATTGCTGCTCTACTAGATTTTTACAAATTTAGTGGCTTAAAAATCCCAAATGTATCATTTTATAGTTATGAAGGCCAGAAGTATGAAATGGGTCTCATTGAGCTAAAATCAATGTTTCATCAGGGCTGCACTCCTTCTGGAGGTTCTGGGAAGAATCTGTTTCCTGCCTTTTCTGTCAACCAGAAACTGACGGCATTCTTTACCTACTTGCCCCTTTCTTATCTTCAGTGGCAGCAGCCTGTCATCTTTAGATCTCTCTCTGACTCTGACTCTCTTGCCCTTCCATCTTCCACATTTAAGGACTCTTGGATTACATTGGACCCACTCAAATATTATCTGATATTTTCCTTATTCTAAAGTCAGCTGATTAGCAACCTTGACTCCATCAGTAATCTTATTCCCCTTTGCCATGTACCATGATATATTTACAGGTTCCAGGGATTAGAATGTGAACGTATTTGAGGGACAATATTCTGCCTACCATAGATGAGACTAAGTTTTTAAATAACGTATATATTCATTGGCCCTACGTGATATTCTTTGGGCTATTCAAGTTGTAGATTGCTTTCCCAATGGTACCTGACACCTTCCATATGTTTATTAAGGGCGCTGTTGACATTCCTGACACAAATATGCTGTCCTTTGCTACCATTGTGCATTATGGTTAGACATGTTGAAAATATTGACCTAATTGGCCTTCACATGGCAGAAGTACTCCTGATGTTTTCTCACATCAACCCTAGAATGTTTCTAGGAAAGATGAATTGTACAAATCCTAACATGACATTTTTCATTGGAACAGACTTGGTTTAATGCTTTATTCCAAGACCTGCTTTAAGGATGCATAAACCACTTTAGTATTTAACAAAAGTTTTATTTATTTATTAGTATTGTCATTTTGGGGGTTTTTAGAGATGGTGTCTCCTCCTGTGTGCAGCAATAATAATTCACTGCAACCTCCAACTCCCAGGCTCAAGCAATCCTCCCTCTTCAGTCTCCCAAGTAGCTGGTACTGCAGGTATGCACAACTAAGCTCAGCTAAATTTTTTTTTTATTTTTGTTTGTTTGTTTGTTTGTTTGTTTTTTAAAAGACAGGGTCTCACTATGTTGCCCAGGCTGTTCTCAAACTCCTGATCTCAAGCAGTCCCCTCACTGCAAGCCTCCTGAAGTATTGAGATTACAGGTATGAGCCACTGTATCCAGCCTAGAAATTTTTCTTAATTGACATTTAATTTGAGGCTAACGTGGCATTCATGGCATTCACCATCAGCACATTTTAAATGGTTTCAATAACGGACTGCCTTTTTATTTTATCCTCCACATGTCTGGCACCTAAGGATCCAATACATATTATTTGTTGTTATTGTTGTTTTTGTTGTTGTTTGAGACAGAGTCTTACTCTGTTGCCCAGGCTGGAGTGCAGTGGTGTGATCTTGGCTAACTACAACCTCTTCCTCCCGGGTTTTAAGTGATTCTCCTGCCTCAGTCTCCATAGTAGCTGGGGCTACAGGTGCGCACCGCCATGCCGGGCTAATTTTTTTTTTTTTTTTTTTTTTAATAGAGATGGGGTTTCACCACGTTGGCCAGGATGTACTCGATCTTCTGACTTCAGGTGATCCACCCACCTCGGCCTCCCAAACTGCTGGGATTACAGGGGTGAGCCACTGCACCCAGTGGCATATTTGTTATATTAAGTAAAAAAAAGAAAAAATCCAATCTATGTTAAATTTATGATTAAAATACATTTGGGCTGGGCACAGTGGCTCACACTTGTAATCCCAGCACTTTGGGAGGTTGAGGCAGGCAGATCATGTGAGGTCAGGAGTTGGAGACCAGGCTGGCCAACATGGTGAAACCCTATCTCTACTAAAAACACAAAAATTATCCCCGCATGGTGGAGTACGCCTGTAGTCCCCCAGTTACTCAGGAGTCTGAGGCAAGAGAATTGCCTGAACCCAAGAGGTGGAGGTTTCATTGAGCCGAGACCATGTCATTGCACTCCAGCCTGTGTGATAGACTCTGTCTCAAAAAAAAAGAAAAAAAAGATGTAATGTAGACACTCAATAATTTAGTTGAAATATCCATACAAATAACTTTAAAAATACATTTTAAAATGCATATTTGAGAAATACCATTCAATTTTATTGTAAAAGACAAACTAGGCAGAACTAGATCAACATTTTAATAATTATATATTGTCATTCATTTATTCATGTGTTCATTTACGTATGCTAAAATTTTAGAGGTTAAAGGGACCTTAGAGGTCATCTATTATAAGGACTTCATTTTACAAATAGGTGCATCAGAATACATAACAAAGAATTGCCACACCTCACAGAATTGCATACCTGTTTTTCAGCAGAAGGTCTACAACTAGGAATTCACGTGATCCAGCTTTCAACCCAATGCTTGTCCCGTACTGTAGATCTGTCTTAATAAAGCAGCAGAAAATAAAGAAGAGGAGAGAAGATCTAGAAGGAAAGCTCTCAGCAATCTGTATAAATTGTTGATACAATCAGACATTTTGGCATATGAAGAAATGACAGGATGTTTCTACCACCTTCAGTGCCCAGGGTATAATTTATGTAGTTTACTCAGGCTGAATGTGTAAACATCAGAGGCCAGCCTCTTTGGAAAACTTCTCATTCTGTTAGATACATTTGGACTAAGAACTTTCTTTTTCCCCCTCATAAATGTTTTCTGTCATTCAATGTGGAGATTTAGAAACATACTCATTAATATTCATATAAAGATACTATGATTTTAATGTAAATAAACAGAAAATTATTTTAGGACTGAAGCAAAATTGGGCTAAGATGAGATCAGACTCTGATAAAACATAAGCAGAAATGGGATTGAGATCATGAAGATTACATTTAAAGTGAGGAAGGCAATTCCCACAAGTCATGATGTGCACATGTCATCGTACAATTTCTAAGCCAGGAAAATTAGCTTTTAGTTCTCACAGTTCTCTCAAGCCCAGTCTGAAGTTATCCTGCTTAGGGTGAAGGGGTAGGGATTGGGAGAAAGTACTAGTATTTCTGGGGTACATTCTTCATTGCAGAAGCAGAAAAGCATAAAAATAAAAAGACAGACGTTTGAGCTCAGTTAAAATTGTAGAGACATTCAGAGTCTTTGAGGATATAATTTTAAATTGAAAAACAAATCAGAACAGGTTTTATGTAAAAGAATGCCTAGTGACTAGGAAGACTTTTCCAAAATAGAATCAGAAATATTGGTCAGATAAGAAGTTATATGAATACAAACACATATGGATAATCTTAGCCATATTAGTAATATCTGACATTACAAGGGAGGGCAGGTTCTTTTTCTATATTTTGCACATAACCCATTATGTAGAAGAGCAGATCTAAGCCCAAGGTTAGATAACAAGGTTGTGTTATCAAGGGAGGCTGGGGACTCTCTCCTTGGGGGTCATAAATACAGTTTTCCATCTGCCTGAAACTGTTTAGGTGAAACATGCCTGAAGTCAGGGGCTGGATCAGATCATCTCTGGGGGTCTCTTCCAGCCTTTTGAGTCTTTGAGAGAAATTCCTAATCAGCATGTTAATGAGTACTTTAAATTTGTATTCTGATTTTCTTGAAGATAATTACCAGAAACACTAAACAGAGAACAGCATTTCTACATGCCTGTTTAAAAGAAGAAAAAGAAGAAAGAAAAAGAAATGGTTTCTGCTTACAAAGAAAAAAAGATGTGACCCACTTGATATTACAAAAGGCAATTACCTGGAAGGTAGTATGGTTCAGTGGTCTTGGAAACGTCTGAGGAAGTCCCAGGCTACTGGATCTGTTCCCTGGTCTTATGATGTCTTGCTGTGTGACCCCGGGCAAGTCACTTGACCTTAGTTTCCTCATCTGAAAACACAAGAGTCTGGGAGTTGTGCTTGATTACCTGACTAATATTAAGGTACAGGAATTGAATGAAGGATGGAATTTCATTTTGGGTTTCGTCTCTGCTGCGGAGATGACAGATGGGAATCACAAGAAGTAGGTTAGCCCTTGTGCTTCATTAACGGACAGAAAGAAAGTCAGAACAACACGGATGGCAAACTAAACTTTGAAAATCCCTTAAGAAATCTTAATTCTAAATGATAAATGTTGCAAAGATTTATTTTGCTCTGCATTATGGTAAATTAATTGTGATATTATCCTATGTGTTCCGTTAACTGAGCTACTACAAAATTGGCCCTAGAAGAAAAGAAATTGGTAAAATACATACTCAGGCCAATACCTTTTCTTCCTGTACTTACGTTTTGGAAAATAACTTTTATTAATATGATATATAGCTGTTTTATAAATAGGAACAAAAGTATATCAGTCCAAATTATTTTTCTGTCCTTTCTTTATCAGAAGTCGAGTATATTTAATTTGAATTTTCATGTTTCTTGGCATAAGATGTGATTTACTCTGAATGATCAAGCTGACAGGTTTCCAAACCTGGCATGTAGGGTTGAGCATTTAACCTGAAAACAGAAACATTTTCTAACAATATTTAATTACCCAAATTTTCATGTAATGTAACTTTATGCACGTTTGAAAACCTAAGAGGAACAACAAAAGAGAAAGCCACATCCTGCCCTCCAGAGTGTTTCGGTATCTGTTAAGTGAGGGAGCAGCTAATACTGGATTCTCACTGTAAGTTCATGCAGCATTTATTATTGAATTATACCTTAATTAAAAGATTGAGCACTTAGGCCGGGCGCTGTGGCTCAAGCCTGTAATCCCAGCACTTTGGGAGGCCGAGACGGGCGGATCACGAGGTCAGGAGATCGAGACCATCCTGGCTAACACGGTGAAACCCCGTCTCCACTAAAAATACAAAAAACTAGCCGGGCGAGGCGGGCGCTTGTAGTCCCAGCTACTCGGGAGGCTGAGGCAGGAGAATGGCGGGAACCCGGGAGGCGGAGCTTGCAGTGAGCTGAGATCCGGCCACTGCACTCCAGCCTGGGCGACAGGGCGAGACTCCGTCTCAAAAAAAAAAAAAAAAAAAAAAAAAAAAGATTCAGCACTGTACTTTATAGCACATGCTGTTTTCAACATGTTACTTCCACCAGAAATCACTGCTTGCTTTCAATAAACCTGCCCCAAACAATAAATCAAACAAGAAAGGAATTAAACCTAAGCATAATACAGAAGATAGTACTTTCTAAAATCAACTAAGAATTATGTTTCTGACATACTCTTTGATAGAGGCAAATAACAAATTTTAAAATAAACTAAGAGGATAAAAAAGGAATTGGCATTACATTTGTGACAAAGCTTGAAAAACCGAAATACCTTTACAAGATAGAATCTTTGGTAAACTGATCGGATGAGATAACTGATAACATTATCTTTATTTTAATACACTATAGTGTACTGAAGTGAAAGACCAAACCCATTCTGAAAATGTAGTTGGCATTTTGATTTGAAATTGAAATTATATGCAGCCTTTTGTTCATGAACATTAAAGAGAGGGCAGGGATATCCCAGAAAATACTGCTCTATGTGAGGTTTGGGGAATCATAAATTCTGGTTTCAACTCTGCTATTAAGCTTTTAGATGGCATTATACCTTAGTCCCACCATCTGTACAGTATGAATAATCATATTTTGTTAACTCACAGGTGTGTTGTAAAGGATAGAGAATAAAAAGTAACTCTGAACATGCAAGCATTCTCTGAGCCAAGACAGTAAGGAAAACAAATGGTTAAGAGATACAAAAAACGGATTGAACTTTATAATGAAACTCTGTGAAGCATTTAACCTGAAAAGAGAAACATTTTCTAACACTATTTAATTACCAAAGTTTTCATATGATTTAACTTTATCCACATTCCAAAACCTATGAGGAACCACAAAGGAGAAAAACACATTCTGCCCTTATGGAGAGTTTCAGTATCTGTTACACGAGGGACCAGGTAATGCTAGATTATCTCTGTAAGTTTATGCAGTATTTATTATTGAATTACACCTTTAATTAAAAGATTGAGCACTGCACTGTATATCTGAAGAGGAGAGACTAGGGCGACTGTAGGCACTTTGAGGAACTCCTCTTTTTCTCTAAATACTGACATTTATTAGCAGGACCCAGATAAAATGCCCAGCAAATCTTTGTGTCACTTCCTTGTAAATGTCCGATTCCAAGGTTAGCAAATCTGTGTTCTTAATTTGGGTCAAATGTCTACCCCTGTGATTCAGGTACACTCAGAATACAGAGCACTGAGTACAGATGTAGCCACTAAGTAATGGGCTATATCCAGTTGTGAAAGAAATTATTGTGAATCAAGAAATCACCTCTGTCCGTGGTTTCTAAAAGTATGTTACTAAATGTTTTTTTGCATACAGGAGAAAGATAACATGCTCACTTTCTTGTCTCTGTGCTTGAGAGAATATTTCTTACTCTGTATTACCTGATAAATGCCTTTTTGTCTTAACCCCTTTACCATGCCTTAAAGAAAATCAGTTTGAAAATAGAGAGTTTCCAAATATATTTATTTCTTTGTATGATTTTCTGGTAAGAATTTTCTTTCAATATACCACCTTCTTTTAACAACCTCTCTGAGTTTCTTCCTTTTGTAAAATTTGAGCTTATCACAAGAAAAATAAACAACACAAATAAGTAAGTTAAACCACCCTGATTTAGTGTTGGGAAAGTCAGAAGGAAACAGAATTTCAGGGATGAGTAGTCAAAACTGTTAAATGTTATACAGAGTGTATAAAAAATATGAAATGGAGAAAAAGACATTTTATTTTGTGATTATAACTGATGACCTTCAGAAATGCAGCTTCATTAATATAAGGACAGAAAGTCAAAATGCATTGAGTTAAGGACCAACTGATGGTGGGAAAGGAAGTGGAGGCATCAAGGATAGAATACATTTCAAAAGTTTCAGAGTAAAATGAAAGGAAGTAGGTAGTTTCCAAGACACTTGAAATGAAATATAACCTCACCATTGTGCCTTATGATGTCTGGCTGTGTATATAGCTCCAGCAGCTCTCTTTTAATTAGTAGATTGAAACACACATAGCTCATGGAGAAAGGTAAGAAACTGTATTAGGTTTTATTCACGGCTCCCTTTAGTCCATACTCTACCAGCCTTCGCTGAGTACCCAGAAGTGCCTTTACCTTTTATCATTCACAGATTTTTCTGTCTTTCATCTTTCTTCTCATTCTTCTCACCCTCAAAGGAACAAAGTCAATAGAGTATTTTGCAGTCAAGGCAACTAATTCTCTTGTTTTAAAGTTTCATCGTGTCCTCAGTTTAGAATAGTTTAGAACATCTGTATTCTTTTGAGTGTAACATCAAAAAGACAAACAATTCTCTACTAATATTGATTACCTTAAAGGAAGGGAACAGAAGGAACAGAAAACTTATGTTGCCGCCTGTGTATACTTACAACAAAATGAAAGCTCTCAGGGGAAAGATAGTAGCACCATTATTTATTAAACTGATCTGGAAACTACCTACATCAGTCACCTGGGCTGTTATCTATGTCCACAGATTTGCCAGTCCAAGATCAAAAGAAAGAGTTTATCCCTGGAAAGGAAAAAGAATAACTTTGCCATTGAGATGTAAGCAAAAGAACAAAGACTGGATGAGATGTGAGAACATAAGCAGCTTACATATAACACCTCTATTCTCTATGTAACGTAGAAAGGGAAGTCATTGAGTGAGAAAGAAGTAAATGGGTGAAATTGTCAGTTGAGAAAAAAGAAAAGAATTTTTAGAATAGTCATTGTTCTGTATATTCTAGGAATCAACAATATTTTGTTGTTTATAAGGCACATTTTTTTTCTAACGTTTTAATAGCTGAGGGCAACTTACAATCACTGCTGGCTAAATCTTGATGGAATTGTTATTTCCAGCCCACGTGGGAACTCCATTATAGCTATTCATATTGTCACTTAAGTTGAGTTATGTGGATTGCTAAAAATGTCATCAAAAAGATTACTCTGTGATTTGGCATTAAAACAATACGTTGTTGTGTACTTGGAAGGGCATGAAAACAGAGCAGTGGGGCATAGATTTGACATTAACGAAGCAAATATTCATTAGCGGAGGAATGAACACAAATCCATAATTTCTTATAAAGAATAACCAAAGCTTTAATGGGATCCACACATATGAGATAGTCACATATTGATTACTGAGATGTTTGTAAAAAGATTAGCTATCATATAAAAGGCAATGCAACCCAAAGTAAGGGAAATTGCTGTGTATCTCAGAGTAAATTGATGAAATATCAAAACAAATGAGAAGTTTGTGTGACTGATTCAATTATAGCACAGGAATATCTTTGAGGTGTTTGATAGCAGCTTGTCAGAAATTTTCAGCTAATTGAGTAGTAGCATTTTTACTTTGAGCAACATGTGATTCAACTGAGGAAAACCATAAACATAAGTGTAGTCAAATAGGATAAGCCAGTGAATCTTGGAGCTCTTTAATGTCTCACAATGATCCTGTCAATGTTAAAGACATTAAAAAGTTGAGTATTATGAACACAGATGAAGAAAGGCAATGATATCATTGTGAAGCTGTGCATAACTGCCAATCACCAAACATTTCTTCTATGTTGAATTTTTGACTTTAAAATACTTCTGAAGAATATCTCCCCCCAAATGTTATTCTGTATTCGCATGCACACACAAGTGCACATGGACACATACACACACAAATGGAGGATAATGACTGAGCTAATGGACTGCCTATTATTATATGAAACAGGGACAATCCCTTTTTAACATTTGTCATTATTTCACTTTTTGGTTGTAGTTAGATAGTGGATATACATCAGTTGTGTTTAAAAATAAACGTACCCAAAACGATATGGTTGTTATTGCTGTTAGTAAGAGTGAACCACGGCAATCTCCAAGTTTTCAATCAACCAACCATCAAAGGACCATTGAGAAAGGGTGTAAGTCCTTGTTGTCAAAAGAAAAATACCTATTGATATCTTCTGGTAAGATTAATAAAGTGACAGGTATCAAAACCTGCAGAACAGGGGTCAGAGTTCAGATGAAAATCTTGAAAAAAATAGTGAGGTCATAAGAAATAACTGTGCATCAAAAGCACATGGAAGTACAGAGAATGGTCATTGGTGGGAAAACATAGTCAGTGATGAGTGACTCAAAAGAGATTCAAAAGAGTGGGACTCTGACTCCGAATATATTGTAGGAATTTCATAACCAATTGAAATTGAAACTTAGAAAAGTCATGTAATCTGCCCAAGATGATATAGTCTGCTTACATTTTTCTTTATGTGTATTCATAAAATAATTAATAATTAAAAGCTTTGTAATACATAATTTTAAATAATATTGAAGCAGCTAAAAGACCTCTTTCGCTGGGCATGGTGGCTCCTGCCTGTAATTTCAGCACTTTTTTTTTTTTTGAGACAGTCTCACTCTGTGCCCAGGCTGGAGGGCAGTGGCGCGATCTCGGCTCACTGCAAGCTCCGCCTTCCCTGTTTAAGAAATTCTCTCCAGAATAGCTGGGATTATAGGCGCATGCCACCACCCAGCTAATTTTTTTGTGTTTTTAGTAGAGATGAGGTTTCAGCATCTTGGCCAGGCTGGTCTTGAACTCCTGACCTCATGATCCACCCGCCTCCACCTCCCAAGGTGCTGGGATTACAAGCGTGAGCCACCACGCCTGGCCAGTTCCAGGACTTTGGGAGGCCAAGGCAGGAGGATTGCTGGAGCCCAGGAGTTCAAGACCAGCCTGGGCAAAAGTGAAACCCTGTCTTTACAAAAATTACAACTATTTGGTAGCACAACAGGGTGACTTCAGTCAGTAATAACTTCATTGTATATTTAAAAATAACTAAGAGTGTAAGTGGATACACTCTTGTGAACACACAGGATAAATGCTTGAGGGATGGCTACCCCATTCTCCATGATGTTACTATGAATACCTAGAATTTGATAGCATAACAGGATGACGATAGTCAAAATAATTTGATTGTAGATTTAAAAATTGCTGAAAGAGTATAAATGAATTATGTTCAACACAAAGGATAAATGCTTGAGGGGATGGGTACCCTGTTTCCCATGATGTGATTATTACACCTCGCATGCCTGTGTCAAAAAATCTCATATACCTCATAAATACATAAACTGGCTATGTACCCACAAAAATTAAAAATTTAATTTTTTAAAAGTTCCAAAAATATTATCTAGGTATAGTGGTGCATGCCTGTGGTCCCAGCTACTCAGGAGGCTGAGGTGGGAGGATTACTTGAGCCTGGGAGATCGAGGTTGCAGTGAACTATGATTGCACCACTGCACTTCATCCAGCTTGGATGACACAGGGAGACTCTGTCTCAAAAAAAAAAAAAGAGAGAAAAAAGGCTCGGTGTGGCTCACACCTGTAATCCCAGCACTTTGGGAGGCTGAGGCGGGTGGATCACCTGAGGTCAGGAGCTCGAGAGCAGCGTGGCCAACATGGTGAAACGCTGTCTCTACTAAAAATGCAAAAATTGGCCAGACGTGGTGGCGCACGCCTGTAATCCCAGCTACTCAGGAGGCTGAGGCAGGAGAATTGCTTGAACCTGGGAGGCGGAGGTTGCAGTAAGCTGAGATTGTGCCATTGCACCCTAACCTGGGCAACAAGAGAGAAACTTCATCTCAAAAAAAAAAAAAAAAAAAAAACCAGAGAGAGAGAGAGAAACAAAAGAAAAAATGGACCTCTTCCAGCAAATATAAATAAAATTCTTAAATCTGTAAGCTTTAGAAAAGCATATGTCGTGACTTAATTGAACTGGAACCCCATCTGAAATATCTTATTTGCAACAATGAAGAGCTTGTAGTAGTGGGAACCACTAAAGACCACTAAATGTTCTCAGCATTTGAACCACTTTGATTTTTTTATTGTGATAAAATACATACAACATAACATTTATCATGTGTAAGTGTACAATTCACTAGTATTAAGTACATTCATGTTGTGGTACCAACATATGATATACATATATATTTTTTTCTGAGGCAGAGTCTCACTCTGTCACTCAAGCTGGAGTGCAGTGGCACGATCTTGACTCACTGCCAATATATGATTTTTGAGAAGACAGTTGTATGGAAGATAAACTGGATGTGCAAATCCACTAGATAAAAACAAATGAATGTTTCAGTTGAGTTATGATAGGTCCAAAATTAGAACTGCAGACTAGTAGATAGAGAAAATTAGGATAAAGATTGCAGGAGGGACATAATTTGAGAGGAATACAAATGAGTTCCACTCTAGACATGCTATGTTTCATATGTATATGAGACATCTGTGTGAAGCCCTCCAGCACAGAACTGAAAATAGTTCAGAGCTCAATGAGGATGTGAAGCTAGAGTCATCAGCTTTATTCAAGTAAACTCTCCTAAGGAACATTCAAGGAAGTGAAGAAAATGGAATCAAGGATGGAACTTTGATGAGATCCAGTATTTAGCCGCTCATTAAGAGCAAGGATTCAATGATGAACACAAATAAGGAATAAGCAGAGGGAAGAGCTAAGAGGGAGGGAGACATTGTAAACATCAAATAAGGAAGTATTCCAAGTGGCAAGAGCAACTAACAACATCAAATATTAGTATTAAAGCAGAACAAAAAATTTTAATGTAGTTCATTGGATTTGATAAGGTTGTTGGTGACTCTCACAAGGGTGATTCCATAGAATTGTGCAGGATGGGTTTCTGGGCAGAAGTGGTAATAGAGGGGTGAAGAGCAATAGTTTAAGAAATAATGATAGATAATATTTATGGAGCATTTATACTATATCAAGTATTGTGTTAAGTGTTTCGTAATATTATGCTATTCGGTTCCTCTACCAGTTTTGCACAGTGGGTATCAACATTCTATAGAACAGGAAATTGGGACTTAGAAAAGTTATATAATCTGTCCAAGGACCTATAGCCTTCTATATATGCTCAAGTCGGATTTTCACTTCTCTACCCCTTTATAAGAAATAAATACAAATTCAGGATATAAATAAAAGGAAGTCTAAAGTATCCTTTCAAGAAGTTTGCCCAAACAGAAAAAGGGCGTGAAGGGAGATAAGTCAGTAACTACAGAAGGTAGTAACATGGAGATATGGTTTTTGTTGTTCTCTGGCAAAAGAGTCAGAGTTGTTTTTGGATTGAGTAGAATTTACCTATTTTAATTAGGTAAGTAGAAGAGAATCAGTATAATGCAAAAAAATAAAGAAGATAATTAGTGGAGTGAGATCACAGAAAAGGAAAGAGAATATAATTTCTAGTTTATAGGTCAAAGGTTTACTGTCTGAGAATTGGAGAAGTTTGATCTCAGAGACAGAGAAAGAGAAAAGGAGAAGTGGGTGCGCAGCACTGGATGTGGATAACTGAGCCTGGTAGAGAAGTTATGGGATTTTTGACTGATATGTATCTTTACTAACAGTGTGGGATAGGAATATGCTTGGGGATTTGAAGAGCATAGTAAATATTTGGAACAAATGTTCCAAATAATAGAAAACAAGTGCAATTGTAATAGGAAGCAGCTTATTGATGTAGTTTAAAGTAGAAAACACATCTTTGTGTGAATGCCAAGGGACTCTGTAATGTGATTCATCTTTACCAGTGGGTGAGACATCCATCATAAAAGAGGGTTAAAGGTGGGGCTTGTATTGATTCATGGGTAGCAAATAGTTTTGAGAGTATAGCAGAAAGATGACAAAAAGAAAGAATCCAGGAAAGTGTGGCAAATGCCATTATGTTAAATTCAGCATTGAGCTGCAAAATAGAGTAGGATTAATTATTGAATTCTCAAGTTGAGGTTAAAGAAAATATGCAGTGTGGAGAAAGAGACTGAAAATTCTGAAATTTTAGGTGGTTGTGAGGAGTAAACCACAATTTAAGAGTTGAAGCTTACAGGAGCATTCTTGAGAGTTGACTAATTTGACTGTTCCATCTTGAGAGTTTTGCTAAAGAAAAAAGAATGAGAATTTCCCAAAGTAAAATTATAGTAAAGTAAATAGAGGTTTTAAATAACGTGAAATTTTACTTCTGGTTGAGTAATTTTTTCCAGCATATCATTCAACAGTGGCTTTGACAGAGAAGAGCGGTACTCAAGAATACAATTCCACTAAAACAGAAATTCCTAAGCCAAACATTTTATTTTATTAAAATTAATGCATTTTCTCACTACTCTCTGAAACAGACCCTCTTACCAGCATACAAGGTGGAAAGTAATTCCTCTTTGAACTCTAGTTCTGGTTAACATGGATGCGGCTGTGACTCTGTAACTCAGAGCCTGCATCTCCTTCCAGTTAAATCTTGGATCTATGAGAACATAACCACTGCTCTTTTCCTAAAGGGTTAGTTTTTTGTATTCATAATCAGCCACTCATGATTGGCAATCATTTTTGAAGAATTTTTTCATGTTTTCATATGTCTTCATTACTAAGACCACATTTAAGTATTTGCATAGTATCCATTTGCATAATATACTCCATCAGCATTTATGTGACATTTTACTGTTTCATCTCTTCTATTGTCTCCTTGCCTTCTGCCTTTCATTGTCACATGGTTAAAAAAAAAAAGCTTATATCAGTGACAAAGACATCCACAGTTGGAGCATAAGCACATGTACAGGCTTACTATTACTATTTTAGATCAAGCTCTGGGTAATAAGGCAAGGATTTTTTTACCTGGTTGCATCTGGTTCACATTTTTTGGAGTGTTAATCAATAAATATTGAGCTACCAGAAAGTGATTGACAATCAGGTAACCTATATTTATAATTTTTCTTCAAAACTAACTTACTTTTTTGTAACTAACTTGTAGCAATATGGTCCCTCACAAGGCTTCCTGACCCAGTTCAAATGCTACTTATCATAAAATCTTTTCTGATTTCCCCAGGCACAGTTAATTATTTCCTCGTCTGTGTTAGTAAAGAACTCTGCTCATATATGTCATCTATCATTTACCACATTGTGTTGTGCAATCTGTTTGCAGGTCTGAATCTTTCTTTAGACTTTGACTTGCTTGAGGGTTGAGGCTGTCTTCTTTATCTTTCCTGCAAAAGCAGTAAACGTGTGATCCATAAATGCATGATTCATAACATTTCTTACATATTTTATTACGTTGTAAAATACATAAAGAAAAATATACAAATTCTAAGTGTAAAACTTGATGAGTCACAACGTGTATCCAACTTTGCCGTGAAATAGCCGCTCAGAATTACTCTGACACTCTGAGGATCCTCTTAGACCCACCCTCTCAACCCCTCAGAGTCAGTCTTCCTTCCCTGTGTGTCAGAGTAACCACATTCATACTTTCAGTACCGAGACTAGTGTTTTAGTAAAAAGTAAAAGTACTATTTTACATAGTTTTTGGATCCTATATATTTTGGAGCAATTTTTTGCTTTCTTTCTTTTCTTTTATTATATACAAATATAAATAAAACACAAACTCATGATAAGTTGAAGACCCTGCATAATTTAAAATTAATCAATAAAAATGTCCAGTAGTGTTAATAATGCTTATCTAATTTGAACACACAATGAAGATATGTGATACACTTAAAAGCAATTGGCAATTATTTATCTTATTCTTCCAGGAATATAGGAACAGATATTTTACTTCCTGTCTCAACCAATATGCAATTTCTGAGCTAGAAATTTAATGGTTGTTATGAACTGAATGTTTGTCACCCCAAAAGTCATATGTTGGTGCACTAACCCCCAGTGTGGTATTGTTTGCAGCTGGGGTTTTTGGGAGGTAACTAGGGTTAAATGAGTTGTTAGTGTGGACATCGTAATGGGATTGCCTTTATAAGAACAGACACTAAAGAGGTTGTTTGTGCCCCCACCCCCACCCCACTCACCAAGAAGAGATCATGTAAGCACACAAAGAGGAGGAAACTCTCTGCAAGCTACGAAAAGAGCCCTTACCAGACCCCAACCATGTCGCTTTTTGGCACCCTAATCTTGGACCTCCAGCCTTCAGAACTGTGAGAAAATAAATTTCTGTTGTTCAAGTCACTCACTTTATGGTATTTTGTTATGGCAGCTCAAACAGACTAGGACAATGGTATTTCAAAAGTCATATTTGAATCATACGTTTTTGATGTATTTGTTATATTTCAATTTCCTAGAATGTGTATAGGAAATATGTCTGAAGCCCAGCTCTATCTTGCTCTCCATAATGTGTGTGTTACAACTGACAGTTTGGTGATAGTTTCTTTTCCCAGTATTAATGATATAATTATAATATTGTCAAACTTACACTAGGTTTTTCACTTAGAGCCGTGGTTCTCAATGAGGGTGCTTCTGTCCCCCAGGGATGTTTTTGGTTATCACAATTCATGTTGTGTTTGTGGGGTGAATTGGGAGCGCTAATAAAATCTAACAGGTAGAAGTCAGGTGTACTGCTAAACATCTACAATGCACAGATCAGCCTCCAATAACAAAGAACGAGACAACCCTAAATGTCAGTAGTGTAAAGACTGAAAACAAATTGACCTAAAGAAATTTCCATAGATAAATAAATTTTATCTTATAATTTTATACCCTAACATTATTTGTTGGATTTTATGATGCCTGACCTTTTAAAATTGTTGAATGACATGCATATTTTTTTGTTTGTTTGTTTTGCTTTGCATTTTTAATGTCATGAGGATTAATATCAGCTTAAGAGAAATTAAACTCAAAACACCTGGAGAAATTCAGTAACTAAAAATACTCAAACATCACTTGTGGTGCATTCCGTCTTGCAAGTTTCAAGGAAGAAGATGTTTTTGCTTAAATGCGCTTTGGACTATACTCAGTACCGGCTAGATATTATTATTTACAACAATAGTTATAGGTTTCCTTAATCACGAAACAATAAGAGATGAAGATTCTTCAGTTATTAATACTGCTGATTTTATTTCATAAATGATGATACCATAGTCTAAAAGTATTTGCATTCTCTGGCTGTGAAAATTAACAATATGTGAAAACACCTTTTCTATTGGAAAAGATACCAGATATAATTTATTTTCTAAAGCATGAGTCATAGAATATTCTTATATTTGAATGTTGTGCTTGGCTTTTAAAAATGGTTACATATAAACAGTGATTCTTTATATGACTTTGCCAAAGGTAAATCTCCAATTGAATGATGTCACTTTAGTAGAAAAATATTGCTGTTCACTTCTTATCATGATTTACAATAAGGCACGTATATTAGTAAAGAAGGAGAGGACGACAGGCAAAGAAAGAGCAGCAGAGGAGACAGATTATACCCACGCTGTATATATTATCACCCTGAAGTCAGTAGGGAAGGCTGCTAAATGCTCTTACAACTGTAATAGCCTATCTCATGTTAATTCTAGCCTGAAGCTTCCTGGCACTTCTTGTTCAAAGATAATGGGGACAAACCTACTCTTTTTTTTTTTCTTGGTTGAACAGCAGATTTCTTTCTTCCCAAGGATGTCAAATAAATTAAGCAGTCTTTGCAAACAGCAACACAAAAGCTCTTTGCTTTGTAGAAATTCCCAGTAATAACATGCAAGAGTTATTACCCTTGATACTTAGTGGGTTTTTTAATGGCTAGCAATAATCGTTTTGATTGAATATTGACTTATAATAGGCTTGTAAAGGAATTTAAGCACCCTTAACTGCTTCAACCTTAGCTTCATGTGCCTAGGGAAAATCCCTGAAACAATAGATCTTGAAGTCATTAACATGGAAATATTTTATAAAAATGAAAGTCATTATCTATTGACCTCAAAAGTAAAGCAATTAAAATGGACTATTTGTATTATTTTTTAATAATTCCATATGTTATTGATCCTCTTCTTTGAAAGAGGAAATTGTTTTATAACAAGTTATAATTGAGTTTCTTTGGACAGTCAACTTTCTTTTATGCAGACCTTTCATAATGTTCATAATTCTTGGAATACAAATCAACTGGGATTTTATGTACTGAATCCTTAATCTAAATATTCCAGAATTCTTCAACCAGTTGGGGAAAAAATGTTGGGATGCTTATTAAAAGAAACCAACATTGTTTGAAATATTGGAAAGCAAGGCTACTTTAAAATTATTTTCTTTGATATTTATGTCTCCTTAGTGAGGATGCTTATAGGCTATACTCTGTTTTACTAGACTTTGTGAGTAAAAAAGAAATACTCCAGAGGCTAATCTACTGAAAAATATGTGAAGTAATTCCACTCTGAGGCAATAGAATCCACTAAAACTCAGCTTCCATAGCATGAATGGACTGCAAGAGAAGCCGGTTTAAGGCTAGATTGGACTCTGAAGAATTATGAAAAATGATTTCTTACTTCTTGTTTTATCACTTCCTATCTCTCAGGGCAGGATAGTATCAGTAATTGAAAAATTCACTAGTTGAGACCCTGGAGTCTTACTGCCCAAAGGAGACCAGAGCATAAAGCTATGGGAAAGATGGTTATAAATTGAAGGTCTGCATCTGCTACTCTTTTCCTGCTTTGATGCAATTGCTGGAAAAAAAAAATGGCAAACTCCCTTAGAGTGCCAAGGAATTTCCATTATTATCATTTTTAAGCCATTGAAAGAAGTAATTCTGGACAGCTCTTGCTGTTTTACCATATATATTTTAATGCTTCTTTATTTTCAGTGGTTGATTTTGATTTCATTGTATATGTGAAGTGTTTACTATGTCTTTATAATATAGAAAGAGTTTATTGCCTTCTTGCATATACACAATTTCATCAGGACATAAGCTTTAATAGGGCAGGAAACAATATAATAGGCCTTTCTTTAATAGTTACTGAATTAATAAGGAGAAACTCACATTTTCTTGTGCATTTAAACAGACCATATGATTGAAACAATGCTGAAAAAAAGTATTAAGCACCCATTGATTATAACTTTCAAACATACTTCTTGATTTTTATGTACAAAATGAACAGAAATGACCCTCAATCTATAGAATGTGTATGTTGAATGACAGGAACGTTCAATGTATTGTACTGAATATGTTGGTTGTTTCAATCTACCCAACTCGAAGTGGGTTAGGCCACTTTCTTTACTTATCATAAGGACACATTTGTAAGACTGACTTCTGAGACCCACGGCAAGGTCTGTCACCTTAAAATATAACCAGTGGGGTAGGGAAACTGCTCATAATATAAATCAAGCTTATGGCTTTAAGCTAATTAGTATCATATTCCAAATAGGCATTTAAAGATAACAGTAAATTCCAGATTATTCACAACATTCATATTAATGAGTGATCATCTGTCTTAACGTTTTCTTCCTCACCAGGATTGCTTCCCCCATCTCTCTTCAGTGGCTTTTCCCTGCCACTCTATAACTGTCTTGGGATTACAAAGCCTCTCTTCTCCTCACTACACACGCCCTACAAAGATGTCTCAGGCCAGACTCTTTGCTGACACCTGCACTAATAGCAGGGTAGATTATGTACTGTTCTTAATTATCTCTCCCACAGCTTGCCTCCATTAGCTTGGATAATTGACTGTATGTATAACATTCATAAGCAGAACAATGTGCTGTAGAAAAGAAAAAAGGAGAGAAAAAAATGAATCTTTAGTTTATATAAGATTAGCTGTGTGTGGTGTCTGACATCGTACAGCATCTGGAGTTTTGGGGGGAGCATCTGTTTTCTTTTGTTGGGGAAGTCATAAAGAATTTGAAATGAGGTTTTTCAATGGATAGGAGGAAGTGTTGTGTACATTTTTTCATGGGAAAGGTATTCAAGAAAGAGAATGTCTGTAATCCCAGTACTTTGGGAGTTCAAGGTGGGTGGATCACCTGAGATCAGGAGTTCAAGACCAGCCTGGCCAGCATGATGAAACCCCATCTCTACTAAAAATACAAAAATTAGCCGGGCATGGTGTAATCCCAGCTACTTAGGAGACTGAGGCAGGAGAATCGCTTGAACCTGGGAGGCGAAGGTTGCAGTGAGCCGAGACCGCCCCACTGTACTCCAGCCTGGGCAACAGAGCAAAACTCCATCTCAAAAAAAAAAAAAAAAAAAAAAAAAAAAAAGAACGTGAATGATGAGGAAAAGTTATCCTCTCAGGAGTGAGAGGACTCAGAAAACAAATAATGATGAAAACTGATGAAAAACAAAAATATTGACCACAAGTTCCAGAGCTGTTTGGAGATCTAGAGAAGGTGAGGACATGAATTCAGAGGAAATGGATTATCGAGAGAAAAATTATAAAAGAAGAACAAATATCTTTTGTGTATTCTTTGACTCAGTCCTATAGATTTCTCCTGTAATTACTATCTCTACAAGATAAGAATAACAGATTTCTCTACTATATAGCTAACAAAACTAAGTGTTGGATAGATTTAACAATTTCCCTTAGTTGACAACTGATGAGACTGAATTTTAAACCCAGGGAGCATCACAGTTGAGGATGAACTGTGATCCAGAACTATATTTGTACCATTTGGACTATTTCAAAAATCACAGATCAAAGTTGTATTGCTTTGAAAGTAAGAAAAACAGCAACAACAACAAATACATATATGTGAAATTATTACTACAAGTCTTAAATATGTAAATGGTGAATACTATATAACATATCAGGAGAATGAGAATGAAAATAAATTTCTGATTTAGTTGTCAGAGCACTTCTTTAAAAGCCAAGTAATCTCAGGAATAATTAGGTATAAACAGGATTAGGGAATTATTCAGCTATAAAGTTCGGATACATTTTCCCTTTCTTTGCATAAAATAACGGTGCAAACTTTTAAAATTTTGCATATTTTCAGATTAATTTTCACAATCAAATAAAGGCTATTTCTACACTTATCTATCTGAGCACTAAGACTACCTGGAATATTATTATTGAGGTTCTAGAAATAAAAGACAGAATTTTACTGTATCATACCTTTCATTCCTCTCATGGGTTGACCACATAAAACGAATGTGCAAAAGGAAAGTGTAGTTTGAAGCGATTTGTTAATTGAACTTGTGTGAGACATAGTTGTTAAAGCTATTTTTAAAAATTCAGATTTCATCTTGCTTTGTTCGATTTTCATGCTGGTAGAAATGCTTAAAGCTGAAAGGTTTTCGTTTGTGTTTCTGCTGACTTGCACATTTCACACAATAGGCCTTGTTATCAAGGGTCTGATCATGGTCAATGCAATTTGCAGTGTTGGCTAATTTTCTAAACTAGTAGTGAATTTAAAATTAATTACAGACCGTTTTTGGTTCATTAGTGTCCATGTTTTATGCCTGTTTGTTTGTTTTTAATTGAGTAGAGGGGAAAAGACAGAAGTGCTGCTCTCTCTCACATGCAGAAATAAAGTGGTACAATCTTCAACTGGAACAATGGAAATAGTAGCAGCAAAGACAATAGAGTCATATGATTTGGCAATGAGAGAAAATATGCATCTATTCTATTTGCTACTTGTACATCTTAAAGCATGGAGTAAAGTGAGGGATATTAAAATAATCAAGTGAAAAAAATAAAGTAAGTTTTGCAATTTCATGCATATTTACTAAAAGGGGTCAAAGTTCTAAGCATTCTATATAATCAAATAATTTATTAGGTTTGTGAGGTTAACTGCTTACAGCTAAGCAACTTGTAGCTTAATTGCTTCTCATACTACAGGAGAGTTAGAAATATCTTTCTGGCCCTATACCCAAAGCGGGAGACCCAGCCCGAGGCACTGAAAGTGCTATACAGGAAACAGTAGGTAGCATAATTCAGCCATGTCAAATTAATGTTGCTATCCTGGGAAAATAGATAGCATAATGAAGGAAGAAATAAGGGCATTTAGGAGAGAGAGTCCTTCAGTAGGACATCCCCATTGGTTTCTATTTATGTGCAGAAAATAAGGATTTGTCTCCCATTAAAAATAATATTCTGGAAATTAATTTTGAGAGACTAGATATACATTTTAGATTTACCCATTCCTACTTTGTCTTCATTATCCAGTTACTTTTCTTTATTGTAGCTAAGTTTCCAAAAAGGGCACAGGGAAGGAACATTATATATAACTTGCACAAGGAAATGTTGAATTGAATATATTTCTCTGTGTGGAGTTCAACTTATAAATCTCCTTGTAAGCCAGATCTGTGACTGCTCTTTGCTCCTGTGGTTTGAAGCCATCCTCACTCCTGTAAGATGATAGATTATCAGAAGAGAAAAACAGCAGGTTTGTGTTCACAATGATAGATAATGGGTGGAATTAAAGTGTGTTCCTGAACTTGGTTGAACAACCAGCCTCATCACTTGAGACATTTAAAAATACCCTGGATAAAGAAAAAGAAAATGCCCTTCAGGGTAAATCATTTCCTGTATGCATAGATAATCTGTCTTTTCAAGATTATTCTTTGTATGAATAGTGGAACTAATGGTGTTTCAACAGGAGTGTAAGAAATCTGTTTAAACTCACAAAAGAATAGCTAACAACTATGAAGTGAGTGACAGTGGAGAAATCACAGCCTGTCCTCTAACATGGGGCATGCAGTGACAGACCTAGGAAAGGCTCAGTTTTACCCATTGCTTGTCACTTAACTGAGCATCTAGTAGCATGCTCTACACCATCTTTTAGCACCATTTTTACAGTTCATAGAAAAATAATAGAAACTAGAGGTCATGCCAATAATTACAAAATGATCTATTAATCAAATGGCAAATAGAGAGAATTTCATTTTTCTGTAACTGATCATATTTTTCCATAGTGTGATGATGTGTCAGAATTACCTCCTTGATGTATGCAGCAAAATACACAGTCTTGATAAGTGGGAGTTCCTAAGTCACCACTGCAAAAATACTTAAAGTAACAGTTTTCAAACTATTTCATATGATGAGTACAACTAGAAAATTGTATTTATTCAAGTATTAAAGTATTAGTTCTATTTCAAAAGCAGTCTTAGACACAAGCTCAGTGACAAAATTGGCAGAAAGCCATCTTATCCTATTATTTGTTTTAATCAGCAATAGCAAATGAGATATGACCTGTTCCAGATATTTGGATTTCTTAATGTGTTATAGTAAATAAACTGGTGTTCATATTATAATAGATTGGATTCATTGAGCAGGGAGGGGAGACTGCATCATAATTAACATGTTGCCAGAGGGGTTGCCACAGAATATTTCCCCAGGTTCTTAAATTCCTTGAGCCAGAGAGTGTATCGTGTTTTAAAAGATTTATTTATTATTAGTGAGAAAACTTCCCAGGGGGGTTGATGTTTTATTTTCCTTTCTGAGAAAAGCCCTAGGGCATTTTATATTACCTGTTCAAATGCATGGAGTACCTATGGCTAAGAGGAGCTTAGTTCCATAGTCCAAGGAACCACCAAATGCTGCAAATGCATGTCATCAAATTTGTAGAAATTTTAGAATATTGTATATAAACACATTCTCAAAAAACTCTGTAGTCAGTTTCTGAGAAGGAAAGTTTGCATTCGAAAAACTTGTTGTAGCATCTTTTCCTGATTCCAAAACCTGCTTTTACTTCCCATTCTCACTTTCCACAGTTCTAATCCCAGTTACTTTGCCAGGGATAAGGAGAATTTATCCAGGGCGAGCATCACCTTGCTGTTCCACACCCCTTCCTACCATTCATCTCTGGGATGGCCCTGACTCCCTTCCAGGTTAATGACTGAAAGAGAGAGATGTAAGAAACAGGAAGGAGCTTACTGACAGGCACAGGTATAATCTAGTGGACGGTGCTCTTTAAATGTGGTTGTTTGCTAATACCAATACTCCCTGCTAGATGCCTTCCTGGGTTCCCTCAGGCACATACACAGCTGGGAACTTCTGATTGAGGCATCTTTGAGGTGGGCAATACTGTTCTCACTTAGTCCATTTCACTCCGCATATGACCCCTCCTTCAGGCCCCCGCCCTGAGCATCCAAAGGCCCACCACTCTACTGGGGTCATATAAACCTACCAGACAGTCACCTGTGGTAGCATTTAAAAGGGCTCCAGGCTGCACATGGTGCTTATGTTACTCACCAGCCAGAGAGCACCATATACCTTTCTTCTGCCTTTAATGGGATTTGTTCCCATTGTAGCCTCTTACCTTTGTCATTCAGTCTATTCCCTGTGGACTTTTTAAGGTAACAACTGGCATCAGCTTCTGTACCTAACAAACTTCAAGGGCCAAGTGCTATCACTTGACTTAGATCAAAAGGGAAGAACCGCCTCTTTTTCTTTCCCAGTGCATGGGGGTGTGTTTGTGTGTGGGTGTGTCTGTGTACGTCCAGCAAGGGAGGGAGGGTGGATGGTAAAGCACTCCAGAAAATTTATCTACAATCTTAGCTTGGAAGTGGGTGATAGGTTGAGAGTTGCAAATCCAGTCTTGCCACTCTCTTAGTAAGTCTACATACATAGTGCCTCACCTCATTTTGGAATGTAGCCACATACAGCGTGATGGGAGGTACCTCCTCACAGGGCAGCAGGAGAGAGAATGAACGCCAGCAGGGGAAATGCCAGATGCTTATAAAACCATCAGATCTTGTGAGAACTCACTCACTATCACTAGAACAGCATGGGAGAAACCACCCCCATGATTCAATTACCTCCACCTGATCCCACCCTTGACACCTGGGGATTATTACAACTCAAGGTGAGATGTGGGTGGAGACACAGAGCCAAACCATGTAATTCCATCCTGGCCCTTCCCACATCTCATGTCCTCACATTTCAAAACACAATCATGTCCTTCCAACAGTCCCACAAAATCTTAACTAATTCCAGCATTAACCCAAAAGTCCAAGTCCAAAGCTTCATCTGAGACAAGGCATTTCCTTTCCACCTATAAGCCTATGAAATCCAAACCAAGTTAGTTGCTTCCTAGATACAATGGAGGCACAGGAATTGGGTAAATACAGCAGCTGCAAATGGGAGAAATGGGCCAAAGCAAAGGGGCAGTCATTAAACCTTAAAGTTCCAAAATGATCTCCTTTGACTCCATGTCTCACATCCAGGACATGTTGATGCAAGAGTTGGGCTCTCATAGCCTTGCATAGTTACAACCCTGTGCCTTTGCAGGATAAACTCCCCTACCTACTTGCTTTCCCAGGCTGGCATTGAGTGTCTGTGGCTTTCCCAGAGGCACGGTGCAAGCTGTCAGTGAATCTACCCTTCTGGAGTCTGGAGGATAGTGGCCCTCTTGCACAGCTCCCCCAGACCCTGCCCCAGTGGGGACTCTGCATGTGGGCTCCAACCCCACATTTCCCTTATGCACTGCCCTAGTAGAGGTTTCCCATGAGGCTCTGTCCCTTCAGCAAACTTCTGTCTGGATATCCAGGTGTTTCCATACTTCCTCTGATATCTAGATGGAGGTTCCCAAACCTCAATTATTGACTTCTGTGTACCTGCAGGCCAAATACTATGCACAAGCCACCAAGGCTTTGGGCTTGCACCCTCTGAAGCAATGGCCTGAGCTGTCCCTTGGCCCTTTTTAGCCAGTGCTGGGAAGCAGGGCACCAAGTCCTGAGGCTGCGCAGAGCAGCAGGGAGGCCCTGGACCCAGCTCATAAAATCTTTTTTCTCTCCTCGGCCTCCAGGCCTGTGATGGGAAGTGCTGCTGTGGTTTCTAACATGCCCTGGATACATTTTCTCCATTGTCTTGGTGACTAACATTGGGCTCCTTGTTACATATGCTAATTTCTGCAGCGGGCTTGAGTTTCTCCCGAAAAAAATCTTTATTTCTTTTCTATCAAATCATCAGACTGCAAATTTTCCAAACTTTTATGCTTTTCTTCCTCTTGAACACTTTGTTGTTTAGAAATTTCTTCTGCCAGATACCCCAAATCATCTCTCCCAAGTTCAAAGTTCCAGAGATCTCTAGGGTGGGGCAAAATGCTGCCAGTCTCTTTGCTAAAGCACAGCAAGAGTGACTTTTACTCCAGTTCCCAACAAGTTCTTCATCTCCATTTGAGACCCCCTCAGTCTAGACTTCATTGTATATATCACTATTAGCATTTTGGTCAAAGTCATTCAACAAGTCTCTAGGAAGTTCCAAACTTTCCCACATTTTCCTCTCTTCTTCTGAGCCTTCAAAACTGTTTCAACTTCTTCCTGTTACCCATTCCAAAGTCACTTCCACATTTTAGGATATCCTTATAGCAGCACCCGACTTCTGGTACCGGTTTACTGTACTAGCCCATTCTCATACTGCTCTGAAGAAATACCCAAGACTGAGTAATTTATATAGAACAGAGATTTAATTGACTCACAGTTCCACATGGCTGAAGAGGCCTCAGGAAACTTACAATCATGGCAGAAGGCACCTCTTCACAAGGCAGCGGGAGAGAGAATGAGTGCCAGCAGGGGAAATGTCAGATGCTTATAAAACCAAATCTTGGGAGAGCTCATTATCATGAGAACAGCATGGGTGAAACCACCCCATGAATCAATTATCTCCACCTGGTCCCACCCTTGACACATGGGGATTATTACAATTCAAGGTGAGATTTGGGTGGGGACACATAGACAAACCATATCACTAGGTTATTCATTATAGACAAGGAATAAATGAAAGGAGATATTAAAAAAAGAGTTCTAGATTTCCATCTTAAGTAACAAAACAAAAAGTAGTGCCATTAATTGAGTTATGGAATATAGGAGGTGGAACAAGCTTGTATGAAAGATGATAGTCAAGGATCCTTTTCATTGTGTATCAAAGGCAAATATGTGTTTATATACATATCTGTGTGTAAGGTACACGCACACTAACTGTATACGACGATGTAGATTTTTCTCAACTAATTCTTTCTGTCACTTTTATAGAGATCCAAAGCTGAAAGCCTTTCACAAAGAAGCACAGGAATTGGAGTCTTATCTTCATTGCAAACTGCAGGTAAGATTCTGGTGCTTAGAACAGAAAAACCGGTAGTAAACACTGACTACATTTCAATAGAAAGGACTGCAGCCTTCTAAATTATTGCATAAAGACTTTTAGCTACGGATTGTAGACACAAAGCTGAAATAGTAGCTTAATAACACATTATTTTGCTTCAGATTGGGAGGGCAACTCAACTGAAGCTCGATAGAGTCAGTATTTTTAAATGAACACACTTTAGCATTGCAATGGCTATTTCCACTCAGCTAATTTAAAGTAAAGGATGTACAGGAATTTGACTTACTAATAGGGAATCAACAGTCTTTAGTCTGGAAATCTTTTCTTGTGAATTAACAATTAAGTAGTTTAGTTGAACCAAGGCTAAAAAATCTCACGGCATTCTGAAGCCAAGGGGATTGGCCACTTTTTTCATACTTCCATCACTTAATATTGCATATGGTTTCTGACCTACAGTGGTTTGACTTAAAATATTTTACTTTACAATGGTTTGAAAGCAATATGGATTCATTAGAAACCACACTCTGAGTGCCCATACAAGTATTCTGTTTTTTTTTTCACTTTTAATACAGTATTTTATAAATTATATGAGATATTCAACACTGTACAAAATAGGTTTTGTATTAGGTAAGTTTGTCCAACTACAAGTTAATGTAAGTGTTCTGAGCATGTTTAAATTAGGCAAGGCTAAGCTATGATGCTCAGTAGTTTAGGTATATTAAATCCAATTATGATGTCTTATATTTTCAGTTTATGAGGGGTTTGTTGGGACCTAAGCTCGTCGTAAGTTGAGGAGCCTCTGTCTATAGAGAAGGTCTCAGAGGCAAAAACAAGAAGAGCAGTTTGTTGATTATAGAACTCATTGTACTTAGATTAGGACTGAGCTCAGTTAAAAAATAATATTTATTCCTGAATTACCCAATGAGTCAGTCCCTGATTGGAGAAATGACCGTTAATTCTTTACAGCGACTCCATTTGGGTGGTGAAATTTATTCTTTCATTTCTCTAATCTGATTGGCTTTGCAGTTTGCTTTGGTGAACAGAATTGGCAGAAGTGATGTACTGGTTCTGAGCTCAGGCATCAGGATATAGTGTGTGTTTTCTCTCCTTTCACTATTGACTAGCATTTGAACAAGCCTAAACTAACCTGCTGCATGATGAGAGAATGGTCCAGTTATTCTTCTTGCCCCAGAGAGATGTCAGTGGTCAAATATTCAGACATGAATGCTACACTACCCCAGCTAGTCAGAACTAGCCATCACACTGGCTGACTGCAGATACATGCATGAACATAGCTAAGATCAGCAAAGGCCAGCCTAGGTCAGCAGAATCATTCAGCCAACCTGTGTAGACTCATGAACAATAATAAACAGTCGTTTTAAGCCACTAAATTAGGGGATGGTTTGTAACATAGCAAAAGCTAACTGATATAGGAATTATTCTTACCGCATTATTGCCTTGCTTAATTTGCCCCGGTCTGCTGCTTTTGGAGGCATTTAGACTAGGTCTTACTGCATGTATATATGAATGACAGCTATATGAGCGAATTATCAGAATAGGTACAAAGTGTCAGTTCTCATGTAAATAAAACATTCTTATTTTGACCACAACTCTAGCTTTTTAAATTTGTGTTTTATTTATATTTATTATAAATTCTGCAGATATAACATAAATGATTGGGGTGCTGTTTTCTAACTTGAGAAACTTAGAAATATAAATTTGACTGTTAACAAATATTAGTGGTATCAATGTTCTTAAAACATGAAATAAGAAAATTTGTTTTATTATTTGCCTGTATTTTAGAATTTATTTCAAAACTGGGGAAAATTAAGGAATTTTGTCCATATTATTTATTACAGCTATGTGATAATATATTTCATCCTAAAATTGAATGTATTCTGACAAATATTTATGCAAAAAATGTACATTTAAAGATATTTTTTAAAGAATAGATAAAGAGATAGAGAATAATAGGACCACTATTTACACTCATGTTATTCTGTCCCTTATTAGTGGTTTAGATTTAGCTAATTTCTATTGGGATCGGCAACGAGCACACTGTGACTAATTATCTAATTTATACCTCCAGGGTTTTAGTCATGGTCTCTTGTTCAACTGAAAATACTCACATGCAATTCGAGATGTTTTGTAGCTTTTAAAAGAGTATTTGGTGCATTGACTAATAAGCACAGTCAGTTATATTAATTGATATAAGTCTTATTTGGAACACTTTCGAAAAGCAATGGCCAGTATTAAAATAGATATTCTCTTTCAATGGACAGCATTCCCTGTTATTTATGACAAAATTGTGGATCAAATTAAACTGAATTCATTCTATTATGACATTATTAACACTTAGTAAAATTATTTCTGAAATAATAATAAAGAAATAAAGATTTTATGATTAATGAGCATGAGCGTATCTTTGGTCACCTTTCACAGTTTCAAGGCTAAAATGAGCTAACATAAGCGTGTTATAATTTATTCCCCAGCAGACACTATTATAAGTGTTATTAATATTAGCTGATTTAATTCTCATCAGTAACCTTACAGGTACTAATATTATGTTCATGTTACAGATGCAACAGTTAAGAAAAGAGAGAGAAAAAATAAGGCAAAGAGAGATAAAGAAACTTGACCAAGGTTACATGGCTGATAAATAGCAGAACACGGACTTTAACTCAGGAAGTCAGAGTCTATCATCCATAGTTTTAGTGACTATTCTGAAAGCATGTTTGCTTCCGGAGTTCATCACATTGTGGATATCGTTAAATATTTGGTCTCTCATTCCAGAAATGAGACAACATTTTTTTTAAACTATGAGATAATATTTTAGGTGTGGGCTACTTTTAGTTACTCTTTCATCTGTTTAATGATACTGTTCTCACAATGCTCAGAATTGATCTTATCATCTTTATAGACATAAAAGGAATGCTGGATATTAGATGAAGCCTGGAAATATGTTTCAAATGTTTGAATATTTAGTCTAACCCTTGCTAGGTACAGAAAAGTTCTTGTGTACTTGAGTAAATAGCATTATCTATTTACTGTAGTATATAATGTATATGAATATGTATACACATGTATTTATTTAAAACAAAATCTAACAGCACCAAAAACATCCAAATACTCAAATATTCTATTTGCCTAAAACTCAAAGTGAAGCAACAGATGGAGGGGAGGATACGGAGAGTCGCCAGGGGTGCTTACTAATTATCATGTACTACTCTAGTCACCAGCACTGTATATAAATTGTCAGTTGTATATTATATTTATCACTAATGGCATCCTTTATCTGCAGGCTATTTTCAGAAGCTAAGTACTCTGTCCAAACTATTAACCACTTCATTTAGCCCAAAGTGGAAAGGGGGCTTTTATGAGTACAAATATATAGAGGTAGCAGTCAAATTCATAATTTAGTAATGCATCATGAATCCTTAACTTTCCCATTTAAATATTCTACTTTGAGGGCAAATATAGGTTCTCTTTCAAAAGTATGGCCATAAAATATTATCTCCAGGAAATAAAAAATTATTCTAATGTGGAATAGCACCAAGATATTATTTCTCAGTCAACTTTTAGCTATATTTTTCCTTAGGGCAATATTTAATGTTGTCATTATAAAATACTTTGACAGAACATAATTTATGTAAACCTAAATGCTGCAAGGGTTTTTTTAAAAAGATATACTCAACTTTATTGTGGAAAAATCAAGTTGGCTTTTTTAAACATAGGAAGTAATGTGTAATAGAAGGAAATATGGCTAATATCTAGACCAAACAATACATTTGTGGTTGAAACAACATGAATCCTGCAATATTATATTCAGAACACACCCCAACTTTGTATGTTAAAGTGGAAAATGTAGCCAGATGATGGCTAGAAATATAAGTGTGGAATCACTTAGAAACTAAATATTTTTTAAGAGATTGATATTAAATAGCAAAAGAAGTAGTGTTTGGAACAGTGGGTCTTCTGGAAACAAGTGTTTGAAGACGCAACTGGGTAAAAAGAGCAATAAAGATCCTGTTTGGGTGGTATAATAATGGTGGGTGGAGGGATGCCTGTCTGTTCTGCTACATGTGGCAGGAACAGCCTCAGAGTTCTTACACCTTTTCCTATGACTTATCTCCTGACTTGCACCTTTGAGATCAGAATTGGTAGGAAAGAACGAGAAGTTTGCTTACCTTTAGGGAGATTATACATTCCAAACACTCAGAGAGAGGTTAAGCAGATTGTCAGTATCTCAGAATTTCTTTTTTTTCTGGTGGTATTTGTAAGTTACACAAGGATCAGCTGTTGCTTATATGAAGTCGGTTGGGTTTATTCTGATGGTTTATGAGCTTATAGTCTGCCAGAGCAGTCAATAACGAGTAATATAAATTTGCTACAGCAAGCTGGAGAGAAAACACAAAGCAAAGTTGTTATTGTCTACATTTCAAGAGAAAACCTGAAGAAAGATTTTGAAATGAACAAGGAGAAAATGTGAAAGATAAAGAAATCAACATGAGGAGGGAAGCTCACTAAAAGGGACAAATAGCTGGGATTCAAGTAAATGCAAATTAAATCATAAATAATATATTGTCTTTGCCCATCAATATGAAAATATTTTTAAATGGTAAATTAAAATATTAAGAATGGTATATAGCACAGGGGTTCTCAATGATTGATCCAGGAACCTTTGGGTATCCCCAAGAACTTTTTGGAAAGACTATATGGTCAAAGGATTTTCACAAACATATCACGACACTATCTGCCCTCTCACTCTCATTTTTTCCCAACGGTTTTGTATAATTTTCCAGAGGTTGCCTAATGTGTGATGGGTCATCACTCCGATAACTAACAGAATGTGAGCTTGTGTGTTTAGATTTTTCTCATTTTAATTTCTGTAATGATAAACAACGATGGTAAAATCTTACATAAACAAAAGCCTCCTGGGGTCTTCAATAAATGTTGAGTGTGTAAGAAACAAAAAAGATTGAAGGTTGCTAGTGTAGTTATAATGAACACATGATTTTGTAGAGAGTGTACACTACTTAATTTGAATCAGGAATCTTAAAAATAATCATTTCCTTGACCTAACACTCATTTATAGCGATCACATTTAACATAATAATCAGAATATAGACTAAATATTATTTATAATAAAGACATCACAATATTAAACCAGTAAAGTATTGGGATTATCAAAAAAAGGGAAATATTTTAAGAAATGTTACTAACAGAGAAATCAAACTTTCAGGGATTTAGGAAATAATTTAAACAATTGTTTTAAAATAATTATGCATTAGTACAATTATTGTAGTTTTTTTTGCCTATCAAGGAAATTGAATTCTGTAGTGGTTAGAAGCATGCCCTTGGTAGGCAGGGTGCCTGGGAGCTTACCACAGCTTAAACAAATACCCGTGTAAAATACTGGAAACTAAACTTAAAAAATGTGTTCATTTGGTAAATGTTTATTAAATACCACCAATGTTCCATGCACTGTTCTAGGCATCAGGGTCAGATCTTTGAACAAAAGAAACAAACTGCTATGTTGGAACACACATTAAATATAATTTTCTTTAAATGATGGGGTTGTAAGTAATTTTCTTTTTCCTATTGATATTAACATATTTTCCAAAGTTTCTTCAATGAACAGTATTAATTTTAGTAGAGACTAGAAACATATATCCAACATAGAAAAGGTGAGTACCTTCTGTTATTGATCAATTTTCCATTTTAAGTTCAAAACCTTAAACCTGTAAAAAAAAGTTATGTGGTTTATTTCCAGAAAAGAAAATTATATATATTGTAAGGAATTATGATTGGCAATACTGCAATCTCTTGGCAATACTACAATCTCTAGCTAGTCTTTTCAAAAATGATAAGACCAGTAGAATTAAAGTACTTATATCAGACAAATCCAATTTAGTGATAGGTGTATTCTATATTAAATAAAAATCATATGGCTAATTAAATAAGAACATGGTATTTTAAGCTTTCTGAAAAACAGTTTTCAATATTCACGAGATATGAGAAAAGTTTATACCCTCTGACAAAGTCATTCAACTTCTAGGAAGTTATAACAAGTAAATTATAAGAAAAGTCTGAAAATACTTGGATAAAAAGATATTTATCAAAGCCTTGACGTCTAAATGGAACCAAAACACATGCACACACAAAATAGCAGCAGGTAAAGAAACAACCTAAATATCATACAAAGAGGGAAAAGTTAAATTAATTGAAGGACAATCATAAAACAATGTAATATAGCCACTAAAATAAACTTTGATGATGCTGAAGAACATTTCTAAAGATAGGCAAATGTTCATGATATAATATTAAATTGAAACTCAGATTGCAGCATGGTATAAAATGGGATCTCTATCATACAGAGACATACAGATGCATACTCATTAACTGTCCCAACCCCGAATGCTTGGAAAGAAAGCCTGAAAGAAAATGCTCTCAAATATAACAACTTTATTTTCAAATGTTTTAATGTAAGCATATATTATTTTTATAATCTGTGGGCATAAGAATGAAACTACCTTTAATACATCATTTATCCTGAAGACTATGTAGTTCTCTGATTTTTATGTTAGGACTATGAAATAGATCTTTTTGAAAGAAAAACATAACAACAGGGTTGCAGTTACCATGACAAGACTGTTATCTACAATCCATCTTTCATTCTAGACATCCACAGCCAACATGCCACTAAGTCCTGTCATAACCTTCTAAATATTTTCAAGTAGCTCCCAGTTTTGTCTTCTCCCCACCCTGTATTATCCTAGTCAGCACAGATCTAGAGCCTCAGCCTTTTTCATCTGGAGTATTGCATCTAACTACTCTCCTTATCACATTCTCACCCTCTACCATCCCCAACATCAACCCCTCATCCACAGAGTTCTCAGGATGACTTCTAAAACACACCCATCCAGTCATGGCTCTGCTTCACTCCCTTGACTAAAACTCTTCAAACATCCTAATTACATCTAGAATAATGTTCATGCAACAAACAAGCTCTTCATAATCTGATCCCTGCCTCCTTCCCCAGCTTCATGTCTCTCCTTCCCTACCTGAAGTCTACTAAATCATTTGCTTACCCAATCAAGCCATATCTTTCACTCTTCCATGCCTTTGTCCTGCTTATTACTTCTCCTGGAATGTGTGTCAGCACCAATTTGGCTTAATTAACAACAGCTCAGTGTCTAAGATTCAGGTAAAAACTCCCTTCTCCATAAATGCTTCTAGGACACCTCCTAGGAGTAATGTGGGTGTTCTTTCTCTATGCTCACAAAACACCACCATCATAACTTAGCATTTTCCCTGTGGCATTATGATTGTTTACTTAGCAATCTCTCTTACAGCATATTTAAGCTTCTTTATCTCTAGAACTTGGAAAAGTATCTGGTGCTTGGAAGGTGCTCATGAAGTGTTTTGACTTCATAAATATTTTACATTTTCTCTGCTTTCTTTCTCTTCTGAGCCTCTTCCTCTGGGAGAAGGTACTGCTATCAAAATACACCAAGAATATGGATGCATGGTTAAAACAAGCTAACTCCCTCTAAATACATGGTATCACTGAGGAGGGCAGGAAATGGAGGGACTTCACAGTAGAGGCACCAGAGACACTGGGGTGAAAATTTTAAGTATACAAAAATAAACAGACAAGTTTAGACAACTCTAAATAGGGAAATAATATTCACAGGAAAAATGATTACAGTTTTATATATTCAATTTTAAAACCACTTAGTACTTAGAAGAATATAGAGCTGCAAGTCCTTAAAAAACTGATAAGATGCTGCCATAAACACTTTACATTAAAAAAAGAATTAGTAAACATATGGAAATACATTGACTCTCACTAGTGATAAAAGAAACACATTAATAAATCATATTTTTTTGGTAAGATACCAAAAATCTGATATAATTAATATGCTCTTTGTTTCTGGGAATGGGTTGAAATTTTTAACAAATACATTTTAAATTGATGGAACTCTTTGGCAAAGCAATTTAGTTTTGTGTTTAACATTTAAAAAATGTGGAATCTCTTACCCAATAATCTTAGTCCTCAGAAGTTCCTTGCTTGAGAAGGGGTGAAAAAGAGTCTCAATATATACTCACTAAGTGTCCTAACTAAAGATGTTTGTTTTATAGAGTTTATGTATTACACCTTTGTCAAATGACAAGAGAACGTCCTGTTTCCTTATTTTTTTTTTACAGGCATATTTTGTTTTCTTGTGGTTTGCTTTATTGTGCTTCAC
>NW_016813386.1:559340-573992 GCF_001698545.2 Rhinopithecus bieti
TTTTTTTTTTTCACAAACCCTTTTTTTTTTTTTTTTTTTGCTTTTAATTGTTTTAAAATAGAAAACAAATTATGAAAATATTTTCACAAATTTATAGACTGGGGGTAGTCTCATTATATTGTCTAGACTGGTCTCGAAATCCTGTGGTTAAGCAATCTTCCTGCCTCAGACTCTGGAGTAGCTAGAACTACAGGCAAACACCTCTGTACCTGGCCAGATACTATTTTTTACAAACTAAAGCTTTGTGGCAACCCTGCATAGCCAGTCTGTTGACATCTGATATAGTTTGACTCTGTGTCCCAACCCCAATATCATGTTGAATTGTAATACTCAGTGTTGGGGGAGGGACCTGGTGGGATTGGATTATGGGGCGGCTTTTCCTCTTGCTGTTCTCATGATAGTGAGTGAGTTATCATGAGATCTGGTTGTTTAAAAATGTGTAGCGTTCCCCCCTTTGCTCTCTCTCCTGCTGACCATGTGCATATGTGTTGGCTTCCTCTTCACCTTCTGCCATAATTATAAGTTTCCTGAGGCCTCCCCAGCCATTCCCCATGTTCAGTCTGTGGAACCATGAGCCAATTGAACCTCCTTACTTTATAAAGTACCCAGTCTCAGGTAGTTCTTTACAGCAATGTGAGAATGGACTAATATAGCACCATTTTTTTCAACAGCATGTTCTCAATTTATGTCTCTGTGTCATATTTTGGTAATTCTTGCAATATTTCCAACTTTTTCATGCTATATCTGTTATGGTGATCTGTGATCAGTGATCTTTGAGGTTACTATTGTAAGTGTTTTGAGGCACCAAAAACTGTACCCGTATAACATGTCTAACTTAATTGATATATATTGTGTGTTCTGAGTGCTCCACCAACAAGTAGTCCCCTACCTCTCTTCTCTTCAGGTCTCCTTATTCTCTGAGACATAACTGTATTGAAATTAGACTGGTTAATAACCCTACAATGGCCTCTATGTGTTCAAATGAAAGGAAGAGTAACACATGTCTCACTTGAAATCAAAAGCTAGAAATGATTAAGCCTAGTGAGGAAAACATGTTAAAAGTCAAGATAGGCTAAAAGCTAAGCCTCTTGTACTAAATAGTTAGCGAAGTTGTGAATGCAAAAGAAAAATTCTTGAAGAGAATTAAACATGCTGCTTCAGAGAACACATGAATGATAAGAACACAAAACAGCCTTATTACTAATATGGAGAAAGTTTTAGAGATCTCAACAGAAGATCAAACCGGCCACACCATTTGCTTAAGCCAAAGACTAATCCAGAACAAGGCTCTAACTCTCTTCATGTTCTATGAAGTTCTATGAAGGTTGAGAGAAGTAAAGAAGTTACAGGGAGAAAGTTGGGAGCTAGCAGGGGTTGGTTCATGAGGTTTAAGGAAAGAAATCTCTATAACATAATAGTGCAAGTTGAAGCAGCAAATGCTAATGTAGAAGCTGTGGCACATTATACAGAAGATCTAGCTAAGATCATTGATGAAGGTGGCTACACTAAACTACAGATTATTTTTATTTTTATTTTCTTTAAGAGACAGAGTCTTGCTCTGTAACCCAGACTAGAGTATGGTGGCATGATCATAGCTCACTGCAGCCTCAAACTGCTGAGTTCCAGGGATCCTCTTGCCTCAGCCTCCCGAGTAGCTGTGGTTACAGGTACACATTATCACACTGGGCTAACTAAAAAAAAAAATTGTAGAGATAGGATCTCTTCGTCTTACTTAGGCTGGTCTTGAACTTCTGAGCTCAAGCAATTCTCCCTTCTTGGCCTCCCAAAGTGCTGGGATTACAGGCATGGGCCACTGTTTCTGGCCAACGACAGGTTTTGAATGTGGATGAAAGAGGCTTAAGATGGAAGAAAATGCCATCTAGCACTTTCAGTGCTGGAGAGGAAGTCGTTGCCTGGCTTCAAAGCTTCAAGCACATGCTTACTCACTTGCTGGAGTTAATAAAGCCGGTGACTTTAAGGTGAAGTCAATGCTCATTTACCATCTTGAAAATCCTGAAGCCCTTAAAACTTATCCTACATCTACTCTGCCTGTACTCTGTGAATGGAACAACAAAGCCTGGATGGCAGAGCATCTTTCTAGAGCAGGGTTTATTAAAGATTTTAAGTCCTTTGTTGAGGCCTACAGCTCAGAAGAAAAGATTCCTTTCAAAATATTACTGCTCACTGACGAAATGCTTGGTAACCAAAGAACTCTTAACGGAGAAGTACAAAGAGAAAATGTTATTTTATGCCTGCTAATACAACGTCCATTCTTCAGCCCACGGATCAAGAAGCCATTTTGACTTTCAAGTCTTATTATTTTAAAAAAGCTATAGTTGCCACAGATATTGATTCCTCTGATGGATAGAGGCAAAGTAAATTGAAAACCTTCTGGAAAGGATTCACCATTCTATAATAGATGTCATTAAGAACGTTCATGATTTAGTGGGGGAGTTCAAAATATTAACGTTAATAGGAGTTTAGAAGTTGATTGCAAATCTTATGAATGACTTTGAGGGGTTGAAGATTTCACTGGAGAAAGTAACTATAAATGTGGTAGAAATAGCAAGAAAACTAGAATTTGGAGTGAAGCCTAAAGATGGTACTGAATTTCTGCAACTCATGATTAAACTTGAGTAAATGAGGACTTGCTTTTTATGGATGAGCAAAGAAAGTGGTTTCTTGGGATGGAATCTCCTCCTGGTGAAGACGCTGTGAACATTGTTGAAATGACAACAAACAATTTAGAATATTACATTAACCTAGTTCATAAAGCAGGGTTTGAAAGGCTTGAACTCTAAGTCTGAAAGAATTTGTACTGAGGGTAGTTCCATCTAACAGCATTGTGTGCTATGAAGAAATCTTGAAAGAGGTTATTGATGCAGTCTTGTCTTATTTTAAGAAACTGCCACAGCAGTAAAGTTTTTTTTTAGAAATAAAGTATTTTAAATTAAGGTTACACATTTTTTAGACATAATGTGTATGCTTAATAAACTAAAGGGTAGTGCAAACATAACTTTTATATGCACTGGGAAACCAAAAAAATGTGTGTAACTTGCTTTATTGTGATATTTGCTTTATTGCAGTGGTCTGTGATCCAACTCATAAAATCTTTCAGATATACCTGTAATTTAATTTTGTCATTATTTCAGATTAGTATTGAAGTGACTTAATTAGACTTTTCTAATAAATTCAGGATGAAAATCGTAATTATTTATGTTTTAAATTTGTTTATAAATTTCCATTTGAGGACTATAATATTACAGACTGAATTTCTTTTTTGTAACATTTTAAGAAATCATCATAATTATATTTCTAAACTAGATTATGAGCTCATTGCCTGACTATCCCTCTCCAGACAGCAAAGTTTCTCTCATTTATCCTTAAACCTTCTGTGCCTAGCCAGCTATCATGGAGAACATATGTAATACATGTTTGTTGACTAACATATGAAGAAACAATTTCTAAATATTAATTTCTTCCATTTGGAAATTTTGCTTCCTATTTTCTTTCTACAATATATCTTTGTATTTTAGAGTGGCTGTTCCTATTTAAATATACTCAGTCCCTAAGGGATTAGTTTTACCTAATTTTATTCAGACGGTTCCAATCTTAAAACAAACACAATTTTCAAGTCATCTACCGTTACTAATTTTTGGTTATTTTCCATATTTCCTTTTCGTTGTCTTCACTTCTGAGATATTTTAAGGTCTAATTTTTTTAAGCCAGAGCTTTGGCGACACAATGAGGATTTGGGAAAGATTTTAGAGTCCCAGTAATTCAAATTTAGTGATGTAATAACTGGGTGTCAAATAATTTGTTCACAATTAGCAAACAACTTGTGGCAAAGCCAGAGGTAGCGCCCAGATCTAGATTGCATTGCTGCAGTCTTCTTCCTACTGGAATCCTAAATTTTGAGTTTTTCTCTGATTTTTTTTTTCTTTTAACTATTCATTTATTCCAGGTCAATATATTAAGGGCATATTATGGCTTGGCCCTGTGAGGGTCCCCAGTGTTAAGCAAGGACAGATGGGAAGGTCAGCATTTGATGTGAAGAGGCCCACTTGGCAGTGAGGTATATGAAAATATTCTCTCTCTCATGAGTCACCCTTTGCAGATCTTTTCAGATCTGTTGTTTGGTGTCTTAAACAAGCTGATTTAGCATAGTGTTCTACACTGAGTTCCTTCGCCATTTTTTAAATTGTAGCCTTCCCTTGAGAAACGTGATTAATTCCTGTTGCTGAAATTATCACCTTAGTGCAAATGACATATGGTTTCATTCTGCTTCTAGTCTCCCTGGCTTGGAACATATTTTTGAAACACTAATAGATTTTTTATCTTAGAAGCCTCTTAATGCTTTGACATTAAACATAGGCATTAAAAAACGTAGCAGTGTTAATGGAGAATGGTAATCAGGATGTCACCACTGGGTCCTATTTCCTGCGAGTTAATGTTACTCAGTTACGTCTGCTGTCCTTGGAATGAAACTTTAACAATGAGCTACTGTTTTAATTTCATATTATTTCTACGTAAAACTGTGCTCTTTATAGACTCACAGTATTTAAAGTTTTCAAAATAAAAGAAATACTTAACTGCTACTACAGTTGATGTTAGTGTATAGCAACATTCTCAATGTCTTTATTTTTAAGCTTCATCTTTTTCAAGGGGTATTTTGATTGTTAAAGGCACAGACTTCTTATAATATTAGCATTTTTATTATTTTATTTTATTTGTATTATTTAAAGAATAATAAGTTTGCTCTTAAGTTTGAGAATTCAATTAAATATTTTTTAAAATGTCAACCAAAAAAACAAGTAGTAATAATAATAGCTGATTACTATTATTTTTTCAATGTGCAATTTAAAAATTAGAACTTAAATATAAGACCTTTCTATAACAAATTCACTTTCTCTTGCCCTACTCTACCTTACTGTTTATATCCCTGAGGTAGAAAACTGATGCCAAGGGTAGAAATATCAGTGCAGTTGAGAGGACTGTTCAAAAGAGACACTGAGTTCATTGTAATGAAAATCATCAAGGTCAATGCTATCTGACTATAGTAGAATATTCTACAACCTTTATCTTTAAAACCAGGGATGACAATGGAAATGGTGGGTACGAAATCCACTCCTGGAATTCTGTAAAAACTGAATTTGATCCCAGAAAATCATTTGGACTGATTTTTCTTTTCAATATTTGACCCTGGCTCTCGCCCATGTGTTTTTTTGTTTTGTTTTGTTTTTAGAGGGGGACTTAGACATCTCATGCTTTGCTTCCTCAGTGATCATTTTCTTTCCTCTCAACATTATTCCTCTACTTATTGGCATTTGGAGTTGGTCTCTCTCTTTACTTGCTCCAACTCAACTCATGCAATGTTTTCTAGCGTTGTGCCTTCAAAGACTTGTTTTTTATTTGGCAAAATTAGCCAAGAGAACAGGTACTTTGATTCAGGCCCCGGACTGTGTATCAGTTCAGAAACTTTCAGCTACAGGTTACAGAATGCACCAATTTATAATGGCTCAAGCATTAAGGAATCCAGAATGTATTTCACATAACCGTGGTTCCTAAATGGAGCAAGACATGGTGCAGCATGATCAGATGCCTAGGTATCTGTGTTCGCTCCAACATTCTGTCATGCTCTGTGTCAACTTCACACTGAGGCTAATTTCCTTTGTGCTTGCATAATAAAAGAGAATGATGGTAGCATTTTGGAAAGAAAAAACTTTCAAAATACGCTCATCTGACTTCTCATGTCTCACAACTCTAGGCTGGACATTGGACCTAGGATTTCCATGATTGGCTTAGAAAATGCATTTGGGTATCAACCAATAGCATAAGGACTCCCGAGAATAGACAATGTCTGACTAGTTCATGACTATATTCTCAATGCTGAGATTGTTCTGGCACATTACAGAGCTTCACCATATCATCTTGAATAGATATGCAGATTCCCATGACTACTACATATGGTAGGTAACTACAAGACTTGCAGATAGATGATAATGCTCTCAGGAAATCAACTGAAAGCCATCTGTCAGTTATCTCCCTGTACAATCCCTAACTTGTCAGATCACTGTCCATACATTAAGCCCTGTCTGGATTCCTAGACCAATATGGTCTGAAGAGTTTAAGCCAGCCTTTCTTTTGTGTTTAACTCCTTCATCATCATAATGCAAGTAATAATGCCTACCCAAAAAGTGCTTGTGAGGATTAGAAAGAAAAAAAAATGTACGCAAAACAATTAGCACAGCAGATATATAGAAGGTAGCATTGTGATAGATGGTAGTGTTCCTCTCTGAATTTTTTAGTATTGAACTAAACAAGATCGCTATATCCCCACAAGCTCAATCTTACACTCCTAGTAATCTTTATGGGAAACTTGACTTGAGACCATGGATGACAGAGCTGGCACTGGGGCCTCGCATAGTTTTGAGCCTTCTGTGGTGTTCTTGCTCCAAAGAGGTTTTTGACACCAGAGCATCTGTAATCAAGGTCCTGGCTATACTTGTCACTAACCTCAGCTGCTGATTTTGTTTCCATTTTAATTCAGCTCTCATTGCCTGTCTAATTCCTTAGTTCCTCTGGGACAACAGCCTTGCTTTGCTCCTATCTGCTCTATTATGTGGGAGCTGGACGCTGCCTCGGAACTCAGTTGGCGACCTGGGCTTCATATGCGAGGACTGACTTCCTGAAGGCCGTATCTTCCTCTCTACCTGGTCATTCAAGTGTCATCTAGCTAGATTTCTCATCCTTGTGAGTGTCTATCTTGCTGCTATATCTTGTGACTAAAGCTTCAAACCTCAAGCCTAGGTATTGTCTGAAAACCACCGTAGTTGGTCACTCTAAGCACTACGGACCCTGCACAACGGTTAATAGGTACCAAACCGAGTTGTTGCATTCAGCCTTCCATCGGGGATATTTAAAATTTCCAGTTTTGGCTCTGTCTCAGTGTGGGTTGTTATCTAGGCATTCAGAGTCATGTCTTATCCCCAGTTTTGCACACCTGACACACCCCCACTGTTTCTTTAAATGTACATTGATGTAAAGTTATAGAAATTACTTCTCAAGGCTTATTTTTTTTTAATTTTATTTTTTATTATACTTTAAGTTCTAGAGGGTACAGGGTGCAGTTATCGTGGGCGAGGGACGAGTATGTAATATGTTTTGTGCCATGGTTTGGGTGTCTGCACCCATACACTACTCGTCAGCACGATCATCAATTCCATCATTATATCATGTATATACTTCTCCCAGTGCAATCCCTCCCAGCCTTCCTCCCTCTCCTCCATGATTGGCCCTGTGTGTGTGACTGTTGCGCCCTGTGCGCCGATCCAGTGATCTCATTGTCAGGTGCGCCACCTATGAGGTGGATGTAACATGCTGGTGTTTGCGTTTTTTCCTTCTTGTGAATAGGTGTGCTAAAGAATGATGAGTTTCCAGCTGATCCATGTCCCCTTACATAAGACGCGAAGACGTCATCACTTTTTTAATGGCGGCATGTATTTCCATGGTTTGTATATGTTGCCACATTGGTGGGGGGATTTTCTTAATCCAGTCTGTCACAGATGGCGATTTGGGTTGATTTCCAGAGTGCCTTTGCTATGTGAATAGTGCCGCAACTAAACATACGTGTTGTCATGTGGTTCTTTGTACGTCAGAAAAATTTATAAGTCCCATTGGGCAGGAGTAGCGCGCGAGAGTGGTTTTGTTGTGATTTGTGGTGTGTTGTGGGGGGTGTTTGGTGTGGTTGGGGCGTTTTGTGACATGATTTTCTTTGCGATGGCTGGGTCGTATGGAAAACAGTATGGCAATTCCTCAAGGATCTAGAACTAGATGTACCATATGACCCAGTCAAGGCTTATTTTTTAGAGAAAATATGTAAGACTTTAAGTATGGAAGAAAAAGACATAGAAAGAGACAGAGGGAGAATAAGGTAGAAGGAAAAGGGGGGAAAGGTTTAGTTATAAACCTCTTAGTTTTGTTTTTTCTTTCTTTTTTTCTTGTTGTTGTTGATGTTGAGACAGGGTCTCGCTCTGTTGCCCTGGTTGGGGAGTATTGGTGGCTATAGCTTAATGCAGCCTCAAACTTCTGGGCTCAAGAGATACTCCCAACTCAGCCTCCCAAGTAGTTGGGACTACAGGTGCATACCACCACTTTGGGCTATTATTTTGTCGTTTCTGTATAGAAAGGGTCTTGCTTTCTTCCCCAGGCTGGTCTCAAATTCCTGGGCTCATGTGATCCTCCTGCCTTGGCCTCTCAAAGTGCTGGGATTACAGGTGTGAGCCACAGCACTTGGTGGTAAGGCTTGTGGTTTTTAGTATTAACAATTATGATTGGTAATCTCCAATGTAAGGCAGTTTTTAATTATTTCTATCAATGTCTTTCTTGAAGATTTTTTTGGGAAGTGAAGACAATGCTGAAAAAATAATTCTGCATATCTTAGTTCCAAATAGCTGAGCTTTTCTTACTGTGCAGGGAAAGCAGATTTAGGATTTGTCTAGTAGTAAGTAGCTGATAACAAAATGACATCTCATCAGGTATAGTACTAACTACGGGGACTTTCTGCTCAGTAGTAAGGACAGAAATAGTTGATATATCTGCTTCATGGTATCTGATGATGTATTTATTTGCGTTTTATGTATTCCTCTTCATCTACTTTTATTTTTCTTAATCATCTTGTCAGGAATCTGTTTCTGTGGTTTGACTAAAAGTATCTTTTGGATTGCAATGGGTTGGAAGAATTATGAGAGAGCTTCAGGAAAATCCCCGATATGTGTCATAAGAGCCTTTCTTATTACGGAAGGTAGACTAGATTGACAAGGCCATGACTCTTGTTCTCAAATAAGATGACTTGTTTGTCTTCTAAGATAGTCTATACAGAAACCACACATGCTCTGTGAACATAGCTGCGTGTATGCACATATATAAATTATATATGAATATTCATGATAATATATACTAATTGACAGGCTTTGATTATATATTCATGCATATGCTATTTCTGTAGTTAGACTTATTTATATATGAAGCTGACTTAAATTCTGTTTCTTTCTTTTGAATGTATTTGCTTTCTTGCCCAGGCTAGTCTCAGCTCCTGGGCCCAAGTTCTGCTCCTGCCTTGGCCTCCCACAGTGCTGGGATGATGGGTGTGAACCACAGCCCCTGGTGGTAAAGCTTGTGGAAACACACTGAGTAAGAAGCAAATAGTTCCAAAACTATTCAGTGAAATACACTGAATAAAAAGCAACTGAGGACAGGCGTGGTGGTTCACGCCTGTAACCCCAGCACTTCGGGAGGCTGAGCTGGGCATATCTCGAGGTCAGGAAATCGAGACCATCCTGGCTAACACGAAGAAATCCCGTCTCTACTAAAGATACAAAAAATTAGCCTAGAGGAGTGGCACGCGCCTGTAGTCCCAGCTTCTCAGGAGGCTGGGGCAGGAGAATCACTTGAACCCGGGAGATGGAGGTTGTCGTGAGCCGAGATCACACCGCTGCACTCCAGTCTGGGTGACAGAGCAAAACACCATCTCAAAACAACAACAAACAAACAAAAAACCAGCTGACTATAGCAATCATGATTATATGATTAGATCTGGAATATTCTGAAATCCATAGCCATTATTAAGAAATACCTGGATACTCCATCACCCATTCAAAAATGCAAACCTTTCGTTTTTATATATGAATTTACTTATAAATTTAACATGATTATATGATTGCTATAGTCATTACAGTCATTATAAATATATAATTAGTATAGTCAGCTGCTTTTTATTTAGTGTGTTTTTTAACTTTGATGTACAAATGTAGCTCCAATTAAGAGAGCAGAATGAAGTTCAATATAGGTCACTCTTGGTGGTGAGAATTTAATTGATAATCTTATTATGTCTGACTTGTTTGACCTTCAATACAGGAATTTGGACTATTTAACCCTTTTTCTTGTTTATGTATTGCTCAATATATAAAAGAGAGGAACAGAATTTAAGGCAGCATCATATATGAATAGAATGTACACGTGTATATACACGTGTATATGTACATATATCCCTATCTATGTCCATATCCAATTCTAAATCTATATCATTTTTAATATAAATACTCTATGGAGGTCAAGAGTCTTGCTATCTTTGTTCATTAATAAATCCGAAATACCTAAGTAAGTGATCTGTGTGCTTTGATTGAAGGAAAGAATGTTGTTGGTGCTTTATAAAGTATTTGGAAAAGCTTGTCTATCTGTGTTCTAATAAAAGATAAAAGAGGTTGTGATTGATATATTTGTACCCTTAGTGAAATGGTAGTAGTGGTTAGAACATCTCTTCCCTAATCCCAGCCGTCCAATCTTCCCACAGGAGCTTAACCTATAGGTCTAGGGCAAAACCCACTGCTGCCAGCCTGTAGTGCATTTGCAACCAACAGGATCTTGGATCCTGAGGCTCTTTAGAGAGTGACTGACTTTTGCTGTCAGGGAGAAATCTGAAAGCTGTGTGGGATATGCCTGGTTCTATGTTTAATAGAAAACAAAGGGAAACTAAAATTCCCTGATTTTTCTATTTAATTATAAATGATTTTTGTTTATTATGATTAAACAATCAAAGTAAGGTCTAACTCAGAGGGTAGATTGCCCTAATATTGTTAAATTTATAAGTAAATTCATATATAAAACAAAAGGTTTGCATTTTGAATGGGTGATGCAGTATCCAGGTATTTCTTAATAATGGTTATGGATTTCAGAATATTCCAGATCTAATTGTGTGATGGGGAAAAAAACACAGACAGAAAAACAGTGTCAAAAGTCTAAGTGCAACATTAGAAAAACAAAGCCAGTAAAAATAATATGCATATGGATTCCTGAGACTCCTGGTGCCAATTGAAAAGAAAACAAAGTGGATAAATATATGATTGGTATAGTCAGCTGCTTTTTATTCAGTGTGTTTTTATAAAATTTAATGTACAAACTTAGTTCCAATGACAATACAAGAACCAAATTAAATACAGGTCACTCTTGATGATGGGAATGTAACTGGTAAGCTTATGTCTAACTTTTCGTTTTCAATACAGGAATTTGGAGTATTTAAATAACCCTTTTCCTTGCTCATCTATTGCTCAATTACTACCTTTATTTGCAGAGGTCAACCCACTTCTGGTGATGTAGATAGAAAAGGAGACAGTGCTGCCTGCATGCTTGCATTCTTGATATTCAGTGACTGCACCCTCTTCCTTTTTTATGGCTGAGGAGATCGCTGAGCATTCTATAAAAAATTCAACTGGAACTGATCCTCAATTGGCTGTCTATACTTGACTTTAGTAACACACCCTGATTCCAAAAAAAAAAAAAAAAAAATGCTGACATGTGGAAGATTAGCATGAAGGTGAGAGAGAGGAAAGAAATCAAGCTAGTAAAGCCCTAAACTTGTGTGTGTTGAATATTTCATGGGCAACTGCATATGGGATTGTGTTTTTTTAAAGTATGTGTAACATCTGGTTCTTTTTTTCCACTGAAATCATGTGCAGTGATTTTTTTTTGGCTACTTAAAAGCAGATTTTCTATTGTTTCATAAATGATTTTGCATTTGTACCAAAGGCATTTCTATTAATTCAATATGGTGCAATAAAAGTATTCTGTGGAATGGATTTGACCATATCATTTATTGATCACTTCACTTATTGACTTCATGTTCATCTTTTGCCAAATATCACATTAAGTTTTTTCTATTCCTCTGAACACAGATATTAGATATTAAAGGAACCCATACTATTGATGTCCTTACCTCCCCCTCCCACACACCCCAGGTTTTGGAAATCAGTGAGTGGGAAGAGGGAAACAGAATTTGAGGTAGCTTCATTTTTTGCAAGGCAAGAAAATACTTCTGCTGCTACTCTCCACCTAACAAAGGAACAACATTCTTGTATCTGAGACTCTCTAGGAAATAAAAGACCTGCAGAGGGACTCAGTTCCATCTTTGAGGTTGCATTTTTGTCCCTCAAATTGACTTAAAATGGACTTGAAGTCTTTTGAATATGTAGGAAGAAAAAATGGATTTAAGTTCAACTTGTCAGTTTTTAAATGAAAAGATCTATTATTGTTTCAATTTTATGATAACTCTGACTTCTTTTTACACTTTCAGTCTTAACTTCCACTATGATTCAAGATGAGGACTTGAATCAAATGGCTTTGCTCAATGATCAAGCTGAAGACATACAGAGAGTGCTAGGACTATAGTGTATGTGTAGGCACCCTGAGGGATGCCAGTCCTTTATGTCTACCTGTATGCTACACTTCTCTTCTGCTCCACTGTTAACTCAAAATTAGCAGGCCTTAAACTGAAATCAACATTATTTCCCACTAAACTAATATTTTCTTCAACCTTCCTTAATCCTAACAATGGCCTCATTACTTCGCTGTTTCTGCTGCCACCACACTTCATCTAATCCTCATGACTTTATGGCTTGAAAAATTCACCTCATTCATACATTCTTTCCTGACCACCTAATCCCATTCTATTATGTAATACTTATTGTCAAGAATCACTCATTTAGCATTATAACTTGTCATTAATTGCTATTTATTTTTGTACTGATGTGTACTATTGATTAGAATGTTCATCTTAAGCAATAGGATTATGTCTTGTATCACTTTGCTTCCCTCTATTTTGTACAATCACTTTGCACTATGCGTATTACAGATATCCACTAAATGTTTGTTGATGATGTTAATGATCCTTTAACTTCATCTGTGGGACTCATGGTCAGCTTTTGATGACTTGTCAGATCTTCCTTCTATATCATACGTTGCCTTACTATGAAGCCTAAGTAGATTCTATGTCCTCTTAAATTTTTTAATACTTTTAAGCAGTCTAACCTTTTCTTGACACCACTCTTGCATTATAATCTCTCCCTCTCTCTGTTCTTTTATATAGTCTGGGCACACAATGTAGTAGTCTGTTCTCACACTGCTAGAAGGAATACTACTTGAGACTGTGTAATTATAAAGGAAAGAATTTCAATTGACTTCACAGGTCTGTAGCCTTAACAGGAAACATGGCTAGGAGGTCTCAGGAAACTTACAATCATGGCAGAAGGAGAAGGGGGAGCAGGTACCTTCTTCACAAAGTAGCAGGAGGGGTGTGCAAGAATGAGGAAGTGCCACACTTGAAAACCATCAGCTGTCATGAGAACTCATTCACTATCATAAGAACAGCATGGGGAAAACCACCCCTATGATCCAATCACCTCCCACCTAGTCACTCCTCTGACATATGGGGATTACAATTAGAGATGAGATTTGAGTGGGGATACCTAGCCAAACCATATCACATAGTAAGTGCTTATAATAAGTATTTATGATTAACTGGCATTACTCCCTTGAAAACATCTAAATCTTTTTCTAGTTCTCCAGTCTGTAGACAAATTGAAGAGTTATGCTGTGATACAAGTAAGTTACCAATATCTGAAAAGTAACGGGAGTGTATATGAAACCATTGTATATACTCCATACTTCCAAGAAGTATGTCTAAATAAAACTCAAACTAAAGGGCTATTTGAAGAGCTAAATGAGTGTTTGCCAACTAGTTGTAGATTAAGGTGACCTGTCTCCACTACGGGTCATTACTTCATGTACTGTGCTCCTATCCTGTACACATCACTCCGAGGTATGTGAAACTTGTTACACATTTTTCAGGCCAACCACTAGCCTATACATAGAGAAGATAATTCAAAACCAATAGGACATACTACCAGATTAACAGTCTCCATCATCACAGACCTAGGCATCCCAATGACTAGACAGACATTTTTGCATGACTTCATTCACTAGTTTGTGCCAAAGAAAGACAACAGAAGTAAGGGGCCCATGTAGACAGCCATGCCAAATGGATGTGGCGCCACTGTTACCCAGGAGTGTCATCCTGGTAAACCATGCTACGGAGACAGCCAAAGGGTGGGGCAGCCTAACATAAATATAGATAATATTTGTGGTTTGACTCCCACACAGTTACGCAGAAGACATTATGGATTGGCTTGCAATTTGGGCTGGTGTTTTTTAAATTACTAAGACATAAATAAACATATGACCTAAATGCAGAAATAGGGGTCTCTGTCCACCACGTGCTAGAAGAATATCTCAGGGTCTCAGGACTAAAATAAACAGAATTTCTACCATATGTTAAAACTATTCAATTTTGCCTAATTCAGAATAAGGCAAAGCATGAGTAATTACTAGTAAAATTAACTTTTTTCTCTCTTTTCTTTATAGCTACAGGGCAAGAGTACAAAAGATGAACAATTATACGATGCTCTTAATTGATACAATAAGTCAACTGAGTTAACTCAGAGAAAACCAGTTTCTATTCTCCCCCCCCCCCACTCCTTTGTAGAAGAAATTTGTATATTGAAGATAATTACTTGAACTCTCCTTTTCATTTCTATACTATGAAAATATCAATAGATTTAAAAAATGTTTTGAGAGGATGTGTAAATAGAAAAAGGAGCAGTGAAGACACAAATATCTCCATGTAGAAAGACTTTAAAATGTTTGTGTTGGTATGTTTAAGTTATTATAAAGAATATATTTTCAAAAGAAAAACTAAGGATAAAATGGAATAAACTGGGGGGTGAGCATAGGCATCAATTAAGTATGGTTTCCTAATAGATT
>NW_016813386.1:574185-575387 GCF_001698545.2 Rhinopithecus bieti
CCCCCCCCCCCACTCCTTTGTAGAAGAAATTTGTATATTGAAGATAATTACTTGAACTCTCCTTTTCATGTCTATACTATGAAAATATCAATAGATTTAAAAAATGTTTTGAGAGGATGTGTAAATAGAAAAGGAGCAGTGAAGACACAAATATCTCCATGTAGAAAGACTTTAAAATGTTTGTGTTGGTATGTTTAAGTTATTATAAAGAATATATTTTCAAAAGAAAACTAAGGATAAAATGGAATAAACTGGGGGGTGAGCATAGGCATCAATTAAGTATGGTTTCCTAATAGATTAACAATAAGTATATCAATTAGTATTTTGAGGGTTTTAAAATTTCTGTTCTAAAGGAATAAATGAATATTTTCATTAAAGTTCAAAGAATATATATAACATCTCTAAAGCAAAATTACATTTCCCTACAACGTTTGTAAGTAATTGAAGCATGTATATTATCTCCATTGTTATCCTCCTAATTCGTCTTCTTAATTTAGTCCTCATGTTTAGATCTCTTCTGCCTTAAAGAAATACCACTTTTGTTTTTTTCTTTGGTGGTAACTAGTCTGTGCATGTTATCTTTCCTAGGCCCTGAAACAGCACAGAGAATGTTGGTATTTTCATGTTACAGATTAGATAATTAATTACCACAAAATTAGTATAGTGAGAAAAGTTCAAGTATTGCACCACTCAGAGTTCAAATACAAACATCACACCATGGCTTTCAGCATATCATTCCAATTCTCTGAATCCTAATGTTTTAATTTGTGCAATGATGATAATAATTCGCAGCTTTGTTGAGATAATTTGTAAAGTGTGTGGTACCTCGTAGGCACAAATAAACAGTAGCTCTTATTATGGTATCAGAGAGAAGTATGCTGTAATTATTTGCTTTATGTGTGGCTGTGGGAAAATTTCTGATTATTCCTAATTTCTGTGTTTACACCAACAGGAAAAATATATTAATACCACCTGAAATACAAAGCTGTTTGTAGAAATTCATTAGGAATGTGGAAAATCAACTGGCGAATAGTCCTATTAATACAATCAAAAAAAGAAAATAAGTTACATGTTAAAAGTAGAAAGAGTAACTATGAAAGTCATGACTAAGAATTCATTTTGGGATGGAGTAAACCAATTTTATACTATACAATCTAAAACTTTCAGAAAATCATTTAGTCTTTTCCCTTATATTTTCTACT
>NW_016813386.1:575827-603256 GCF_001698545.2 Rhinopithecus bieti
CTAAGATTCTTTTTTTTTTTTAATTTTTATTTTTCAAGCAAAAAAAAAAGTGGATATTAATATGATGGTTATGTTATCAATGTGTGAGAGAGAACTTTTTAAGAAGTACAGCAAAATTTATACTACTGAGGAGAGAAGAGAAAGCCTTTTAAATTATTCATATTGATAGAAGTTTGGCTACGCAAAAGCTTTGCCAAAATAAATTTAGAGACACAAAATCTAAGATTCTTTATTGCAATTTTAGAATTAAAATACCACAAGAAAAATATTAGAAAATGTAGACTTCTTTTTGGAGATAAAGAAGCTCATTTTGGTTTGCCATGCCTATTCATCCTCCTGTTTTTTTGGTCACTTATATTGTATTGGTATTACACTATTTTTGTGTTTTGAAAGTATTATTTCACAAACGAACATATTAAAAGTGTCACTTGATAGGTATATTGTTTCACTATGTATTCAAATAACACAGTGAGAAATATTATGACAATATGTGTAGTGTTTCTAGAGTTGAAGAGATAAATTGATCAAAACAAAGAGATCTCTGCATCTACCCAGCATGAAAACACCTTTTAGTTTGAGCTGAACTGATCTTCTAAGCATACCTGAGACAATTTGTTCTACTCAGATCTCACTTATGCTGTCATACCAATTAAAATGATGAATGACATATTTCATAAGTCTTCCAATTGTGAAAGAAAATATATACTGTAAAACAATATATGTCCAAGGTATGTTTTATTATAGTAAAAAAGCCTTTGAAATACTTAGTGCAATAGGACATGGCTTTTTTCCATAATTGTTTGGAACTTGTGTTTATTTTATTCTTCTCAGTTGGCACACTACAGTATTTATGTCAACTTGACTTAACCTGTGGGCAATTTATCAGCAGGAATAGGCTTTCACACAGTGTGTGCAACTTTTAATGGGGAGATATAATCAACATCGTTATTAGTAATATTTATATAGTGTAATAAATATTCTTATTTCTAAACTGGTGTCAGCAAAGCAAGTCCTTGCCCTGAGGATCTAGCTTTAGGGTGCTGTTTTTCATTAGAAATCACATTTGTATACATGATTTGGACCAAGCCATGCAAATGCTTCTCTATTTATCCTTCAGGTTTAAGTATCCAGCAGCCAGTTATTTGAGGTGCACACAAAGTAACTTGAATGGAATCCGCTACTTCTAAATACCCTAACTCACTAAGAATGAAGCCCAATTCTGATTGTTTATGAGTTATCCTAGCTAGCTTACTATATGGAGGTGACCTGTATGTTTTATTGTTTAAACCAGGACAACGTTGACAGTACAAGGGACCCTCATTAACAATTAACCTGGGAGAAAAACCATAAACCAGACTGTCTTATGCAAATCAGACACCTTTGTCGTCAGTTTTGTTATCTTTGCAGCAACTTTATTAATAAATGCTTCTTCATCTCTCCTACTAGCCATCCATGGGAATTCAAATTAGGAAGATTCAGCTCCACCATTTACTGGTTGTACAAAGTTGAGAGCTCAAGTCCTTTAAGATCTCTTCACTCATCTTTAAAATTGACATAATAGACTGGAATTGATGGCTCATGCCTATAATCCCAGCACTTTGGTAGGCCAAGGTGGAAGGATTGCTTGAGGCCAGGAGTTCAAGACCAGCCTGGGCAGCACAGTGAGATTTTGTCTCTGCTAAAATAATAATAGCAAAATGAACATAATAATATGGTTGTTGTTGTATGCAAAGGACTTATCACAGTACCTGAGATACAGTGAGTACTCAACTGATAGTGATTACGATTATGACCATTTCTCTTGAGGATCTCCAAACTGGAGGTGTTGGTGCTGTCATTGAGCAATGTAGTTTATAAAAGTTGTAGTCCATGGCACTTGCCTGAAAGATAGGAGGTAAAATCCAGATGGTATTACTTTAGAAAGCACTCATTTCTTTGTGTGACATTAAAAAAAGAATAGATGTATAAAAAAATTTTTATCAAATACAGATATTCCTAGAGAAGTCCTATGGCTTTTCTCCATGCTCTCAAGACACATGTGTTTTCCAATACCTTAGGAGGCTGGCCCTTAATAACACAGCAAGATAAGGTAAGTGCTAACTAAGCATCTTTGCAAAATAATAGTTTATGATGAAAAATATGAATCTAACATTTACAATTCATACAGTGACATGGAAAGTTTATTTAACTGGCCTGAATTTCTGTCTATAAAATGTGGCTTATTAGAGTGCCTCTCATGATTCAGTATAACAATGCATGCACTTATCATAGCATGTAAAATATAATAAACAACCAGCAAATATTAGTTATTCTTTATTATCTGTTCTATGTTTCATCTCACTGGATTACTTCTCTTTTTAACAAAATGATGCTTACTATATTTCAACATTTCATTAATTTTAAGACACATCATTATGCTATATACCACTAAAGTAAAATAAAAACCACTATTACTAGCCAAATTATCTGACACTACAGATTATAGTACACATCACAATTTCAAAATATTAAATATAAATTAAAATGTGCATTTATGAATCAATGAATGTAATAGACAATTATGTCAAACAATCTGTTTCAATGCATTAATGAAATCAAACTAGAATATCTTCTTAAACATATGTGAATATATACATGTGCTTATATTAAATGCATCTGAAGATCTTTTAAAAATGCAGATTAGGAATCTGAAAAATCAATTTCTAAATTAGATTCTGGCTTTGGAGTTGACTATGATGTTCTGCTTAAAAATGCAGATTAAGTATCTGAAAAACCTATTTCTGAATTAGATTCTGACTTTAGATTTGACTCTGATGTTCTGCATTCTTAACAAGCAGCCAGGTGCTGCTAGTACAGTTGGTTGGGGTCTATACCTTGAGTAACAAGGGACAACAATTCTGGCCTCCAAGGTACTGGTCATTTTCTGAAGATAATGCTTTCATCAGAATAATAGAAAGGGTGTTTTCAAATTGCTTGTGCCTCATAGGTGGAATATCTGCTGCATATGTTCTCCTTAATCTCCATCCCTTTCTACCACTCATCTCTTTCTTTGCCTCCCTGTCTCGGTCCCTGTGTGTCTCCCTGTCTCGGTCCCTGTGTGCCTCCCTGTCCTTTTGTCTATCTCTCCTGCTCTCTCACACCCACATCCACACACACACACCCCATGCAACATATACATACAAATACACACACATGAAAACATAGTGACCCACAGATACTTCAGTTCTGAGCTACACTGTCTTTGCAGATCTCTTTGTGTCAAGATGTGAACATCCTCCCTTTCTTAAACAGAAAACACTAGGAAAGAACCACGCACTGGGGAGAAAGAAGTTTATTTTAACAGTAGACTTTTGTTTGGTATTTAGCTGATATTCTAACAGAGTCTGGTTTATCCAGAGCTAGCTAAACTGGGATTACTACCAGTCCTTTGCAGGCTTTCAAAGGTTTTGCCTAACAGCAAGGCAATCAGTTGACCAGAGCTGACGATGTTTTATTTGACCAACAGATGGCAGTAGCAGTCTCTTTTTTTCCACTGCTGAAATAATCAGAAAATTGAAACTAACCTGTTAGTAAGGTTTTTCAAAGAGCACTCAACAACGTTTTCTAGGTTCTTTGAATTCTTAGCTGATTTCAAAATGTTATCTCATTCTTTGAGCACTGGACCACTTAATCACTCTTATAAAATGTAACCACATTTTCAGGAGACATGTTACCTACTAAATCCATATTTGTCTAATTCAAATGGAAAACTAGGAGACCGAGACTGTCTCATTTCGCATATGCATAATTTTTTACTTTATGCATCGGGAAATTCTGGCTACACTAAAATACATTTATTTAAAGCAAAAGGAAAACTTACATTTCTGAAAATTACATATATTTGCAAATGAGCCAGGGTAAATCATTTCACCAATCTCCATGAAGATCAAATTTTTAGATCTAACCAGTTGTACACTTCAAGGATATCTAATATGTTTCCATCTATAGTGTGTCTGAGAATATGCGTTACTTTTACTAGTAAATTTTGACTTGATGTATCTTTACTGAAGCATGCTCATACTCGTTAGATCACATCTTTTATGTAACATTTGGCAGGACTATATTTGAATATCTTTTTGTGGAGTTTCAGATAAGAAACATAGAAATAATTTTTAATCCTCACTATTCTATAAAATGGGGCATGTGTAAATATAAATGTTTATAACTATAGAATGCTATATATATAAAATATATGTTATATATACAGCATTATATATAATATATAGTATATTAAATGCTCTCTCTCTATATAGAGAGAGAGATTTTGTAGATTTCTCTCCATATATATAAAGAAAGAGCATTTTAAGTTAAAATATAGCAAACTTTTAAAATTATAGAGGGTTAAATTATACATATATACAGCATTACAGAATTATATACATATAAAACAGTTTTCTATTTAACATTTAACTACCACCTTTAAGAGCATCGTAATTGACCTGCTAGCCTTACATTTAAACTCAGAATATCATTAATACATTTAGATTCATTTTCATTCTCTCCTTTAAGCAACCCAGTCTATATTTATAATTTATCTGTCTTGATACCTTCTCTCCTTGATACCCTCCCTAACTCCTGGCTAGAGCTTTGTGTCATGCAGTTTTTGTTTTCTGCATTTTTCATGACTTTATGCACTTGTCTGTTTTGGGGCTGAGTCTTGCTTTTAGGTACTTAATTAAGAAATGAAAATAACACAGACATTCTTGTATTTATTCAGTGGATATCTAAACGTAGGTTAATGGAAAGACTGAATATTGTCTTCTGAAATCGTGAATAAGACAAGGGTGTTCATTTTCACCTCTCTCGCAACATAGTCGTGGAACATCTAATCATGGCAATAAGCAAGAAAAAGGAATAAAAAATACACCGATTAGAACAGAAGAAATAAAATTGTCTTTATTTACAGATGCCATGTTTGTCTACATTGAAAATTCCAAAGTAACTATAAAAAAATGCTGCTAGAACTAACAAGTGAGTTCCACGAAGTTGCAGAATAAAATATCAACACATTTCTCTGTTCTACAATTACTGTGAGGAAGCTAAAATTAAAACACAGTGTCACTTATAATTACTCTAAGGAAAGTAAAAAAACACTTTTTATGGTAACAAATCAAAGAGATATACTATGTTCATGGATTAGACAGTGCAGCATAATAAAGATGTCTATTATTCCCAGATAGATTTATACATTTAATAGAATTCCTATAACAATCTCAGAAAGTTTTTTATAGATTTAGACAAACTCTTTGTAAAATTTACGTGGAAAAGGCACAAGGTCTAGATGAGCTAAAACCATCTTTAAAAAGAAGAATAAAGTGGGAGAAATGACTCTACCTAATATATAAGGCTTATTGCCAGATTGTGTGGTACTGACAGAAGGACAGACACATACGTACATAAAAAGAATAGAGAACACTGAAAAAGACAGAAAAAATATGCCAAACTGACTTACACCAAAGGTGTAAAAGAATTCAATGGAGAAAGGATAGCCTTCTCAATAAACTATACCGGAGAAATTGGACATCCATACGCAAGGAAATGAATCTCAACCTAAAAATCATATCTTTTATCAGAAATGAAATCAAAATTGGCCATGGGCCTAAAGGTAAAATTGAAAAGTATAGAGCCACTAGAAAAAAAATAGACGAAAATTACTGGGATCTACAGTTAGGCAGAGACATCTTAGATTTAACACCCAAACCTAAACTATAAAAAAAGATTGGTACATTAAACCTCATCAAAATTTAAAACATTTTCTCTACAAAAGACACTTTAAAAACATGAAAAGAGAAGCACCAGACTGAAAAAAAACTGGTATGTGAAATACAAGAACTTTCAAAACTCAGCAGTAAAAGCAATCCAAGTAGAAAAAGGCAAAATCAATAAACAGACATTTCACTGAGCAGGATATATAGATGGAAGAAAAATACAGGAGTTGTTCAACACAGTTAGCCATTAGCAAAACTGAAACCATAACCAGATATCACTACATGTCTATCATAATGACTACAGTAAACATAAACATCTGAACATGAGTGAATATGTGTGGGTATGTGTGTGTAATGGCATAAAAAATTAAAAATGACAACACCAAATGTTGGTGGGGATGCCAGTCATGTATTCCTACTCATACTTGGGAATATATAGTGATACAGTCACTCTCAAAAGTTTGGCCATTTCTTGTAAACGCAGTTGTGCGATTACCACACAACTTAGCCAGTGCAATCTTAAGCATTTACACCAGAGAAATGAAAACATATTCACATCAATATGGTACACAAAAGTTCATAACTACTTTATTGAAAGTAACCCCAAACTGGAAACAATCAGACATCCTTCAGTGGGTGAATGGTTAAACAAACCATGATACATTCATACCATGGAATGCTACAAAAGAAATGATATAGTGATATACACAACTTCAATGTAAGTTCAGGAAATATTGCTGGGTGCACAAAGCCAAATCTCAAGAGGTTATATTATGTATGATTCAATTTAAATAACAGTCCTTGAAAAAGCAAATTGTAGAAATGGGGAACGGATTCATAGCCACCAGAGGTTAGGATCAGGGAGAGGGAAGAGAGTGGGGCAGGCAGGAGGTGGATATGGTTATAAAATGAAAGCAAGAGGGATCTCTCTGGCCATTGAACTCTTCAATGTGGTAGTAGATACATGATGCTACTGATGTGACAAAATTGTATAGAACTGAATATACATATATAGGTAGGACAATTAAAATTGGGGAAATCTAAATAGGATTGGCATATTATACTAAAGACAATATCCTGGTTGTAACTTTTTACTGTAGCGTTTTAAGAAGTTACCATTGGTAGGAACTGAATACATAGTAGCCAATATAATTGTATAATTAGTTCTGTATTATTTCCTACAAGTCCATGTAATTCTACAATTATCTCGGAATTAAAAGTTTCATTTTAAAAGTTACAGGAAAAAAAAAGGAATTTAGCTAGGGAAGGTCAATTTTTTTTCTAAATAAAAAATATCACAGAAACAACAAGAAAGCTAATTAATGATATAATAGGCATAATATTAAAACCTTGGTTATAATAATAAAAATAATAACTTTCATGCTCTTCATGATTTATAAATGCATTCACATAAAGGATCTCATTCTAATTTTTATAGCAACCCTAAAAGTTGTATGGATTTTTCCCATTGAAAGGTTAAGGTCAAGAATCTTGTCCTGAATTCAGCAAGTAAANAGAAAGCTAATTAATGATATAATAGGCATAATATTAAAACCTTGGTTATAATAATAAAAATAATAACTTTCATGCTCTTCATGATTTATAAATGCATTCACATAAAGGATCTCATTCTAATTTTTATAGCAACCCTAAAAGTTGTATGGATTTTCCCATTGAAAGGTTAAGGTCAAGAATCTTGTCCTGAATTCAGCAAGTAAAAGAGCTGAGATTAAATCCCAAAAAATTTTGGTCCATATATTCTTCCTAGAATAAAGCGAAAGTATTTCCACTTCGAATTTAGTTGCTTTTGAATCAAGAAGGAAGACACTAATAGTAAATTGAACCATATGAAATAATTGCTAAATAAGTTAGTTACAAGGATCCTTCCCCAAAAAGTATATCTGTATTAAGTTATTTTTACAAAAACGTCAGACATCTATTATCTATTATTGTATGGATGCTGTGGTCAAGTCAAAAATTAAGTATAAAATAATTTGCTGCCTATATAAAATAATTTAAGGAGGAAAATAGATCCTTCCACACAAAATATATTTTACCATCCTATTCTTATTTGTAAAATCCTACTATTCAAGGTATGCTTTTGATTATAACACTGAAGTCTTCTCCAAAAAATAATGTCCTCATAAGTGTTACTTGTGTCTCACACATTTATCTCTTGGGAAGGGTAATATGATAAACCAGTAGTGTTAGTTAGTATTCTCAGAAGAATTTTTTTTTCTATAAAAGAGTAGGGTATTAAAGAAATAAGTCATAGAATTGATAAGTTTGATTCAGGGAAGGAGCCAAAACATTTCCATAAAGCAAACTAGGTTTAGGAAGATTGGCAGAAGCAGAGCAATGTGAAGACTTCAGATCTGCAGCTTTCAAAATACTGTCCTCAGCTCCAAAAATCTAAGTCTTTATTTGATTCATGTAGGCCAGTAAAGAGTAACTCCATAAAATTTCATTTGTTTGTATTCTAAGGGCAACATACTTACTGTTGAGGACAATTAAGGGAGATATGTTCAATTGAGGAGGATAATAACTAGTCTTCGAAGTAGGATTACCAAACTACTTTACAAAATTCCTACTACAAATACTTATAAATCTTTGAAACTACCATTTTCTGGAAGGACAATTTGTTTTATTAGTCATCCTGACCTTCAATTGGCTAGGGTCTTTAATGTTTTACAAAATATGTTTGTGTGTGTCTGTGTATGTGTTAGGTTATAGTGAGCTTAGCTTTTTTCTTATCAGTTTAGGCTTATTGTGGATTATCATTTGATTAATAATATATAGTGAGAATTGCATATTTTTGGCTTTATAGTAATTAAAATTTAAGACATACACATTGTGGTTAGAATATAGATATATATAATATACATATATAATGCCAAGGTAAATAGATACATCATCTCTTCTACCTCTACCTCTATGAATTTGTGCCACTTAAAATGTACTATGAAGATAATTAAAATAAAATCTTGACTTATTTTAAAGTTTTATAGAACACCGTTTCATAAAATAAATGCATGTGATATGGTTTGGCTGTGTCCTCACCCAAATCTCATCTTGAATTGTAGCTCCCACAATCCCCACATGTTGTGGGAGGGACCCAGTGGGAAGTAATTGAACCTTGAGGGTGGGTCTTTCTCGTGCTTTTCTTATGACAGTGAGTAAGCCTCACAAGATCTGATGGCTTTATAAGGGGGAGTTTCACTGCACACTTTCTCTCTTTCCTGCCACCATGTACGTCCCTTGCTCTTCCACCGTGATTGTGAGGCTTACCCAGCTATATGGAACGAAGAATCCATTAAACCTCTTTTTCTTTACAAACTACCTAGTCTCAGGTTTGTCTTTATCAATAGCATGAAAACGGACTAATACAACAGCATGAAAACGGAGTTGAAATCTTCCCTTGTAAATTAAATACGATTAAGTAAAAATAAGCAAAAAACAAAACAAAACAAAAAACAAACAAACAAACAAAAAACACTGAAATACGTTGTTAGGAACAAATTTATTACATTTCTTTATTTTATCTCTCTTCTTTATACGGGAAAATGAGAACATGTAGAGTAGGCAGGTCTCAGAGTCTTTTACTCTCCTTCATCGGACAGTGGTCAAAACTTTTAAGACTTCTATCATCCCAGGCAGCCAAGAGGCAACAAAATGATACAGACCCTCAGAGTAAAAGGAAGTTTTCAAAGGGAAAATGGCGAGCACAGCACAGAAGAAAAGTCTACATAAGACAAACATGAATATCCTTCTGGTTTGATACAATGTTGACTGATCGCATATTTCTAAACTTTCATATGATATTATAATTTCCTTTTGACTTTTACTTAATACCATGCAGAACATTAAAAACTGAGATTGTCTTGTGGTTATAGGAAAAGGAGATTTATAGTACAGGTTAGGGAAGTTAAAATGGATTCTGATGGAGTAAGAGAATACTATAAAATACATTTAGGATTGAATGTTATACAATGACATTAGAAAAGCAAACCTGTGTACATGTATGTAGCTAGCCCTAAAGCTTTATATGTGTGTATATGTAGACCAAAAGAAAAAATTCTGTTAAATATTTAATTCCTGTTTTCAAATATATATCACGTTCTATTTTAGGCATAAGAAAACTGAGGCAAGGACCTGTATTACTATAGATGTTATTTGTCGATATTATCAATTCTAGAACAGTGTCACTCAGGCCACTAAGCACCTCTATTTCTCAAGCACATTTGTCATATAATTTGACTAAATTTTAACTCCCACAGATAGTGAGTTCCTATGGATACGGATTGAGAAAAGTAATACATAAAGCAATATTTCGTTACACAAATTTCCGTTTGTCAAAGATGGCAATAGCTCTGTGTGTTGTAAAATTTGCTTTGCCTTGTAAACTGGTTCAAAAATGCTTTCATGTTAGCATTCCTTTCATATCTGCTGAACGGAAATATAGGGCTTAATAACTTGAGCAAGATTCAAACATATTTTTTAAAAGAAGTGGTGCTTATGGCCTGTAGGAGTTTCTTGCTACTAATGAACTTGAATAGGAAAGTTCTGCCATACCCAAAATTTTCAAGCACAGTGCATTTTATCAAAGATATGAGAATTTAACTATGTCAAATTAATATCTATAATGGTAATTGAAAAAAATTAAATGTGAGTAATTAAAAGAAAAACAACACAGAACAATGATTAGGCTGAGGTAAAATTAAATCTTCCTTGCTATTTTCTTCTTTTTTTTTCATTTTGGTACAGGGAAAGTGCTAGAAAACAAGAGAAACTATAACTTCTCATTCATTGATAGGTAATAGGTATTTTTATTCTAATTGTACATTAAATCCAATTACTCTGGAAATATTAAGAGGATTGTCATTTAACTTTCAGAAGAAATCTAAAAATTAAATAATATCTGAACAGCAGATGGTCTTGTATAACATGGTTCTTCAGGATTATCACTTGAAAAGGAAGGTAGGATGGACGAGATGGAGGATAAAGGGAGGAGGGGTGGATAGTAGGTGAAGGTCCCTGGAGTATTGTTTTCCCTCAGACATAAATCTCCAGGACTAACAATGTGGTATTACTGCTTTAAACATACTATTGAAAATATTCTCTCTGCATCACAAAAATGACAAAATCCAACTTAGAGGAAAGAGCCGTTGAGAAGGTTGATTAATGATTTATCTTCCTGAGTACAATGTGAAATCATATTGAGATAGGGACTTCTATGATGAAAGCATCTTATCAAAGGAACGTCCCATCAGAAAGTAATTGATTTTCACTTGTTCAGGGAAAGAAGCTGCTCTCTGCATGAGGCCACATCCTTCACCTTTGAGCAGATCATTATGTTCTTTATTATTTATGCCTATCTATACTGGCAAACTTGTCCTGGGGTGAATGTGTAAAAAGGTCTTTTGTTTACCTTAGCAAAAGAGCCAGGAATCACGGTATTTAGAGCTCTGAGGATGACGCGGCCGTTCACTTTGTACGACAAACCTGAAATTGAATCCTCAGAGCTAGAAGGGAAAATACCACTCCAGCTTACTTCCTCCCCTCTCCTCCTCGCCATTCACAACACAAACACGGATACATAAATACTTCAACAGAACGGAGGGATGAGGGACTTGTGGTCTGTCCCTAGCATTAAGTCAGAAGAAGAGAAGAAAGTGTGTGTGTGTGTGTGTGTGTGTGTGTGTGTGTGTGTGTGTGTGTGTGTAGGGTGGGGGGCTGGAAGGGCATTGGTTCAGACTTAATCCTTCTGAGGTCAGCTTGCACCCCAGAAGGGGCGGGGGCTGGAACCGAAAGTCTTCATTATTAGTAGTTAAAAATGACTAATGACTCAGAGGGTCTGGAGCCAGGCAGAGCATAACTGAAACACATTAGCTTCTTTGACAATTGTCCCTTGCTGACAATGGACTCCCCTTGCTTCTCCGAGTCAGCCTTACACCACACAGGGTTAGGCACTAGAATTTTTTAAAAGCTTGTATTCGCTGGCCAATCAGCACAAGAACTCCCTTTGCTGAGAGTAAACACAGGGGGCACACAAGTCCACTCTAGATACTGCAGGTTTCAGGGCAGCATCTCACCTGAACTTCTTTGTACACAGGGAAGAAGTTGTAAAGGAGAGCACGACGCCATAATAGCAAATTTAGACAATCTGGCATTTTAGACAAATAGCAATATCCATTTGTCTGGATATAACTTTCATAACTGGGTTATAGAATCCATAACTAGTTACAATCCATAACTGGGAAAAGCCAAATAGTAACTGGAGGAATGCAATCAGAGATTAAATTGAAAGCCACCAGGACTCTGGTATTTCCTCCAGCTTTGCTTCTTTTGTGTGGTGACTTCAGCCTCACCTACTGCCACCTTTGTGAAGCGGTTTCTAGACACCATTTTCCAAGCTTTATCACACAGGAAAACTGAGCCTCGTTCTCCAGCTTTTACATCCATAAACACAAAAACAAAACCCAACAAAGTCTTGAGAAAGAACTGTGATTGCCCTTGCTTAATTTGTCTTTAGGCCGGGGTTTGTCGCATCAGCACTATTGAGCACTATTTATATTCTAGGCCAGATAATTTAATTGTGTGTTGTAGGTTGTGTCCTGTGCATTGTAGCGGGGTTAGCAGCATCCCTGGCCTCTACCCACTAGATGCCAGTGGCAACCCCCTTACCCCAAGTTGTGCAACCAAAACTATCCCTAGAAATTGTCAAATGTCCCCAGGTACCCAGAGATCAGCCAGTTCCCTGATTGAGAACTATCGCCATAGACTTATCACCATGCTCACAAATAGAGGATCACATTATATCAAGCCAGCATGTTGAGATGAAATTGGGAAGCAGGATCAAATTCTCAATTTGTTGTGAGCTAGGTGGCCATCCCAATTTTAGTCTTCTGTGTAACTTAAATTTTCCAGCCTTTTTTTTTTTTTTTTTAAATCATGTAGACTCTCTAAGCTTCTGAACTAACAATTTTCTTGGTCTTTTTTTGTCATACAGTTATTTCATTACCATAAAGGCTATTTACAAGATTTCGATGGAGTGAGAAATGAGAATTAGGACTGGGTTCCCATTTTCATAACATTTACCCAAATTGAAACATCGTAATATGCATGTTCAAGCAATTTATCTCAAATGTAACATAAGAAAAGTCATTGGCTATAATTGGGTTTATACTTAACATTTTTTTTTTCATAAGGGGGAAACAAATTATTCAATGTGGTATTTTTATCTTTATTATTTATTTATATATATGTTTTCTGAGACAGAGTCTTGCTCTTTTGCCCAGGTTGGAGTGCAGTGGAACAATCTTGGTTCACTGCAATCTCTACCTCTTGGGTTCAAATGATTCTCATCCCTCAGCCTCCCAAGTAGCTGGGATTACAGGTGAGCACCATCACAGTCAGCTATTTTTTTCTATTTTTAGTAGAGATGGGATTTCAGTCTTGGCCAGGCTGGTGTTGAACTTCTGGCCTCAAGTGATCCACATTCTTTGGCCTCCCATATTCATTGTTTTTTAAATTTTCATTAAATCAAGGAAAATCAGTTTTTATTAGCTAAAAGGGAAGCATAAGAAAGCCTACTCCTTATGATTCCAACAGTTAAGTAAAATAAATTTGTAATATAACATAGAATAAACATTGTTATGGTTATTCATAATCACGGAACAAGCTCAGCTGTTGTTTACGTATCATTTTCCATGTTAAGGTCTATTTATTAAGTAAGTTTGTAAGATCCTACTTCATTTCTTATTCATAGATTTTGCAATTTAATCTTAAGATACCATATCATTTCACAATATGTATTCATTAGACCTTGTGATTATGGACATAACAAGGAATAGAAAAATAAATACTAGAATTCTGGCTTACTGACTTAATAGAGTCAAGGAAAAAACCTGACCCAACCAAGAAGTCCTCAGAAAATGAGTAGAGTGTGTGTTTTGTCCTTGAAATTTCTGCTATTTTTTTTATTTATAAGCACTCCAAAAAAGAATCCTATAAATTAAAACACATACTCCTGCATCTTAATTTTCATATGGACCCCAGTGGTAGATTTACAGTCATTCAGGACCTACTCCATCATAATTAAGTTGTACTTGTCAGCATTTTATTGCTCTTCTTGAAGATAAATCCTTATCTCAGAGGTTCCCACAGTGATTATCATCATGGCCTCTTGCTTTTATCACGGATGGGGATTTTGACAGAGCCATTACTCCTGCAGATCTTACATGTTTTACCTTCTTCACAAGACATCATTATTTAGATATCTAAAAATATTCTGATTGCTTTGGTTTCTTCAAAGTTTTCCACAGCTTTTTTCTCTTTTCCTGCCTCTCTCCCTTTCCTCTTTTCTATCTTCTTTTCTTCTTTCTTTCTTTCTATTTCCTTAAAATAGTGTTAGTTTTCTTGACCTTGTTTTAATTACATAATTTTGCATTCTGCCATATTTGATAAAATTTGCCTTTGTATTACTCATTAGAAATAAATATTCTCCCTAAAATATGATAGTCAATGATGAATAAAATATTCTCTGTCCCTAACCTGTCATTCATAAGATTAAAACTACATATGAACTGTTTTTATTCTCTTTCTACTTCTAAAAGACTGACTTTTGAGACTTTTGATACAATTTTGATATATTTCCAAGAGAATCTCATGTCGGTGCTGGTGGTGGTTGTAATTTGACAATCTATTCTTTTTAAGTAAAAATATTCTACAAACATCATAAAATTATTTCTGTTTATTTTATATATTTAGGAAGTGAGTTATAGCAAACCAAAACTAGAGAAAAGCATTTGTAATTAATGTGATACATAAAAGTGATATTCATAATATACTGATTAAAAAACACTAATGTTACAATAACTGAGAAAAAAGTATAAAAATATTGTGAGAAAATTAATAGAAGTAAATGTCTAGTATTTAAGACAAATTTTTAACTTCGATGAAAATCAGAACACTTAAATACAGTCTTCATATTTTAAGTTAGCAGTATTTTTGAAAATCAGAACAATTAAAAACAAATGTCTGATAAATTAGCAGCACTTTGAAAATAATGGTATATTAATTTCTTAGGGCTGCCATAACAAAGTATCACAAACTGGATGGCTTAAAACTACATAAATTTATTTTTTCGCTTAGCATGGTGGCTCACGCCTATAATCCCAACACTTTGGGAGGTTGAGGCAGGAGGGTCACTTGAGACCAAGTGTTTGAGACTAGTCTGGGCAACATAGAAAGACTCTGTCTCTACAAAAAATTTAAAAAAAAAATTAGCTGTGTGTAGCGGTGCATAACTATAGTCCTAGGTACTGGGGAGGCTGAAGTGAAAGGATCTCTTGAGCTGGGGAGTTTGAGGCTGCATTCAGCTATGATCATGCCATTGCATTCAAACCTGGGTGACGGAACAAGACCCTGTCTCTAAAAAAAAAAACAATGTTTTTAAGGGTTTGACATTTCTAATAGGATTCTGTAGAGGGATAGAACCAAAGAAATATATATATGGAATTATATTCCATTACATATTTATTAATATATAAATATTAATTTATTATTAAGTTTATTACATATTAACTCACACAATCACAAGGTCCCACAATAGGCCATCTGCAGGCTGAGGAGCAAGGAAAGCCAGTCTGAGTTCCAAAACTGAAGGACATAAGAGTCTGATGTTCAAGGGCAGGAAGCATCTAGCACAGAATAAGGATGTAGGCTAGGAGGCTAGGCCAGTCCCTCTTTTTCACATTTTTGTACCTGTTTATATTCTAGCCACGCTGGCAGTTGATTAGATTGTGCTCACCCAGATTAAGGGTGGGTCTGCCTTTCCCAGCCCACTGACTCAAATATTAATCTCCTTTGGCAACACCCTCACAGACACACCCAGGATCAATACTTTGTATCCTTCAACCCAATCAAGTTGATGCTCAGTATTAACCATCACAACATTGAAGTCAAGTTGTTGAGAGGGTATATTCCCTTTGAAGCTTCTAAAGGATATCCCTAATCCCCCCTTGTCTCCTCCAGTTTCTGGTAGTGCCAGGCATTCCTTGGCTTGTAGCAACATAACTCCGATCTTTGCCCCATCTTCATATGGCAGTCTTTCCTCTGTGTCTGTGTCTCTTCTCTTCTTATAAGGACAGTTGTACCTAATTCGATATGACTTCATCTTAATTTGATAACATTAGTGAAGACCCTATTTCCAAATAAGATTACATTCAAAGATCCCAGTGGCTATTACCCAAGCATATCTTTTTGGAGACACAATTTAACTCACAACAGATACTATTTATTGCTAATAAATGAGTAAAGTCTTTCTGAAAAGAAATTTAGCAAAATTCTTTCTTCTACTAATTTCTTTTGTGGGAATCCACCCTGAAGATAAACAGAAACATAAATTTTAGTCATATTCAAAAGGTTACTTGCCACAGGATTCATTATTTAGAAGCAAATCAAAGTAAAACATGGGAAATTATTGAATCATTTTGGTAAATCCCAATAATATTATGAAGCCACTAGAAATGTTTAAGTGCTTAGCATCACAGAAAATCCAAGAGATACTAACAAACAACAATTAGATTACATTTTCTACTATAAAATTAACCAAAATTAAAACAAACAAACATACAGCCTCAACAAAAAAGTGCCATTGGTGAGTGTATGAGAAAATGAGCATTCTTTTCCACTGCTGGTGGGAATCTAAAGCGTTCAAAAGCTTCCTGGACGGTCATTTGGCAATACATGTCAATGCCTTAGCAATGTTCCTGTATTTGGCTTTCCAGTTCCACTTCCAGGAATTTATTTTAAAGAAATAATCTTGGATATGCACAAAAATGTATCAATGAGAATGTTTACGGGAGTTTATCAATGGAAAAATAACAAACAACCTAAATATTCAATACCAGGATATTGCTTAAATAAGTAAGACATTTAGGTGATAAAATACCATGTATTTAGTGACATGAAAAGATATGACATATATACATTGTTTTTTTAAAAAAGAAAGTAGATTATAAAATACTGTTCATGACATCATCCCATTGGCATAAAGCCAGTCCCTGAATGTAGAACTTACTGCTATGAATTTACAAATCAACTTTTACAAGAGTGGTGAGGTTATAGGGGCTACACAGTGCTCTTGTGGATTAAACAAGTTAAAACAGTTTTCAAAAGCTTCTCATTTTCTCTTTTGAAGTTGTTCACTGACTCAAAAAAAGATTTTGTCATAATTTCATCTTGAATACATTTGCAGTATTGAAACAGATAAATTATTTTCTTTTTCTTTTTTTTTTTTTTTGAGACGGAGGTCCCTCGCTCTGTCCGCCCAGGCTGAATGAGTGGCGCGGATCTGGGGCTCACTGCAATCCTCCCGCCTCCCGGAGTTCCCTGGCCATTCTCCTGCCTCAGCCTCACAGGACTAGCCTGACTACAGGCGCCCCCACCAACACGGCCCAGCTATTTTTTGTTTTAGTAGAACGCGGAATTTCACAATGTTAGACCAGGAAGGTCTCAATCTCCTGACCTCATGATCCACCCACCTCGGCCTCCAGATGAATTCTTGAAGTATCCTGATTTCAGAATTAGGGAGGACCTAGAAAAAAATCGTTACGCTGTCTGTTCTCAAGAAGACACACGAGATTCAGTCAAGAAATGGGAAATTTTATGCACATAAAGTTTCCTTTTACATATATAGAAACAAACAAATAATAATATAAATCTGGCTAGTATTATATAGAAAAGACTGCCCTGTTGCTAAATATCTGAATGTTAGAAAAGGACATTTTAGAAATAAACCTGTAATAGAGTACAAATATTAAAATATGTTAGCTTAAAAATTACAGAATGTTTTAGGAGTTACGGATTACTTGAGTAAAAGTTGTATTCACAGAAAAAATGCAAAATGCAAGTTTTTTTTTTTTTTTTTGGAATAACTAAGTTGGTTATGTGCAATATCATCACAATGTTGGAACTTCTTTTTCTGTTTTGGTAAATTTGTGGCTCAATCATTATACTTCCCAGTATGTTATACTTTATTCTAAAGTCATTTCTGTGTGGTTATGGTTTTAACATTACTCTCTTGTTCCAAGACACAAAAGCTCCAACAAACTTAAATAACTCCTTAGAAGACAGTTTCACTATTCTTATTCTCTATCCCTTGCCCTTAAATAACAAATCCCTTCTCATAAAATCAGGAAGTTGGCAACATATAGTTTAGAATAAGCCAAACAATGGCTCAGTAGATGCATATAGCACATTTTCACACTCACAAAAGTTTTATTTCTTCTAACAGTTTGTTTTGTGGGTAGTTGCTACAATTTTTTAATATGATTTGTTTGTTTAGACATGTCCTTTCATAAAATGAGAACAAGAAGTGAATATTCCTCATTGAACCTCTTAATCCTGATTTCTGGTTAAGTAGTCCAATGAGATTTTTATGCTCAGGTAAGGCTTATCTTATTTTTTCCAGCTACTTGGTTTATGGCAGTTGGTCTCTTACCAGGTGGGCTTTTCCATAGGCCTGCCCAATGACATGGCAGTTGTATGTTTTTGAGTAAGTAATACAAGAGATTGGATGAGAAATATTGCCAAGGTGAAAGCCATGGTCTTTTCATAACTTCCTAACATCTTAGTACTGCTGTCATTTTCAGTTAATCAGAACGGACTCAACAAGTCCAATTCACACTCAATATGAAGCAATTACACAAAGGTGTGACTTCTAAAACAAGTGAATCGTTGAGGTCATCTTAAAGGTTGCTTACCGCATCAACCAAAGTTTGAGAACACTGCTATATAGGTGGCATTCAAAAATCAAGTGGAATGGATAAATTGCTTAAAAGGTATTTAGATGGAAATAAATTTCAGTGGATACATTTCAGGACCCAGGCAGAAGGACTAGCCAGAAGAAGGTGTAACTCTGGTCACAGAGCTGGCATTATAGAGAAAAGCCTCATGTCTAGGTTACTGCCGAGAGTACTAAAGAAGTAGCAACCTTAGCCTAGCCTGGGAACTGCGCTCATGGACAGGAAGAAGTTATGGCTCAGGAACGCACATAGAAGCCATTTGAATCCGGAAAGGCAACTTCTGCTAGATTCCATTGTTTCAACTCAGGACCTAGGTAAGAAAGGAAGACTTAAATCTGGAAAAGCTTCATGAGCTCAGCTTTGGAAACCAAAAATGAGAAGAGCTTAAATGAGTCATAGAAGAGTGGTTCTCAAACTTGGCTTGGTGTCTGAAGCACTTAGCAACTTGATAAAAATACAGAGATTCAGGCCCAATTTTACTTCAACAAGCCTGCCTCTGTGTGCTTCACAAACATTCTAGGTGTTCTAATACAGACCAAAGTTTGAGAACCACTGCCTTAGAAGGACTATTTATCTTCCCCAAGGAATCCACCATGTATTGATTTATGATAATTGACTTAGTAAATTAACAAACCAGTGCTAAACTCTTAAGAAGTTCATGGCATAAATATGAATGTGCACACTTGTAGACAGAAATGAAGTAAAAGATTATGGTAACTAAAACATTCCAAGGAAAAGGCTGTGCTTTTATGTTGAAAGAACAAATCATGGCTGGCACTGATTAATAGATTCTGTTCTCTCAGGTTGGCAAAATGCAAAAGAGTTTTCTTTGCCAGAAATAGCAGAATGTACACCCCGGCCAGCATCTGGAAATTATTCTTAAAGAAATGTGACATTAGATAAAATGAGAGTGGTGGGTCAATTTCTATTTACCCATTTCACTGGTACATGCTGACTAAAGGTTAATGCAACTTTAAACTAAAATCTTCACCCTGTTTTTCATTCTCTTCCTTCTTGTTTCATCATGTTTATTTCCAAATCCATTTGAAAAATAGATATTGGTGGCATTCTACTAAGACTTTGGTAAACTACGGACCTTAATTATTCTTTTTATAAAATTTGCTTAAGTAAAAGGGATCCTAGAGTGGAATATATATAACATTTGAATTCAGAGTCACCTGGCTTTAAATACAAGTGACTATGAAACCTTAAGCAAGTATTTCAACTTTTCTAAAGTTCTTTATGTGTACATAGGTAGATCACCTAACCGTTTTGAAAAATTATGGTTGGATTAATAAATAATGTATACAAAATACTCAACTCTAGTAGGCACTCAATAAACTGAACTATTGCTACTACTAATCACTGATACTTCTGAGTTCTGTAAAGATCAAAACATATTAGTAACACAATGTTATGTTCAGAATCCGGTGCAGGTTATATCTAGTAGGTATTTCAGATTTTCTGTTTTGAAGTTAGAGTTATGGGGTAGTAGTCAAGAGCACAGACTCAGAATCCAGCCAAGTTCAAATTTAACATTGCCGTTCACTAATAGTGTATTCTTGGGCGATTATGTAGATAACTTACGTAACCCCTGCCTTGCTTTTCTAATCTGTAAAATGGAGAAAATAATGATGCACCACCTAATGAGAATTTGTAAGAATGAAATTACTATTTGTAAAGCAATTACTAGAAAATGTACCACCTGTGTTAGTCATTGTTCAAAATAATTACTTTTTAAAAAGAATTCATCCTTTACCTCAGTTACTAATTTTGGATGTTGTTTACAAAAGAAAGCATGGGTCGAATTGTCCTTTTTGTGCAGGTTTCAGCTTTTTGATGGGATGATATTACCATATCCCTCTAAATTGTTTTATAAGGTTTTATCCTGATTATATGATAAAGCTTTTCCAAGGATGTGAGCTGCTCATTGGGGTGCCAGATACTTTTGGGAGCTGCAATTAATTATCTGAGGGAAGATAATTCCGTCTATAGAATTACTCTCCTGTCAATAAACTCTCCCCACCCAAATCTCATTTTGAATTGCAATCCCCATGTGTCAAGGAAGGGACCTAGTGGGAAGTGACTGGATCATGGGGGTGGATTTTCCCTTGCTGTTCTCCTGAAAGTGAGTTGTCATGAAATCTGGTTGTTTGAAAGTGTGTAGTACTTCCTCATTTGCTCTCTTTCTCTCCTGCTGGTCATGTGAATATGTGCCTGCCTCGCCTTTGCCTTCCACCATGATTGTAGGTTTCCTGAGGCCTCCCCAGCCTTGCAGAACTGTGGTTCAATTAAACCTCTTTTCTTTAGCAATGTGAAAAGGGACTAGTACACCTGGTAGTATCATAACTGAATATTGAGTAAATACAATGGATTCTCAATCCTATGGAAATACGTATACAGATTCAATAGAAAAGGAGAGTACATGACTGTTTTTCAAGAGCAGAAATGACATACTGACCTAGTTATTTGTGGCTAGATGACATTTACAAACTCTCTTTGTGAAGCAGATTTAGTATTCAAAGGTAAACTCACACTTATCTGATATGTTTATAATCATGAGTGACGTTTGATTTAGCTATCTAGTAAAATCAGTCAATTATTTATTTTTAGTATATAATTAAGTCACTTTTAACAAATCCCATTTGTTTTACAAGTTTAAATAAAGTACTATGCAAAAAGTGTATGCATATATAATGAATGTTTCATCATCAGCACCCTCACCGTTAAAAACTGATTGTTAAACTTGACTGCAGTGTGACTCTATATTAAAATACAGGTGTTAAAACATAACAGGCAGCATGGGAATATATACATTTCTAAAACTTCTCAAGGGGTGTTCTCTGAGGTAGAGCTGTTTAATATTTTCAAGAACTCTGCGGGGAAAGACTATACTATCTAGTACTATTATCAGGGGAGAGTTTTCAGATTCTTGGTGTTTTTAACAAAGAATTGGTCAAAAATGCACAAATAAAGCAAGGAAAGAATGGAGCAATAAAAGCAGAGATATTTGAAAATGAAAGTACACGCCACAGTGTGGGAGCAGCTGGAGCAACCACTCAAGGGCCTGAATACAGAATCTTTCTGGGTCCAAATACAACCTAGAGGCTTCTCATTGGTCACTTGGTGTTCACCCCATGTAAATGAAGTGGTGGTCTTCAATCAGCCTGGTTGTGGAAAGCAACCAATCAGAGGCTGAAGAGAAGTTACGAAGGTCACACTCCTATGCAAACATCTGAAGTGAAGTTACAAAATGAAGTTAGAAAGTTGCACTTCTATGCAAATGAAGACTTGGCCTGCAATCTGTCTGATTGGTTGCAAACCGCAAAGGATCAGAGGCTGAAGTGAAGTTACAAAGTTACACTCTTCTTTTCTTTTCTTTTCTTTTTTCTTTTCTTTTTTCTTTTTTATTTTCTTTTCGAGATGGAGTCTCCCTCTGTCACCCAGCCTAGAGTGCAATGGTGCAATCTCTGCTTACTACAACCTCCACCTCCCAGGTTCAAGTGATTGTCCTGCCTCAGCCTCCTGAGTTGCTAAGATTACAGGCATATGCCACCACGTCTGGCTGATTTTTTGTATTTTTAGTAGAGACAAGGTTTCACCATGTTAGTCAGGATGGTCTCCATCTCCTGACCTCATGATCCACCAGCCACCGCCTCCCAAAGTGCTGGGATTACAGGCACGAGATTGGTTGCAAAATGCCATTGCAAAAAGCAAACCAATCAGAGGTACTTTTAATTTCCCATCTGCTGCACAGAAACGGTGGCCATGCAGAATGGGTGCCGTGCAGAAAAGGTGGCCACGCAGTAGAGTAAAAGCAAAAAGCCACTAATCAGAGGTACTTTGAATTTTCCATCTGCTGCACAGAAAATGTGGGGGTTTGTAAATGGAGTAGCCTCTGGTCCTTGTGTTATTTAGCTGTGGAAAGTTAGGGTTTTCCTTTCAATTTAGTTCTAGGAAGTCAGTATGAAACGGCCTCCAGACCCTGTTCTCCTGCCTCAGTACATTCAGCTCGTTGTATTAAACTGGCTAGAGGAGACACCTATTTGTGATATGAGTAGATTTCCTTCTAATGATTCATCACATCTTTAGCATATTATAAGAAGCAACATTTTAAATGTTTTATCTTTACTTATGAGGTCTGCTTATGAGAGAAAATTATGTGTAACTTTACACAAAGTCGGGAAATATTTTTCTCAACACTCAGTACCCAGAAAAGTGCTGAGTAAGTAGTTGGACTTTATCTTGTGGACAAGTGAATCACACAATGTATTGTGTTTCCCATTTTTCTTTGACTTCTAGAGAGCTTTTGAAAGCAATATTGGGGTCCATCTCTATCAACTTCGCCAGATCTTATTGTGTGCATTTCATGTACTAACCTCATCCCTGGTTTGATTTTTCTCTACCCTCATTTGTTCTTTCTTCTAATTTCCTCTAATTAAAAAAAAATGTTGAATGCTCTCATTTTTCTTGGGTGCAAGGTAGACAATAGATAGAATAGATTAATTTATAGATACATTTATTAAAGTCTAGGTGGATCCCAGCATCCTATTTGCATGGCTCCTGGTGTAGAGGAAGAGGGTGAGGGTTAGCAGTCCAGAAAATTTCAATTCCACATCCATTGCAGTTGTGTTCATTGATAATATTTCTGTTGTCACCCTCCCCCTAACTCACCACCCTCATTGCTGTGGCTTTTTCATTGTTAGCTTACCATGCAACTTGCATTCTTGGAGTAGATTTTGCTGACCTTTGGTAACCTGGAGATGATTGTGTTTCTTTCTGAAGTGAAATATTCATGGGTTTTGATGAGAAGCCCTTTTCATCTCATAAGCATTTGCCCATGAAAAAACTATGAAAAGCAAAAAGCAATGCTACTCTGCTCCCTTTTCATATAATATTGAAATGCTATCAAAATAAAGTAATGTATCTTTGATTTAACAAACTTCATAATTTAAATTCACCTAAATAGATGTAAATTTGATATATGTCTAAGTAAAGAAAAGGAAAACATGTCCAGGCTTATGAAACAGGTGGCCAGGGGAAGTAAAAGTTAATATGATGGAGTAAAATGTATTTGGTGATTTTTTTCCTCAGCAAATTCAATTAATAGAACCAAGCTTAGATAATCATAGTTCAGCAAATAAAACCATTTTACTTAATGGTAATAGATTTAGTAGAGTTACTCTGAGGAGGAAACAAAAGTAGGTTGCTTAAGTATTTGTTTAAAAACAAAGAAAAACAGAGTCCCAAGTGGTTGTCCTGCTCTACAGGATACCTTTAGGAAACTAAAACAGCACGTACATATGTGTTCCCGTTACAGGACTTTCCCTTAGTTCAGCTAACGGTGGGGTTCTTCGTTCTATCACGAAAATTCAGGCACACAGACAATTTGGATGGTGAGTGAGACAGAGTTTTACTGGGTGAAAAGGAAGAAAGGGGGAAAACAGGGACTCTCGCTAGGCCAGCGTTCCTGCTAGAGTGCTTCCCGCCCACTGCTTGGATCCCGGGTTCCACCCAGAAAGAGGAAAATCCAGACTCCTCCCTGCTGCAAATGTCATGAACTTCCGAGGCTCCACCTCAGTGGGCAGACTGATTGGAGTTTCTCCAGGGACACCCTCCCACCTGGCTGTCTCTTTCCGCCCTCTAAAGAAGTACATCTAACTGGCCTTAGAATAAGGACAAAGATGAAGACTGATCTTAACTGCTTCCTGCTGACAGAGGAGGAAACGGGCAGTCAGAGCTTCCCTAGAGGCCCACCAAAGGGTTCCCAGCAGAAGGGACCATTGTCAGAGGCTCTTGTTGCATGACTGTTTGGAGTTTGATGGCCTGAAGGCAAGAACAGACAAACGAGATTATTAGAAAATATGGATCAAAACGAAACGAGGGGGATATAAGGACAGCTAAAAAATTATGAGGCCTTTTACCAGTTTGCATGGGGAGAGGGAGGCCAAAACCTGACTGGTTAAAAAAAAAAACGTGTACCCTTTTGCTGGCATATTGGGCTTCTGCGTTCCCTTCCCCTGAGCCCAGTCCTAAGTCAACCAGTTTAAGGTTTGGGAAATTAACTTTCCAGTTTGGAGGATGCATCTGAGGGGAGTGTCTCATAGTATAGAGACACAATTACCTATTAGTGAAGAGAGAACCTAGGAGGAGAGAGGAAAAACGAAGGTGGTTTATTTTTTTCAAAGAAGTCCCAGGGGTTCAGGATGCATTTTAAAGGGGTACAGACTGAAGATTATTGGCTACTCATCTAGAAAGAGGGGAGCAGGTGCCCCTGGTTTGCTTCTCTTCCTAGCAGATACCCAAGGTACCTGAGGGAAAGAGGGAAGAGCATCCTCTTTCCCTCTTCCATCCTTGCATCCCCGATTTCTAGTGACATTGGCAGGTCCCGCCATGAGTGCCAAAGCGGCTTGCACCCAGGAAGCAGGGCTGCCTAGAGAATAGAAATTATCTGTTCTCACCTAGTTCTCTTTTCCGCCTACCGTCAGCAGCCTTGGAGTTCCCTAGACCTCATTTATGCCACGGATACTAACATGGCCTTTATCTATGAAACACAAAGCTTGGGGTTGACTTAATCAGCAGGAATCAACTAGGCTCACCTGGGCCATGCCTTTTAACTTCTGTTGCCGTCTGCATCCCTTATATCCAGTTTTCTTTCCTACAGCTATGAACTGAAGCTTCAAATTGAGTCTGGGACAAAAATGTGTTTCAGATTTGGGGGCGGGGAGTTGCACGGACCCTTTATCATAAGCCAAATGCTAAGGTGAAACTGTGGCACTGAGTCCTCCTCCAACAAGGGATAGGAAAGGATGTCTTGTGACATACCCAGATACCTGGTGGCTATAGTTATGCTTGCTGGGATTTGGGTACATGGTGCTTGGTTTTGGTTAGCTCCTTTGGTTTTACTTTCCCAAAAGGAAATCTCCAAGTGATGAACATCTTATTTGTTCCCATCACTTGGGAGGATTTGCAGGATAATTGCTCAGAAATAGAATATTAATCCGGATTTCTACATTGCCCATCCCTCTTATTCTTTCTGAGCTGCAGCCAGAGCTTGCTGGTAGGTTCACAGGAACAAACAGTGCTAGTCTAAAATGTAGGCAAAAACTAAAAAACAAGTAGTGAGTTTAGAATTTCATTAAAAATATATGTTAAGTTTTGGAAAATAATTTCTCTCTTTTCAGTCCTCATTTTTGTTAAAAAAATACCATAATAGGACTGAGCTGTTTGCAAAATAGATTTTAGTTTTATACTTGACTGATTATTTGCATAAAATGTATCAAGAATAATTATTTCTAAATAGGCCTTTTGGATTGGCTTTGATGGAAGTTTGTTCCACAAGAAATCTCAGATAAGACCTTTTAAAGCCAAGCCCAACCATGAGTTTTTATCCTCAAACAGCTGTGAGTTGGGTAATACTTTCCTCTTAAGGTCCCATAATAAACTTGGAGCTCCTGGACCTGTTAGAAAATGACATTCTCACTGACAACATGTCAAGAACCCTGTACAGGGACTGTGTAGGTGAGGGTATGAGGCCAGTCTCCCATGGGTCTTTTATCAGCAATGTAAGTCAAGCTTTACTCCTTAAAGGGAAGCATAGCCTTCCAATCACAGCCTTGGTAAAATAACCATTTTTCCAATTGTGTCCTGTTGCAAAAGAGTAATGGATTTTTATTGCACTGATGAAAACAACTATATTGCCACAAGTTAAGAATACTCACAGATAGTCTCCAAGTTCTAGAGGAACCAGGCAGAGAGAAACAAACATGCTCTAAATTTTAATCACAAGTCTTAGCAAAGACTTAATTATTAAAGTCTGCAAATAGTTCAAAATAAGTTTCCTTGACTCTGGAAAACAAAACAAGGATCAGCAATATTCCAAACAAAAGTTAAAAGGATTGCTTCAGTTTCTGAGTTTAGTCCATTTAGTTTTTGTTTTGCTTATATTCATGAACATTTCAGCCCTTTATGAATCCTATACGTTTTTCTCTATTCCAATGTCACAATCTCCAAAGTTATCAGAAACCTGTATTTGAGAGTACCCATTAGAGTTCTATAGCTTATTATAAACCATCTTTTGAAAAGGAATAAAATAAGACAACAATTTGTGAATAGCATAATATCCAGGATAGTTACAGTTAGAAACATCATTGACAAAGAAGTTTGATTATCTCTGTGATTTACAATAACTTAACAAAAAACCTTAATTATGATTGATATCTATACTTAGACATTAGAATTTTAGAAACCCCATACAGTTTTGGAACATATATTAGCATTATTTACCAAGATATAATCTAAAGAAATTTGAGCATCATTTTGTCAATCCCATGTACCTAAACATGTTAAATAATCCTGTTTACCTCTTTTTTTCTGGACATTCCAGGGACCCTCTGGACTATCCACAAAGCCAGGTGTCAGGGAAGACAATTTTAAAACTGAAGTTTGATTTTGGGAAGGCTGTTAAATGTTCAAGGTTTAAAACACTTGATATTATAAAATATAATTCCTGATTATTGTAAGTTATTTATTTTGCCAAAATGAAGACTCAGAAATTTTAAAGAAGCAAAAAACTTTTATAACCCTTTATAAATTTTGCCAAAGAGCAGATTAGAATTTTAAGATGTCCGACTGGAGATTTTATTTCAATGCTCAATTTACAGAAAAAAACATTTAATACCCTTTTGAATTTAGCAAAAATGTTTACATAGAGACTTTCTTCTGCAAGATTAATTTCCACAACTCTTCCACCACTTCTTTGAACCTTTAGTTTTTTCCTAGTTTAACTCAAAATAATCATTTGATTTTAGGCAAAAGTTTACATTTCCATGCTTTCTTATAACCTTTACTAAAAAAGCACATTTTACTGTTCT
>NW_016813386.1:603409-699973 GCF_001698545.2 Rhinopithecus bieti
CTTGTTGTGTTTTTATTTCAGTGCTCAATTTACAGAAAAAAACATTTAATACCCTTTTGAATTTAGCAAAATGTTTACATAGAGACTTTCTTCTGCAAGATTAATTTCCACAATTCTTCCACCACTTCTTTGAACCTTTAGTTTTTTCCTAGTTTAACTCAAAATAATCATTTGATTTTAGGCAAAAGTTTACATTTCCATGCTTTCTTATAACCTTTACTAAAAAAGCACATTTTACTGTTCTTACACACCTTGCATGTAAATCTATTTCTAGTAGTTTCAATTAATTCCTAACAATTTTTAACTTTAAGGTAAAACTTGTTAAGTTGTTTTAATTGTGTGATAAGTGCAACCGAGATTTGACTCCAGCATAATTAAGGATGTGGTTAGTTCCATATGTCCCCAGACTCTACCAATGATGTAGCTGACAAGTAAAATAATTCTCAAAACCCAAAAAGCAGTTTGTAATCTCAAAACAATTAGCAAACCTTGCATCTGACCTGCATTTTACCAATAGTCTTTAGGGCTGTTTTTATTTCTTAAAGATTAAAGTCATGGGAATGAAAGGTACCACAGCTTTTAACTTTAAAAAATATTAGATCCAAGCACTTTTCTTTAGGCCAAATCAATTAGAGTTATTTTTACAGACATCACATATAGTACACACAGGCAGAAGAAAACCCAGTTGCTGGGTAGGGCCTTTTAAGAGACAGGGCTAGGAAAACATGCAGATTATTTAACCTGAGAGGAACATCCCCTAAGGCATGGTTGCTGGACAAAGCCTTGCCAGGCAGTTATTGGCCATGCCCCCAGGATGTAAAACAAGATGGAGACTTGATTTCACAACCAAAACTTTGCAGAGAATACAGTGATAGTTGGTGGGTGGGTGGAGAGGGGGCACGGGGCTGGCCTAGTAAAACATCTCCTAAAAGAAAACAAAACAAAACAAAAAACTTTGAAAGTTAATTTGCCGACAGGGTGGAGAAGAGGAAAGAAGAGAAACAGTTTTAAAATGCCTCAAGGAGGACCTCTTATTCTTAGGCAAGTGGTTTCTCCACCAGGGAGAAAAGTTTAATTACTGTCTGATGGAGCTGAACCTCTTGGGCAGGGAAAGAGAAGACTGCAGTGGCTCCTGGCTGTGAACCAGCCAGCCCGCTGTGTGAGACTCTTGAGCCATGTGTCCCAGCCCCAGCATGGAAGGGAGGGGGAACAAGGAGCCCCTGCTCACCTGTCCTGGAAAAGGAAAGAAAGGGCCTTTTCCCCAACCCCAGGGAGTCACGGGGTTTGGTGGTATGTATCCCCAGTCCTCAGAAGTCCCAGGATAAAGTGCTTAGAAGCAACAGTGAGAGGTTCTGAGTCCCCATTTCACTCACTGCTTCATGAGCCCCATGTTAGGCACCAAAAATGTTGCAGGATTTTTTTTCCTTAGTTTAGCTAAGGGCAGAGTTCTTTGTCCCACAGTTACGAAAACTCAGGCTTGCAGACAATTTGAATGGTGAGTGAGACAGGATTTTATTGGGTGAAAATGAAGAAAACAGGGAAACAGGGACTCTTGCTAGGTCAGCATCCCTGCTAGAGTGCTTCCAGCCTGCAGCTTGAATCCCAGGTTCCACACGGGAAGAGGTGGGGCCAGGCGCCTCCCTGCTGCAAATGTCCTGAACTTCCCAAGGCTCCATCTCAGTGGGCAGGCTGGTTGGAATTTCTCTAGGGACCCCCTCCAATGTGGCTGTCTCATTCCCAACTCTAGTTTAACCCTGAAACTTTAGCCTCTTATTTCAAAGTAATTATATGACTTTCTCACTGTCACAATTGTGTTTGATATTCAAGTCTGTATACTTCTTATCCCTTGAAAAAAAGACATCCCTTCTACAGTTCCTTCGCAATTCTGGTTGCCTACTGTGGATAATAGAAGAGATCGAATTGGAAATATATTCACATTGGGACAATATTTCCAGTGGTTTCATTGACAGGTATTGATGTGTGTCTCTCACCAAAGATTTTGCCATATTTTTTCACTGAGAGAGAAGCTGTTAGGATGGAGGAACTTTTTTTTTTTGACCTATTAAAAAGCAGGTAGTGAAGAGCTAGAATGGCCTATTTTTTGTCAGGAAGTTTTGAGGGATCAGTTTGACACATGTACTGCAATAAGTGTAAGCAGTCCCATTTTTAATATGGAGTTGATAATCACAGATTGGAAAATATGAGAGACATAGGAATGGAGTCAGGGATTCAGAAAGATGGCCATTAAAATAAGTTTCATGTATACAACTATATTTAAATATTTAAATACTGTATAAAACAATGTCAAAAGGAAAATTTGGGGGTTTGTGAGGCCATCAAAAGAGAGACAATCCATGTGGAAAAGAGCAAGAGGAGCTCTTTCTTGTCACACCACCCTGTCTACTCCACCTTTCACAAAACTGCTTGAGTACAGTCTGAGAAACGGTGAGTTGAGGATTTGGGAGATGAGACCTACTCAGAGATTTATCATGGTGGGTTCTAAGATCAAAAAACTAGCACGGTTTATGAGAAAATCTCCATCTCTTCCCAACAGTTATGTCCATTTCTGCCTTGAGTTTATTCCCCTAGATGGAGGCAGAGATATTAATGAAAATATCTAAAATTATGACAGATATTACAACCTCTTTGGTTTGACTGAAAATAGGATAACAGATAGCAGGGACAGAAAAGCTGCAGGGAAGTCTATGAGGGTTTCAGGTTGCAGTTATTCATGTTTCCTGAGGCCAATTCATCTTCATTAGTTTGACTAATATTTATTGAGCAGACACTATATGTTGGGTACTGTTTTAGGCACTGGTATACAACAGAGAAAAACAGATAAAGTAACTTATGTGATGTGGCTTATGTTTCAAAAGGAGGAACAACCAATATATACATAAATATGATGTGAGTAGGGATGTTATAAAGAAAAATAAAATAGAGGGAAGAAATAAAAATGAGACAGGAGGATGAAGTAAGAAATGTCCTTTGACAAGGTGACTTTTGAAACTTAAATTAAAAGAGGGACCAATCCTTGGGGAAAAAAAGCACTGGAAGCAAGATGAACATTACTGCGAGAGCACCAATTGCAAGTGCTTCAGTAAAAGCTGAGCACAGGGTTGGTGTTCTGTGGAATCGTGTATGTTATGCAGGTGATAAGAGAGAAATGGTGAGAAACTTTCACTTACACATATTTGTGTAGATTGTCAATCTGAAAAAATACAGCCAAATTTGTTATAAAAATGAACTCCTTTGAAAGTTCATTTGTTACCCAGTGCATCGTCCTCTCTCCAATCAGCCATTTGCATCTTGCATTTCCAAACATACAAAGTGAAAACACAATTTGTAGGGAGAAAGGGCAAGCAGGAAAGGAGAGAAACTGTAGCATTTTGTGATATTCATGAACTAACATCCTGAATTTCCTCAAATTTTGAATAAAAACTGCAAATACCACTAAAGTAACATTAAATAACATTTTCATGACCATTAACCCTTTAAGTTGATCTTGGTGATCAGAGCCAGGGCCCCAAATACATTTAGTATATCAGTGACAGTGAACCTGCAGAGCTAAATCACACTGGTTGTGTTCAGAGAATGATTTAAAATGCAATTAGGTAAATACAATATTTACACAACTCATCTGGTTCTACCTTCCATACTTAAGCTTAACCAATGTAACAAAATTATCTGCAGGGGGCCATACATATATTATGGTTCACACAGTGCATGCCTGGGGTTAGGAAAGTGAAACTCAGTAACAGATGTCCCCAGTATCACAATTTACCGACTTTGTATCTCTGTTCCCAAGAAGGCTGGCGGTCATGTTTCTTTTAGTGTGAGTTGCAAGAGCTCCCACATTTCTACAAGTTGCATATCCATCTGTCAGACTGAATTGAACCAGATTTCCATGATGTGGAAAAAAATGCTCAGGAGAGTTATAGATAAAGCCATCAAATTATGCTCCACCTGTGACTAGAGCCAAGCAGAAACTGCCAATTTTATCCCACGGCAGATCTACTGACAGCTCTCATCACTTGGATTTGCCTGCTTTGTTCGGCCCGCCTAAATTTCACTCCAAGCTGGATTTTCTTCAAGACTCCATGAGCTCAAACATCAGGTGAATCTAAAAGATGGAAAATTCATTTAAAGAAATTTGAGCCTATTTCACATGCATAATTCACATTTATAACAGTTTCATTTAGGTGACTTATTGAATTGTTTTGAATATATTAGGGTTTGTATGTGTATATGCCTTAACAGAAATGGATTTTTCTTACACTATATAAATATTCTAAATAAACAATCAAAATTGTCTCAAACTAACAAAATAATTCTAAAATATACAGGGTATAGTGTTAGAGAGAAAATACATGTAGAACCTGTGGATCTTGCTCTTTAATTTTACCTTTTGAGAGGAAACTTAGAGATTTTGTAATTTTCTCCTGTCAATGATATTATATTAATAGCTCACCAAGCAAGAGAAAGATTAAGAAGATTGAATATAGTTTTTTTTTTTTTTATAGCGTTTGGGTGTCATAAGGAGTCTAAAATTCTAAGGTTGAAAGAGAAAATTAATTCAATTGCAGAACTCTTTTTTTTAAATACGAGTATGATATTTCACACATACACACACACATTCACATATGCATGTGCACACAAACACTTACAGGGCCAGTGTGGTCTGATAAATAGGAGACAAACACCTTAGGAATATTTAATTCTGTTTCTGTCTTGAACTCTAAGCTTTCTATTGACATGTCTAATTGCTCATGCCTTACTTTTTTATCTTGTAAACTAGAACTAAAGGAATGGAGAGCTATTGTAAGGATCAGTATTATTATTACATAGGCATATAAGTTGATAAGTATTGATGGGATATTTTAAAGACCATACTATTATGTATGAGTGTCTGCTGATTATCCTACAGCTGAATCTTAAACTCCAAAGATGAAACAAAATTCAAATGTCATCATTTGTTATCTTCAGGTAAGCTTCAGTTCTCTAATATTGACAGATGTCTTCTTAAACTCTGCTGGAACAAAGAACAAAATAAATAAACACATCCACAGATAGAGATCGTTCTGAACTTAAAAGAATTTCAGGCAAGAGGCCAATTTGGGATTTGGACTGGAATTGACAATATGTCCCTGATAATGTTAATAGCTAGCATTTATTGAGTTTTTACTATGTGCCAGAGACTGTTCTAAATGCCACATCATGTTTACCCATTTAATCCACACAAAAACAATTTATCTCTATTTTATAAATGAAGAAAATATGGCCTAGAGAATTTCTATATAGCTCTTTATAACCCAACATTCCCATTTATATGTATTTACCCTGAAGAAATGAAAACATAGGTTACCACAAAAAACTTACCTCAATACTTAATAGATGCTTTACTCATAATCACCCCAAACTAGAAATAACCCAAAAGTACATCAACAGGCAAATGGATTAAAAACTTGTGGTACATCTATAAAATACCATATTTCTCAGCAACTAGGAATGAATTCTTGATACATAGTTTGTATAGTATTGATAGAATAATAAGGGAAATAAGTCAGATATAAAAGGCCACATATTGTAAGATTCCATTTCTTTGAAATTCTGGGAAAACAGAAAACCGTAGGGACAGAAATCAAGTACCAGCAGTTGCTAATGTCTGGTACTTGAGTTTGGTGGAGGAAACTGATTTTAAATGGCCACCAATAGATTTTTTGGTTTGATGGAAATATTCTTTATCTTAATTTTGGTGGGGAAAACATGAATATATATATATATTAGTCAAAACTCAGAACTATACACTCAAACAAGGTAAATATTACTATTTGTAAATTAAAGCTCAAGAAACCTGATGTTAAAAAAGTGTTTAGTCAAGTTCTAAGTGTCTAATAAGGACGCTAAGCCTAATCTATTCTTATTTTTCTTTTATATTTAGCCTTCCTTTTATAACACTAATATACAAAGACTGGACTTAAATTAGAGTAAAATGTTTGATTAAATGAGTACTCTGAAATGGTGAGGCCCTCCAAAGTACTTGGTATAGGACACTTTGAACAACCACAAATTTATTTTGATTTTATTTCTTGTAAGTTTTGGGCCTACATCCAGAAGTTCTTACTGTACTAAATATCTTTAATTGCCTGACTTTCATCTTCAAAATTTGACATTTCTGTTTCTTCAGACTGCACACTGCGTTGTTACTGTTCAGAAAATCTTTATTAATAATAATCAGGTAAAATATGCTTTTTTGAATTCTCTACTTTCTGCTCAATTAGATTTTATTGACTACTTCTTTACCATCTTCCAGGTTTACTGTCTCAGTCAGGGACTTAAAGACACCACCAACAGCATGCAGTGCTCTAGGGATAGCAAAAATATAGAGCCATCATCACTGCTAGATCTGAAAGGGGAAGGGGAAGAGGTGGTTCCTGGAAGAAGAGCATAAGGAGAGGGCTAATAGCCTGATCAGAAAGAGCCATTTGAGAAACTTCACAGCCAAGCCGCAAGAACCCAGCAGTAAGTGAACCAGGGGCATACACACCTGACCAAGCACTCCTTTCCTCCAAAGCCTGCTGGTAACTTCCATTGACAGAGGATAAAGAACCCGTGTGTGAAGAATGAATTTGGAGGATATCTGGATCAGTTTGGGCTGCCACAACAATAGTGCCATAGATGGTTACTGAAATAACAAACATTTATATCTCACAATTATGGAGGCTGGGAAATTCAAGATCAAGGTACCAGCAGATTAGGTGTCTGGTGATGAACTACGTCATAGCTTAGACAGCTGCCTTGTGGCTGTATCTTTGCATGGTCTAGAGCCAAGGGAAAGGAATCAAGTTCTCCCCTGTCACTTTTTATAAAGGCTCTAATCCCATCTTGAGGACTCCACTCTCATGACCTGATTATCTCTCAAAGACCCTATCTCTAAATACCATTGTTTTGAGGGAATAGGATTTCAACATTTAAATTGTTGCTGGGTAGGTGGAACAAACATTCAGTTGTAGTAGAAGCAACTGGAAGATAGCCAATATATCATTCCCCAAATATTCAAATCCAGAAAATTTTCTCTTCTTCTAAAGATTGTCTCCTTTGCAGATTAATTTCCCTCATTCTCCCCTTTTATGTTTGCAAGATTTCTCCCTCTCCTCAATATTTATCTGTCTCTTTTTCAGATTCTGTTGTTGATCTAAAACTGCAACTCTCAGGCCTAGCCTATATACGTCAGGACCTTTCTACTTTGGTCAGTTGGCCTAAACTAAAGTCAAGGTACACCTGGAATATTGCACGAGGCTGGCCTGTGGATGGAGCAAATAAAATATTGGGCTCCTGGAGAAAGGCACAGGGTTTTAGAAGGGGACTATTAGAATAAGAAAGTGGAAATCTATGATATTGAGGGAAAAATCACTTTGCACAACTTATTTTAACTCAGTGGATCTTGGTCTCCTTATCTATAAAAGAAGAACCACCAGATGTTCTATAGCAAGGACAGTACAGTGTAGAGGTCCAGTGTAGGGGTACAAAAGCCAGTCTGGCTATATTTTAATCCTGACTCTGCCACTTACCAGTTTTATAATCTTGTGCAAATTACTTATCTTCTATGAACCTAAGTTATCACAAAGTATTCATCTGGTATATAGCAAGCACTTAATGAAAATTGTATTAATATCCCCCACCTAAAGGTTGGTTACAGTCATTCTAATCACTAGCAACATAACTTAGATCACAAATGCTGTTGTAATAATTATTTGGTAAATGATAAATAGCATTTGGACTGTGAAGTATTTATTACCTGCTACTTTTTTAAGGCATCGAGTATTTTTTACGAATTAAGTCTTCAAATATTCATGTGTTTAGCAATAAAAATTGTTGATAAAATGTTGTTCTTTAATATAAAAAATTCCAACTTTTAGGATTTAACAGTTGGAGAGACAGAGAACAGGAGAAAGATGGAGGTAGAGAGACTGTCAGGACCCAGGTGAGGGGGCAGAGGATGGGATAGAGTGCTATTTTGTGCACTTTCATGGTAATTCTATTAGATTTCTTTTAGCAGTGAAATATTTCACTGTTACAATGGCATAAAATATTCCCAAACACTTACTATGTGTCTCTCATATATTTATAGTAAAAACGTCTATGTACTATAGTGCATGTTTTTCTAACTGGGGCTCTAAAGATCTGTATGAATAAAGCCAGGAAAACCTATTTATAACCTCCATTTTGGCACTTTGTTTCTCTCCATTCCTCAGAAATATGGCTCCATGCAGATATATGAATATGTTCATAAATTTCCTGTGGTTCATTATATAAGATTTGAATTTTGTCTTGGTACTAATTGGTTACAACGCATTTTTCAGGAAGAATGAATACAACATTTATTTTGCTTTATTAAAGAAAATGGCTCCTCTTTGAATGTAATCTCTGTACACTTTTCTCAAGATATTTGGGAATCGAATCAGGTCTGTTCTATACACAGCCTATAATAAAATTGTAAGAGAGAGAATGATTACTCTAGATAGTATTACAATTGATGCAATTATTATTAATTGGTGCAACTGGAATTATTGGCAATAACGTTCTCATTTTTTGCACTTAAGAGTAATAATAGTTAACAAAATAAGATTAATTTCATAATGTTTGCTTACTAATTTATAAAATAAAACTATTAAGACCTTTTTGTAATGTCTTATTTCAAAAGGAATATTATGAATTTGGCCCTGAATAATAATCTATAGCAACATTATATTTAGTACTTTATATAGGTTATAAATATCTGTGAATTAGCAATTTTGTTTTATTTGTTCTTGTCTTAGCATTCTAGACATTGGGGTTCATTTTTGAAGTTCTGCTATTAATTTCAACACTTTTTATGTGATATTTATACATATCAACATTTGTTTTATTTGCTTTTGAAATTAAGTTGACTTTGTATGTGTTTTATGAAGCATACACTCAAAATTTCACTTATAAGTTTTTTCAGATGACTACAGATGACCCACACCTGTTTTATACTTTCTAAAACAAATTCCAAAAATAAAACAACAAAACAGTCCCAAGAAAACATCTTGCTGCAGAAAAGGCTTTCAATGAAATTCAACATTCCTTCATAGTAAAAGCCCTCAACAAACTAGGCATTGAAGGAACATATCTCAAAATAGTAAGAGCCATCCATGACAAACCCACAGCCAGTATTGTTATACTGAATGGGCAATAGCTGGAAGCATTCCCCTTGAGAACTGGAACAGGACAAGGATATCCTCTCTCACCACTATTATTCAACATAGTACTGGAAGTCCTAGCCAGAGCAATCAGGCAGGAGAAATAAAGAAAAGGCACCCAACTAATAATAAGAAGTCAAACTATCTCTGTTTGCAGATAATATGATTTTATAACTAGAAAACCCCATAGTCTCTGCCCAAAATCTCCTACATCTGATAAACAACTTCAGCAAGTTTCAGGATACAAAAAATTGATGTACAAAATCAGTAGTATTTTATTCACCAGCAACATTCAAGCTGAGTGCTAAACCAAGAGTGCAATCTCATTCACAATAGCCACGTAAAAAATAAAATGCCAAGAAATACAGCTAACAAGGTAGATGAAGGACCTCTACGAAGAGAATTATAAGACACTGTTGAAAGAAACCAGAGATGATACAAACAAATGGGAAACATTTCATGCGTATAGGAAGAATCAATATTATTAAAATGGCCATATTGCCCAAAGCAATTTACATATCCAGTGCTATTCTTATCAAAGTACCAATGAGATTCTTCATAGAATTAGAAAATTCTAAAATTCATGTGGACCAATAAAAAGAGCCTGAATAACCAAAGCAATCCTAAGCAAAACAAACAACGTTAGAGGTATCACATTACCTGACTTCAAACTATACTACAAGGCTACCGTAACCAAAACAACATGGTACTGGTACAAAAGCAGACACATAGGCCAATGGGACAGAATAGAGAATCGAGAAAAAAGGCCACACATCTACCACTATCTGATCTTCAACAAAGTCAACAAAAACAAGCAATGGGGAAAGGAATCCCTATTCAATAAATGGTGCTGGGATAACTGGCTAGAAATATGCATATTAAAACCAGACCCGTTCCTTATAGCCATATTCAAAAATCAACTCCAGATGGATTAAATGCTTAAATGTAATGTCCAAAACTATAAAAACTCTTGATGAAAACCTAGGAAATGCTATTCTAGACTTAGGAAGGGGCAAAGATTTCATGACAAAAAGGCCAAAAACAATTGCAACAAAAACAAAATTGATAAATGAAACTTAGTTAAACCAAACAACTTCTGCACAGCAAAAGAAGCTATCAACATAGCAAACAGAAAACCCACAGAATTGAAGCAAATATTCTTAAACTATGTATCTGTCAAGGTCTAATATACAGAATCTATAAGTACCTTAAACTAGCAAGCAAACAGTAAACAATACCCTTAAAAAGTGGGCAAAAGACATCCTAATGACTCACTAGCATAATACTTGTGATGGTTAATATTGTGTGTCAACTTGATTGGATTGAAGGATGCGAAATATTGTTCCTGGGTGTGTGTGTGTGTGAGGGTGTTGCCAAAGGAGATTAATATTTGAGTCAGTGAACTGGGAGAGGCAGACCCATGCCCAATCTGGAAGGGCACCATCTAATCAGCTGCCAGTGCAACTAGAATAAAGTAGGCAGAAGAAAGTGGAATGAGAAGACTTGTTGAGTCTTCCCACCTTCATCTTTCTCCCATGCTGGATGCTTCCTGCCCTCAAACATCAGACTCCAAGTTCCTTAGCTTTTGAATTATTGGACTTATACCAGTAGTTTGCCAGGGGTTCTCGAGCCTCTGGCCACAGACTGAAGGCTATACTGTTGGTTTCCCTACTTTTGAGGTTTTGGGACTCAGACTGGCTTCCTTGCTCCTCAGTTCACAGATGGCCTACTGTGGGACTTCACCTTGTGATCCTGTGTGTCAATACTCCTTAATAAACTCCCCTTATATATACATCTGTCTTACTAGTTTTGTCCCTCTAGAGAACCCTAATACAGACATAAACAGACATTTTTCAAAAGAAGACATACATGTGATCAACAAGAATATGAAAAAATGCTCAACATCACTAATCATTAGAGAAATGCAAATCATGAACACAATGAGATACCATCTCACGCCTGCTGAATGGTTATTATTAAAAAGTCAAAAAATGAGAGATGCTAGCGAGGTTACAGAGAAAGGGGAATGCTCTTACACTGCTGATGGGAATGTAAATTAGTTCAGTTACTGTGCAAAGCAGTGGTGATTTCTCAAAGAACTTAAAACAGAACTGCCATTCAACCCATCAGTCCCGTTATTCAGTATATACCCAAAGGAATATAAATCATTCTACCATAAGGATACATACATATGTTCATTGCACCACTATTCATTACAGCAAATACGTGGAATCAACCAATTGCCCACAAATGGTAGATCAGATAAAGAAAATGTGATACATATATACTATGGAATGCTACGCAGCCATAAAACATGAGATCATGCCCTTTTCAGCAACATGGATAGATCTGGAGGTCATTATTCTAAGTGGACTAACACAGGAACGGAAAACCAAATACCGAATGTTCTCACTTACACATCAGAGCTAAACAAGAGTACACACAGACACAAAGAAGGGAACTATAAACCCCAGAGGCTACTTGAGGGTGGAGGGTGGGAGGAGGGTGAGGATAGAAAAACTACCTATCAGGTACTATACTTATTATTTGGGTGACAAAATAATGTGAACATCAAACCCTTGTGACATGTGATTTACCTATATAACAAACCTGCACATGAACTCCTGAAACTAAAATAAAAGTTTTTTAAAAAAGAAAAGATCTTGTCTTATGGGTACAGCAAATAAAAAGAGTAACTTTACATCAAAAAATAATGTTAGCGCTTTCCTGCATAATTTAGAAAACCACTATACTTTAAAGTAAACTGATTGCTTATTGTATGCTTACCTTGTTAATTATGAGAAAGAATATTCTTAAGCCAATTTATCCCTGAGCTGAGAATAAAAGCTAATATTTATTAATTCATTAATGTATTCATTCAACAGGCATTTTTCAAATACTCATTATATGCCAGACATTATTTTAGGCACTGAGGTAAGGAGATGAATCACTCTATTCTTGAAGAACCCACAGTGTAGTTGGAGAGACAGACAAAAATGATAGTATTATTCAAAGTGTTTTAGGGACCACAAAGGATAGCAATTATCTCAAACAAGGGAAGTGAAAACTGAGCTGAGTCCTGAAGGATAAACAAAAATATGTAGCAAAAGAAATGAGACTTAGTAACTATATGAACTAACCAGTTTTTCTTTTTTTCCTGCATTAAATCACCTTGTGACATTCTTTAGCCTAAATGCTAAATTCTAGCAATGGTGGGATATTATCCAATCTGATTTTCTGGACTTGGCTATGTATCTTAATAAAATTTAACCTGGTCTGCCAACATATTGAATGGGTAAAAAGTAAGTCTTCATTTTGTTGCAGTTTACTGCTAACAATTTATATGAAATAAAATTTTATGAATCTTATGTATCATGTTGACCTCTCAGTATATCTTGTTTCAAAATCTCTAGTCTTTTTTTCAATATAAATGTTATAGAAATGATGCCAAAATCAATTAATGTAAAATAAGCAGTTTAACATTAATATTGAAACATATACATAATTAACATAAAATCTGTCATCACTGTCAATGTATCAACCATTTTCCCTTTAATTTCACTAAAAAAATTCATTATTTTTGAAACAAGATANTCATGTTGACCTCTCAGTATATCTTGTTTCAAAATCTCTAGTCTTTTTTTCAATATAAATGTTATAGAAATGATGCCAAAATCAATTAATGTAAAATAAGCAGTTTAACATTAATATTGAAACATATACATAATTAACATAAAATCTGTCATCACTGTCAATGTATCAACCATTTTCCCTTTAATTTCACTAAAAAAATTCATTATTTTTGAAAAATGTTTTTCTTCAAAATATAACACAATTTAAAATAAAATGCCTATTATATAGAGATAATAATGAAATGATCTCTGTTAAAACATTTTTACTAATAAAATCACTTAAAATTATAAATTACAAATATACAGTGTCTTTGTTTAGATTATTTGTTTTAATTTCACATTTTAAACATTAAAGAAAAATAATGTTGTGCTAAAATAAATAGGATTTACTATATTCACTCAAAAAAGTTACCCTACTAAGAATTTCTTTTCTTTTCATTTCATTTCTTTTCTTTTCTTTTTTTTATCTTTTTTTTATTTTTTTTTTTTTTTTTTTGACAGAGTCTTGATCTGTCACCCACGTTGGAGTGCAATGCCAAAATCTCAGCTCGCTGCAACCTCAGCCTCCCAGGTTCAGGCCATTCTCCTGCCTCAGCCTCCCGAGCCACCACGCCCAGCTAATTTTTTGAGTTTTTAGTATAGATGGGGTTTCACCGTGTTAGCCAGGAAGATCTTGATCTCCTGACCTCGTGATCCGCCTGCCTCAGCCTCCCAGAGTGCTGGGATTACAGGCGTGAGCCACCACGCCCGTCCCGTACTAAGAAATTTTTTAAAGAAATTTTAAGAAAGCGGCTTCTGATCCAGGAATTGGGCTGACACTCACATCTAGGCCATGTTGTTCTGCTGTTGGACATAAGCTGGATATAAACAATCATGGAGAAGATCAACATTAGACAAGGTCACTCTGAGATCATGATAAAGTGAAATAAAAACAAACATTTAATAATTTTGCCTAAACACAGACAAAAACAAGGTCACTGTGCAAACCACCAAATACTAAGAATCCCTGTTTCTTGGCTAGTGTGAGTGGCTGCTATTTCGTTACCTTAATTACAGATTTACCCTTCCTGAAGTTTTCCTTTCTTATAGATAATATTTCATGAGATACCCAATCATATTATTGCCCCCACTTTCTTATGACATTGAATCTAGAACAAAGCATTGCTTTCTTAGAACCTATCAAAAGCCATCCAGTCAAAGCCCAAATCCTATAATAGGCTCCTTCTAAAACCATCTTACTGAGACATTCCATGTTTCCACATTGGGTGTTCTTCCATGCTGCAATGAGTAATAAGCCCAGCTTGTTCTACTACACGTGTTCCTGGTCTTTGGCTGGAGGGAATAGACATTACTTAAAACTCTGACCCAGATTCCATTACAGGGTAACATGATCGCATTTTTACTTGTTGAGATATTTTGTAGCAGCTATTATATTTAAGAGTACGAGGTCTGGATCCAGATTTCCTGGGACCAAGTTGCGGCCCTGTCACTCATTAGCAATAAGATTATTAGTAAATTCTTAATATTTGAGCCTTTGTCTTCATTTGTAAAATGAGGATAATAATGGTACTTCTTTTATAGATTTGTTATGGGTGTTATGGGATTAATATACCAAAAACATGACAATTTCTACAACTTTGTTAATCTTCAGGAAATGCTAGCCATTATTATTGGAAATGATCAATACTGAAAAAGGAAAAATTATCCCCAGCAAAAGCATTGCAGTAATGATAGTAATGTGAAATCTAATTTACTAAAGCATATGTTTGTTATTATATACTCATAAATACAAAATCCAATATAGTTGGGTATAATGTAAAGTAATCTTAGACACCGAATGAACTTATATGTTTTAAAACAAATTGGATCCTGAATCTGTAAATTCTTTGAGTATTTTTCATATAAAATTTCTCTCTGGCTTTTCATACAAGGTTTTAATTTGAGGTCTGGTATCTACTCTTCAATGATGTATTACTGCCCTTCCTCCCAAAGAGACATGCCACCTTGTATTCAGGTCTTTATGTGATCCCAACTCTTGAATTTAGGTTGACACAGTGACTCACTTTTTGAACAGTAAAATATGACAGAAGTGATGCCACATGACTTCCGAATCTGAGTTATTAAAAAACTTGTCATTTTTTGTCTGAGTATTATGGACTATCTCTCTTGAAACCAAACTACCATGCCATCAGAAGTCCAAGCCACTAGGAGAGGTTGGTCTATGTGCTAGCATTTGCAGTCCCAGCTGAACTCCCAACCAACAGCGTTCATCAACTCTCAGCGATATGAATGGGTGCCTGTGGTTATCTAGTCCTGTCGAGTCATCAGATGGCTGCACTTCCAGCCAATATCTCATTGCAATGCACAAGAGACTCCAACGGAGACCACCTAGCCGAGCATAGTCAGTCATAGATCCATTAGGATAATTATAAAATGTTATTTTAAGTGAAAAACTTTTGGGGTGTTTTGTTATTCAGCAATAAATAACTGGAAATGAGGTATGGTTTTAACTCTTTGCATCTATTTGAATTTTTGAATAGGGTGATATAAAGGAAAGCTTTTGCCAGCTAACATTTTCGATATGGTCACTACTTTAATAACAAAAACACATAAACCCCAACACCTTTGAACATACTTCTTAAGTACTTCCTTCATGGTCAGTGTTCAAAGAGTTTCATTCTCGTTTCTCTAGTACTCTGATATTTTAGGTTCTGGTATTTATCTTTTCCATATGGCAGAAAAGAAGCACATTAACTGTTGGAGAAAAGAAGGAAAAATCCATGACTTAAGCAACACAAGAAGTTGCTTATCGTTCTTGATAGTTCTACAAGAAACAGATGTCACCACAACGACTTCCTGCCAGGGAAAGTGAGAAGTGAGAGGAATTCTGGGAAGGCAAATTAGATAACAAACTTGTGTTTGCACAAGCATGCTAATGAATCAAGTGATAAGTTGCATATTAATTGCTAATGAACATAACAAATTCTTATTTCTTCTTATGGAATAACTTGATTGAAATATTTCAGGTCTAATAACCTCAATCAATTTCATGTGTGCCTTCTAGAACCCAAGGCGAACAAAGTACTTTGCAGATGTATTTAAACACAACTGGGCTTTCTCTGAAAACTACTTCTTAAATTGTTGGTCTCATTTACTAACAAATTATATGAGATTCATTTTGACATTAGAGACCTCCTCATGTTACATGGATAGAAATCTGGCTAAGAGCAATGCAGTACTAAAGAACCTGCACAACCTCAGAAATTAGACAAATAGGAATTAGTTAAACAAGATGAAGATATTTAATAGTAAAAATATATTGGAGATCATTATTAAAATATTATTTTCAGTAATCACCACAGAAGTAACAAACGCTAGGATCTTTCTCTCTCTCTCTGAAGGTAAAGTTTGGAAACGTGACAATAGGTAAAGGAGATTTTGTGTTCTTAAAGTGACAATTTTAAAATAAAGATTTCCTCTTATTTTATCTCCTGTATCTTTGTTATATTTATCAAAGTTGACAATCTCTCTCTCAGTTAGAAATCTTTCTCAAATAAGTAGCATTTTGCATGATTCCATCGTTGGTACTATTCCTCTATTTCTCTTCCTTAGAAAATCATTTTGCTTTAATCTAGTTTGGTTTTGCCAAACCATATATTTATTTTATTCTTTTGACTCACCCCTTGGATTCTCTATATCTGTGAAACACTTTCCTGTTTACAAGTCCCAAGTATAATTAAAGGAACTAAGGGTACTTTCAAGGAATGCAGAAATTCTGGCTTCAGTTTTCAATCATAGGTTCACTTATTTTCCATGTTTCTTGAATGTTTTGTGACAGTTGATATGTTCTTTTAGAGGGATCTCGGACAGAGAATCATATCCACGTGAAAATCAGCTAGGTAAAGAAAATAACGCAGACTTACTCCTTTTCACAAGGGCTGGGCGCCTGTGCTCTTTCAGATGAATGACAGTTCTTTAAACATCTGACAGCAACCACTTCTCTTCTCCTCTTGTCTCACCCTCCCTTCTATTATCACACAGATGAGCTTGCTCACTAGGTCCCCATTCTCAGGCCATGGGTCATAAAGACTTAGACATGACACTGTGTTTTTCACTCTGGACTAGATTACTATTATGTCACACAGTGAGAAAAATCAAAACCCACACACCACTGGCAATTTGGCCAAATTTATTGAGGTCTGGTCTTTTTGAGTGTTTCAAGCTGCACATGGCCTTAATAATGAAACGATTCCTGGCTTGCTGCTTGATTGCAAAGATTAAAGATTTGGTCTCACTAGGATGCATGTCATTCTCAACTCTTCTCCCCCTGATTTATGTCCCCAGTGCCCACGGTATCTTTCAAAGCACGTGTGCATACTGCTTTGCATTTGGAAATTATAAAATTTTACAAATTTGCAATCCATCAAATTCTGCTGCCTGAGTTATTTTTAAAAACACAAATCTTATTTTTTTTCTCTTCCAAAGTCAAAGTCCATTATTGATGCTTCCTATAAACCCCTTACTTGGGCTGTTAAGACTTGATATACTACAGTGATGGTAGATCTTCTCTTTATTTCCAAACCAGGACACATTTAAGAGTAAATCAGGCTTTCCCAATGATTACAACAAAACGGTAGGTTTAAACTTGGAATTATAAACATGCTAACTATTTAGGCTACCATGCATCCCATAATCTAACACTGGACTTCTCACTGTTCTACAACCAGACATTTCAACTTCCCTGGTAGTTGTTCTTTTTCTCAAAGCAACTATCATTGCTAATATTAATGTATTGATTTATTTTATCTTATACCAATTATGTGAAGTAAGTGCTCTTATTATTCTCTCTGCACATATGGGAAAACCGGGTCACACAGAAGTAAAGTAACTTGGCTAATTCATGATAGACCCAGAATTTGAAGAGGCATATATCTGGCTTCAGGGCTTTTGCTTGTAAACACTACTCCATACCACTCATTCTGTTTCTTCTCCTGGAATGTATTTACACTGATCTACTTTCTAAATTCCCATTCTTTAGGAAGAATAGCATAGTATTTGAGAAAAAGCCTTGACGTTAGAGACCCTGGGTTCTGGTTTGGGCTCCACTATCTCCCTGGCCTTTGGTAAGTTACTTTTTCTGTGAATCGATTTTCTCAGTTGTTAAAAAGGTGATTACAGCATCTATTTCAGGGATTTTTGTGTGTGATAATTAAGTGAATTAACTCATGTAAAGTATCCGTCATACAGTAAGTTCATGGGCATTCTTGATTAATATTAAACGCTCCCTATTCCTCAAAGCCATTTCTTTCCTCATGGTCATAGAACTTTTATTGCTATTAGAACGTACATTAAAGTTGTGCTTCCCAATCCCGGAGGCACATTAGAGACATCTGCATGGGGAGCACTTGAAAAAATTCTTATGCAGTTTTTGGGGAATCCTGATGCAGTTCTGGGGCCAGCCATCAGCAGTTTTTAAAACTCTCCAGGTGATTCTAATATACAGCTAGTGTTGAAAAAAACTGCATTAAAACCTTTCTGATACTAAACATCTTTGCACATGAATTTGTCTCTTTCCACAAATTTCAAGCTCCTTGATTGCAAACAGTATATCCAACTCACCTTTGTATTTCCAGCAGCAGCTAGGTTGCTGCCTCATATACACTGGCATAAATAGATATATTTTTAAAAACATTAAGCATAAATCTCCCAAATATATTAATTGTTATAAAAAGGGAGAATCTTTGTGTTGTCACAAATGCACCGATATGTGTGTGTACTAGTACTCAATGGGTGTCTTAATCAGAGGTTGGCAGGATCCAGGTAAAATGGGTTGGATGGGTGGGTGGCAAACATATAGTAGAATATAGGAGTAAGACAATACACCTACTTGTTGATTTAAAGTAATGGTCTGCAAACTTAGCTGCATTGTTTTAAAAAGATTTTACAAAACAAATTCCGAGCCCTTCTGTTCCCCAGGAAATTCCAATGTGCAATGAAGGCTGAGAGTCACTGACCTAGATGAATCAGGATAGACCAAGATCTCCCTCCTTCTACCATGATATCTAAACTCAATTTCTGAGTGTCACAGTTAGGTACCATGAGAATGAAAAGAATGAAGAACACCCGCACATGTAAAAATATCTGAGAGAAGCAGGGCTCAGGATGGGGAAATATGCAGACACACATAAGCTTATTGGTTTTAGGTTAATCTTTGTAACAATTATGTATTCAGAAAAGGCATATAATATCAGTCTATAATGCCAATATGTCCCTAGATGCTGTATTTTTGAGATAATTCTTTTTTGATGAAGAAATAAAGGGGATAGTTTGGCCAAAACAGCAATAAAATATGCAGAATCATCTTTTAAGATGGGGCTTGCCTCTTTCTCATATAATAAAGTGGCCTGAATCCAGATAATTTAGAAATAAAATATTTAGTAATTCTAAGTACTAAGCACCATTTTAGCCTTGCTTCAATTACAATTAATTGCGAAGTGGAAGAATTTTATTATATTATTATATTGGCCTTGTTTAATGCTCTTTGATATTTTAACAAATAATAAGGGCTAAAGGTTTAAAGATGCAAAACAAGTGTAAAACAAGAACTTGTATGTTCTATAATGTAAAAATTGTTAGCATAGTCATAGTAGTGCTTATATTTTCAAACTAAGATAAAACACTGGGCTCATTTTATATTATCGATGCTGTTTTAAATTTTGGTAAACTTTTAAAACCCATCACAATATTTATCCAAATATTTGTTTAAACTATTCCTAATACTATTTGTTTTATCTTTCTCAATAAGATAAAGAAAAGGGGACAAACATGTTTAAGTGATATGTTTTAGTCTTAAAACTGTAATTTTAAATTCATTTTCAGAAATATTCAAATACATTACCAAAAGTTGCTGGTCTTAAAATAATGCTTTTTGGATAATAGTCCAACTATACTTTGTATGAAGATGATGTTATTGATCTATCTGTAAAATAATAACTCAGCTATGTTTACTAATTTCTATGTACCAGATACTTCTTAGTGCATTAACTGAATTTATGCATTAAATCCTCAGAATAATCCTATGAAAGAGTTACCACATTAGTTTGCACCTTAACAGCTGAGAAATCCAACATTTGAATCTAAAGAATCAGGCCCGAAGTTGTGGGTCTGTGGTATTCCATTTGAATTGATATTTCCCCTCAGTATTGACCACAGGAAATTGGTTTTATCTGCTTCATTTTCATCATTCCATTGAAACCCCTTTCTGAACAAACGAAGTGGTTACACTTAGTACAGTCTATGGCTATGAGAACATGATCTGTAGGTACATGTGGCAGCAAATGTCTAGTGCTCTGTGATGACGTTCTAGCATTTTGGAGTCAGGGATAGAGAGAGAGATCATCAGCTTCTTCACATTTTTTTTCTTTGTCTTTGTCCCTCTCACTTTCTCCATTACACCAGTGTCAGAGGTTTATCTGAAATTTTCATTCCTTATTTTGATTTTTAAAAATAAATTCTATCATGAAGTATATAAAAGCAGAAATCTGAGTAAAGAATAGACACCGAAATACTTAAGTGATGGATATAGAGTACCAATAAAATAGTTGAAGCTGAATAAAACTGATCTGTAATGAGATATTCTAACCACATTACTTATTTATTAAGAATAAAACAAGAAATACATACTTTTAATTAACTTTCCAAAGTCATCTTCAGATTTGACATATAAAAATCACTATTTGATTATGTTTCCTTCCTCTGCGTATCCCAAATAACCTTATTTGCATTGTTTTAGTCCTTATTTAATGATTGTAGGTTTTATACTAAGTTATTGTCATGCTGAATCGCTATCACCTCCACTTGGGATGGGACCAACTTGAAGAGGTTGAAGAAGAGACCCAGAGCCAGTGAATGACACATTGGGTTTTTTTTGGAATTATGTACAGGAGAGTCCAGTGGCGGCAGGCTGGACAGGATAATTGCATGACCCAGAGGTGGTAGACTGGGAAAAAGAACTGCAACCCCTTACAAAAAGCATGCACTTTGTGTAGCATTTTCACTTAAAACCCTTACCCTAACAATCTCCACCTAGAAAACTTCATTTAACCCAAAACAAATGGCCTCCATTCCCTGCATGGCATGCGTTCCACAGGATGGTGGTTGTGGTGAGGGACTCAGATATTCCTCACAGATAAGTAATGGATCTCTGGGTTGGCCACTCCCAGATTCCTTAGCTTGGAACTCAACACACATTCAGAGGCGTCTGCCATAAAGTCATTCTCAGAGAATGTGCAAGTCAAGTTATAGCTGTCAGGCATGTCTACTGTGTTATTAATTTAAAACCCTTTGAGAAGAGAGACCATATTTTAATCATTGCAGGATTTCTTGAAATTCCCAACAGGGTGATTTATAGAGACGATGTGGTCAATAAATGTTTTGTTGCATTAAAGTATAAAGCAGCTTTAAAACACTGACACATTCTGACTTTTTACTAAAGCAATGTAACTAAAAATGAAGGGCAGCTTTGGCATGCTTGTGAGTTTGTTAGAAATATGAGTTCTCACGTCCCACTTCAGATCTACTGAATCAGAATCTCTGGAGTAAAACCCATGAACCTATGTTTAACTGGCTCACCAGGTGATCTTTACATCCTTTAGGGTTAGAGAAAGACTGTTTTACAACAAATTTTGCATCAATTATTTGTAATAACGGGTAATGCATTCCAATTTTGCAGAGATCCAAAAGCTGGGAGTGATAACTAAGAGACCCAGGATTATTTCTGTGGGGAAAAAATTAAAACTAGATCAATTGATACATTTAACAGAATGCTAGTTAACCTGGATAAACACAGGGCCATTATACATTAACCACACATTTATTCAACAGCAACAGGACATCAAATACTATTTCATATAATGTATTTTCTGCCTTCAAAGAGAAATTTTTAGGCTAAAAGGACAGCTATTTAGGCAAATAATTAAAAACACAGTAAAGTAAGTGTGCTAGTTATTAAGCTATTATCTCTCAGTTTCAAAAACCCACTGCATATGCTTCTCCATAAAGGTTGGGCTGGACCTCTGCAAACCACATTTCTGATTTGGCAGCTGGCTCCCTGTTAGACTCTATGAGTTGGGATGCTAAAGGAAGGCTGAAAGGCTAGAAAAGGAAAAGGGGATTCTGTTTGCTCCTATTGCTTTCTGTCTCTCCAGCTTTGTGACTTCACCCTGTGGTGATGGTTTGTCCCAATAGCAGCAGCTGTTGGATTGTTTGCAGTTTCTTCAATAGTTATAAAACCAGCCTCTCCAAAAACACCAAACTAATAGGCTAGGACTCTCTCCTTAGAGGTCTGAATTCCAGCTCCCTGAGGTCCCTCCCCTAAGCTAAGAATTGGTGCCAGCTCAGAAGCCCTTTCTTGAAACTTTTGATTTATTAAGTTTTAATAACTCCACCCTCTTTGTTTCTCCACTCATGCAGGTGGCATCCACTTTCTGCAATCGCTGGCTCCATGATGACTTAGTGTTCTGTTTTTGCCTTTTACCTTCATCAGCTTTATGCCTGTTTAGAATTCTTAGGATTAAATTGTCTGTTAGTATAACTAGTGAGTTCTATCTTTTCTCACTGAACATTGACCAGTACAGTAAGTGATATTGGATAGTAACTGTGAGGTGGTTAAACAGCAGGCAAATTTCTAAACTGTTTCAATCAGGGAGCATGCTCAATTGAATTAGATTTTAAGACTCATGACCATCACATTTGTGGCCAGTTGGGAAGCCACTTTTGATTCTGACCTCAATTTGGAAACTGCTTTCCTTGCCAAATGCAGAAAACACCCAAAAAATAAGCAATGTAGGATAGGTGAATCAGACAGGCCACTATTTGTTTTTCTGGTATGTAAAAAAGGGAATAATAGAAAAAAATGGCTTATTTTATGTTTCTTCAGAGAGCAAAACTTGAACCAATAGACTGAAGTTAAAAGAAGAAAGACCTTTTTAAAATCAACCATATCTAAAGATAAAATTGGCTTCTGGAGAAGAAGCAAATTACCCCTCATAAGATGTGCTTTAATACAGGTTGAGAAATTACTATTTGATATTATTGTAGGGGAAATTCTTTGATTGGAAAGATCATTGAATGAGATAGCTTATTATGCTGTGGCTCTATGATGTTGGCTTTGCTGAATTAATTTTATTATGTCCCTTTCCAATGAGAGAAGTGTTTACTAAAGTGGGTAAAACATGCAAATAAAAGTCAGGTAAGGGAGCAAGAAAAGAGAGATGAGCTTTGGAACATGTGATTGACTGAAGCCATCAGAGGTAACAAGGTACTGGATCAGTGCAATGTATCAGGAAAGTAATTGTAAAGAACTTGGGCAAATAGGCTGGAAGAAATCCCTCCTATTCCTGGACCCTTCGATCCTAGTAAATGAGCAAGGTCAAAACCCGCTGCAGCTGAGGTTTTGTCCTTGCCTCAGGTTTTATAGACCACATTTGAAATGCTCTGTTCCAGAACATCATGTACACATGAAAAGGGCTTATTCCTGAGATGGTTACTTTTTCAATCTTGGGTTATTTTTAAAGTTTGCTAAGATATTTGTAATAACTTTGAAACTTTATGTTATATTAGAACATGATACGAAATGCTATTGACATTTCTAACAAAAATATTAGAAAATTCTCTGTAATATTATTATCAGTCCTGACAACAGCACAGTTTATTGAAATATATCCTTTTACAAATTTACTCAAACCTAATAAACAAACAACAGCCTGAATTCTTGGTGTTTACGAGCTATTAGAAACACATGGATGCCAATTTCTATAAATGATGTCAAAAGAAGAATCTTATATAAGATTGGCAAGTGTTCTGGGATGAATTAGAAAAATCTGCTAAGCTTTAGATGTAGTAAGTTTGGAGCCTTCACATGTAAATATCTTAGAAGTAGTGAATTCATATTTATAGACGTTGTATTTTTTTTTTAACTTTTTGACCTAGACAATACAAAAATATGTATATTAAGATGAGGGGGACAGTCCTCTCAATTGTCTATAGTATGTCAAACGTCACATTACTTAGAAATATCTACATGTTTAATGTCCCTTAGACCTCAATGTACAGCAAATTAACTTTTTAAATCTCAGCGTTTCAACCTTAATACATATAAAATTATTGTGACAAAGTTTTAATTTTCCAAAAACCAGAGTGTGTAGGTGAGGTTGGATTACTTCTACATGTAAGAAAGGGTAACAAATTTTGTTATAATTAGGACCCAGGGTAGAATTTTCCAGATACTGGATATTTATTGCTATACATATAATTTTTCCACCAATGAAATCCTCCAACATGAATTAATGACAATAGGTACAGAATTATTTCACTTGTATAGATAAAAATTTAATGGCCAGAAAGAATTTCAAGAGATAGGATTGAATATTTTCACAACGGCTCCTAAAAACTGCCTCATCAATATATTAGGCATAAAAGTCATCTTTTCCAGTTTACTTAAAAGTGTAATGCATATTCTAAATCATGGAAACGATGTCACCTGGGCTATGGCCAGGAACCTATTTATTTAATTCAGTTAGCATTGTTTTTAATGTAAAATTATTTTGATACTGAGATGTCTTTGCCTCCAGGTAGACATCTGGAGTGAACAATTATATACTTTGGCTATATTGGTCATTTTACCATACATTTCTAATTAACTAGTAGAATAGAATTAGTTTACTAGACTCCTATAGAGTACTGTATCAAACTGAGAAACTTTTTCAATCTCTGTGTCAATGGTTAAAATGAGGCAGAACTTGATAAAGTCTGTTGTAGAACTGGAAGTATATTCCAGTGAATCTAACTTGGCATAAGTCTTTCAAGACAATACAAATATAATAGAAATGAATTGTTTTTTACTTTTTCATGGATTCTGATTACAAAAGTACCAAACATGTTTACTTCTCAATGGGAGATCTGGTTTCCATGGGGACCAAGCCAACCTCATCTGCTGTTTTGCAGACCATGCTCCGTGCACCACCTCCACTTTGGCAGAACTAAAGAGGGGCTGAACACAGCTACCCTGGCAAGTGTGCACAGCCATCTATACAGTTTCTACTCATTTTCCACCCCCTTTCAATAACAGAACCCAGGAGGGGGTTCCAGGATGTGCAGCTTTCCTCCCACTTTCAAGTTGCATCACTTGTGATGCTCTTTGAAACTGGAACATTCTACATGATTGTGATAAACATCCGCCATGTGTCACAATGTTCCTTCAAGTTAAGTGTCAAATTAGCTGGCAATATAAATAGGTGCCTATTTTTTATTGTTTCAATGCCCTTATCATACATTCTGTACAGATCAATGGTATTTCTTACACAGTTGATCAAATATCTGTTACATACTGGAATTTGCTCTATTTAATATACACATATTCATGTGTTTATCATGTGCTTATCAACAGGTTGACATATGCCAAGCACTGGGCTGAGCTTGAGGGGTACAGAGATGAGCAAAACCGAGCTCTTACTCTCAAGTAGCTCGGAATTTAGGGTAGAAGAATCTGTTAGAAGCATTATTTGTAAATCACTGTGGTGAATGTAACGTTAAGATATTTTCACTGGATGATATGGGGTAATAAGAAGAGACAATCTCACCTGGAGACCAGAGAGGGCTTTCTTAGGGGTAACGCTTTGGTTATTGCTTAAACAATGACTATAGATTAGCCTGGTGAAGAAGCACCAGCTTGAACTGGTAAATGAAAGAAACAGTAGCTTCTGGCTTAAACATTAGAGACAATTCCGTGCTTTACCAAAAACTGAAAGGTAGAGAGTAGCAGAAGTGTGAGCTAAAGACAGGTGATCAGTTCCCCTGTGAAATATTAGAAACTTTGGATTTTATCCAGAACCATTTAAGAGGTATAAAGAGAATACATAAAGAGGACAATTGTTCAGCTGTGTATTTCTGAATAATTATTCTGAACACTGTGTGGAATATGTGTTTGAAGAAAATGAGATGTTTAAGTAAATAGCTTTTTTTGTTTGTTTAGGGCAAAACAGCTCTAATGAAAACTTCAATATCTAAAATTTAATGTTTTACTCAATGCAATCCATGTGTTTTCATTAAAATGGATGAGTTACATTTTTAATTAGTTTTACTTATACTTAGCTTATAAAAGAGAAGACTGTGGGGGAAAGGACACATTAGCAAACTTGCAGATATGTAAAAGATTCTAAGAGAGAGTACGCTTAGTGTTCCTCAGTCACTGACAGAAACAACTGATGGATAAAAATACAGGAAGCCAAGAATATTATAAAAATTTGAATTTTACAGCAAACTATAAAAAATGTAATGAGTTTACCACTACTAGAAGCAGAAAGGCAGAAAGCTAGATATTTGAAGGGACTCAGAGATTTCTAGATCAATTATTTTATAGAAATGCAAACAAAAGCCAAAATGGTGAAATGACTTAGCAAAATTCAGTCAGTGACCATTGCCATTTGCTTAGAGTTCTTTCCCCCTACCAGAAAATATAGAAGATTAATACTAATAATTTTCTTCCATTATGTGTGTCTGTGAGTTATATCCCTTTTTTAGTCTTTTCTTAGTCTAAAAGTCTATGTTTCTTTTGAAGAAGATATTCTATTTTAACAAATTCAAGATAAAATTTTAGTAAATGAGTTGGAAACTTTCTGACTCCTCTCAAATTGTAGTTAATATATTTGAAATAACTATATTTTCCACCACTTTATCCTTACTACCTTTTTTTATGCCATTACCATGAGCTTATTGAATGTTTAGAGTTCTGTTTAGTAAGTATGTGTGGAGGGCCTGCATTGATAAAATAGTGTTTTTACTCTAGAGGACGATATGGCCTAGTAGTGTGATTGTACATTGTTAACATTAATTTCATTCCTTAGGAAATTGACTTTAAATCAGTCTGCTAATCACTTACTTCAATGTTTTATAATAAAGCAAGTAGAAAGATTAAAAAAGCATCATCAAAGATCATGAGTAGTTTAAGACAGAGTTTTAAGAAGATTTTTGGCTGACATTGCTAGAATATTAACTGAAATGAAAAGGTAAAACATTTGTCTTTTATCCATAATAGTAATAACTATTATTCAATTTTTTTAAGTTACAAAATGTGTAGACATTTGTGTGTGTGTGGGTGCCATTCAATCAGTCCTAGGCAATTGAGATGGTTAAATAACACCCATATGGTAAACAGCTTGGTACGCCCAGTATAAAGGAAAAGGTGTTGGCAGTGAATCTGTGAAGGAGGCATTATTATTTTCACTCCCATAGGTGATGTAAATGTCCAGCCTCCAGGGCTTTATTTCTTTTCTTTAGCTTTTTTTTTTTCTTCTTTCCTTTCCTTTATGTTCTAGACTTTAGCTGGGTTAATTATAGAATGAAATATTTTTCAATACGAAACGCTCATTCCTAGGGAGAAAATAGTTGCCTTGGAGAGTGATGTGAAACACAATCTAAATATTTAGTTTCATATGTTAAAAAGCAATTCCATTTCAAAGGAGATGAAAAAACACAATATATGACTTCTATCTGATTAAAATTTTGTTTTTTTTCATGGAAATGTGACATGTGAAGCAAAGGCAATTTGATAATAGTTACATTAACAATTAACATATATTATTTGTTATGTTCTAAGGCTCTTTTTTAGTAATTTTTATGTATTATTGGATAGGTTTCATTTCATAACCATAATAGGCTTATAAAATTAGTGTTATAATTACACCAATTTTGCAGATGTATAAACTGAAGAACTGAGAGTTTGAGTAATTTAGACCACTAGCTGGTGGGATCAGGAATCTGCTCCACAGCCCACATTGGTAACTACAATGATATGGTGCCTTTATTTGGTAAGATGTCAATGTTTTAAAATCTTGTGTAACATTTCACAAGTTGTAGTACTAAGGAAGACATGTAAGACCATGATAGTTGTAATGGATGATGGTTGTAGGGGTTAGAACTCAAAATTTGGAGTCAAGAGGACTGCAGCTGAAATCTCCATCCTGCCAGTGGTGTGAGGTATTTAATCTCTATAAGCTTCACTTTCTTCATCAGTAAAATGACATCACCCATAGAGTCATTTTGAGGATTAAATGAGATTATACATGTAATGTATTTAGCTAATAGTGAGCATATAGTATGTTTTAAATATATGTGGAATTATTTTCTTCATAAAGTGAAGATCTAGTGTCTAAAGAAAAAAGTAACAGATCTAGTGTCTGAAGAAAATATATTGTGATAGATGAGTCGTCCTCATTTAAGAAGAATTAAGAAGTTTCAAATATCAAATAACTTTTGAAGTTTATTTTCTGAAAAGCAGTAAGCATTTAGAAAGCACTGTTTAATTTTTATATTAGTTTGTAATTTACTGGTTTACAGTTATCCCTTGGTATCTATGGGGGATAGGTTCCAGGAATCCTCATGGATACCCAAATCCACATGCTCAAGTACCTTATATAAAATGATATAGTATTTGCTTATTATCTTTGTTACATCCTCTCATGTATTTTAAATTATATCTAGATTATGGATAATACTTACAGGGTCTATGTATCACTTCATTTGCATGCATTCAATGTGATACATAGTGTGCATCAAATTTGAGTTTTGTTTTTTAGAACTTTGTGATATTTTTTCCAAGTATATTTGATTTGAGGTTAGTTGAATTCATGGATGTGGAACACACTGATATGAAGTGTTGACTACATATAATTATGACATATAATATATTACGTATAATATTATATGTAGTATTACATATAATATTATATGTAGTATTACATATAATATTATATGTAGTATTACATATAATACTGTAATAACTTTGAGTCTAAATTCGTGAGCTTAGAGACTTCAAACTGATATTTATCAAAAGAGTAGAAAGTGAATTATTTGCCTATGTGACATAAAGCATGGTTTTGAACATACAACCTTGGGCTCCTGATATTGAGGGACTTGAATATTAGACTTATATCTGTAACTTTTTTCAGTTTTTAAGTGACCTTTTCCATAGAATTTATGCTTTTTTCAATTAAATGTTCATCTCTAGAAAAGTTCCTTAATAATTTCCAAAGAAAGCGATGTGCAAGACAGCTTTTGTGTGTTGTTTTATATACTAGCAATCAAAATTTAACATATCACAGAAAGTTGATCTAGACTGCTCATTTTATATTTTAAAATATAACATTTCTAAAAATGGTATACCTTTGAAAATGAATACTATTCATTATTGAAAATTCTCTAAACCGTCGATACAACATCATCTTAAAAGTATGTTTTGCATTTTATCATATGATATTGGTTTGGCTGTGTCCTCACCCAAATCTCATCTAGAATTATAACTGCCACAATTCCCATAATGTGTCATGGGAGGAACCCAGTGGGAGGTAATTGACTCATGGGAACGAGTCTTTCCCATGCTGTTCTTGTGATAGTGAATAAGTCTCACAAGATCTGATGGTTTTAAAAGTGGGAGTTTCCCTGCATACACTCTCTCTTTGCCTGCTGCCAACCATGTAAGATGTGACTTGCTCCTCCTTGCCTTCCACCATAATTGTGAGACCTCTGCAGCCACATGGAACTGTGAGTCCAATAAATTGCCCAGTCTTGGGTATGTCTTTATCAGCAGCATAAAAATGGACTAATACATTATATTTTGTGAATTTTATACATTTTTTAAAAAGTTCATTCAGACTGAATCAGGTAATGATGTCTGTGCTATAGAAACTATTTCTTAACATGTAAGTAAAAGAGATTATGCATTATATTTAGTGGAAATAGTCTGTTATAGGCAGTCTGAACAATGAACCAACTTTAAAGTGATACTCTGTAAGTGTGTTAAGGAAATGAAAATCTAGGTAAAATTGATGCCCTGTGTAAATAGAAAAAAATAAGACATTTCATTTTAGCTTTATTAAAGTATAGGCTTTTAATATATTTTACATTTATACAAAATAAAGTCACTGTCCAATTTCTAAGCATTTAAGGATTTTTACCCATAAATAGTTAAAATCCTAGCACTTTTCAGAATCATGTTTTTTGACATAGATTTGGAAATTTCAAATAACTTCTCACTCAAGTCTATGGAAACAAGGAAATAATTACTGCATGCAGAATTATCAAGATTATTTAACTAATCTTTCGGGCACTTATAGAAGCAGGCTGTGGTGTGGCTGAGGCAGCTGGATCCCTTGCGGCTTGTTTTCAACATTTGTCACTGAGATGGATGAGCGTCGCCTTGAAATGCAGGCAGAATAGTCTCTTCACTTAGTGTGCAGAAAGGCTATGTGGCAGGTTGAAATCAATATTCACACATGACCTGTGAAATCAAATTGAGTCAAAGCTTTCCCTTCATGATATTAGCAATGGTAAAGGATGATTTTTCAAGCTTCACAACGACTTAGAATTTACAAAATTCCAATTAAAATATGAGTCTTCTGTAGTAAATAAATTGATCTTTGGATTCTTATGCCATTCTCAATCTGGGGCCCATGAATGGACTTTGGGGTCTCAGGAGCCTGGGACCCCAGAACTTGTATTTTGTATTATGCATATGTGCATTTTTCTATATTGAGGACTCTTTATTTTCATTACATTCTCAAAGGAATCCATAAATCAAAAAACAAACAAACAAAAAAATTAAGAATCACTGCACTGACAAATAAGGAGCTATAAACTTTTATAAGTTTTAAAGAGACTTTGAAGAACTGACTTAAATTGAAATGTTGTGTGAAAAAAAAAAATATTTTGTAGTAGTGTCTCCAAACAGTATTTAGAAATGCCATGATGGGGTAATCTGAGAACTATCCTTTTTATGGATAAAGGAATACTGATGATATGAACAAGAGACAGGGAAATATTGGGAAGAAGAGGGTGATTCCGCAGCAAAGGCCCCACCCTCAAGCCTGGAAAACTGCAGCCCTAAGTGAGAGCACATTTGGCTTTAGAAAGAAAGGATGGAAGAAAAGGAAATTCGCATTTACTATATATTTCAGACATTGCTTAGCAAAATCATACTACTTACTTCCCTTCTTTACTATATTCTTTTAATGTAAATTTCCACCAATTGAAAGGAAAGAGATTGTTAGGCAATGTTAGATGTTTTGTATCTTACCAAAATATATTATATCAATCAGTGTTTAAATAGCTGAACCAGACTATGTCTGTGTGCCACTCAAAGGGTTGGCTAAATATATATGTTTGATAACCCAGGAATTACCGAGAGAGAGACAACTCTAAGAAAGAAGTCATACACGCTGGGCGTGGTGGCCCACGCCTGTAATCGCAGCACTTTTGGAAGTCAAGGTGGGCTGATCACCTGAGGCCAGGAGTTTGACACCAGCCTGACCAATATGGTGAAACTCTGTCTCTACTATATATACAAACACGTAGTCAGGCATGTGGTGGCATGTGCCTGTAATCCCAGCTACTTGGGAGGCTGAAACATGAGAAACACTTGACCCAGGAGGGGGAAGTGAGCTGAGATGGTGCCATTGCACTCTGGCCTGGGTGAAAGAGCAAGATTTGTCTCCAAAATAATAATAATAATAATGATAATAATAATAATAATAATAATAATAATAATAATTTAAAAATTAAAAAAAAGAAAGAAAGAAGCCATACGATGAGTGTGATATTAGCCCCTTAACAAGAGTCCTTGATGTTTGCAGATGTCCTACAACTCTGAATTCCCATTATGTTTTAAATTATGATTGCTTCCCTAGCACCCATGTGGGCTGCTATCAACAGAGGCTTATCACTTCCAGGAAATAATAACTATAGAGATATATGAATTATTTCAAAGCTCCAATTCTGCCTCCATGCAGATTTCTCCATAATAAAATAATGGAGTGAAGCATTAAAAACATTCCGCTGAAGCAAATATCTTTAAATAGATTATTTCCCACAAAGAATCAGTGGGCGCTGATGTTCCCTTGTTGGCTATAAAATCACTGGGAGAGAAATTACAATTACAGCAATCACAACATAGTTTAACCCTATGAACTTAGATACTGAGAAAACAAAATGAAAAAATATTTAAAAAAACACCTTTTAAAAGACCATCTTTAAGAAAGCAACACAATTGAGATTTCCATTTACAGCAGCTTTCAGCTACTTCACTCTCTCTCCAGAAGAGGCTCCATAGTGTCCATGGCTACCCTTCAAGGCATAACCGTATGCTTTTCTATTCATGGATTTTAGGGATTGAATATGTTATCAATCAAAAGAGCCACTGTAGTTTCATTGCTTCTAGAATCTCCTGAGGCACTGTATACAGCTGCATTCAAAGAAAATGAACTGTTATAAACTTGATCATATTCATCCCTTGGGCTCATTTGATTACAAAATTGCCCAATGAGCTGTTACAGTATTTTCAACTAATTAGTTAACCCATACATCAGGATTTCTTTCCTTCTTTTCTTTTCTTTCTTTTTTTTTTTTTTTTTGCCTTGAAGTATAGATTTTCCTTTTCTTTCATAGTTTACTTGTCTCAGTGTTTGCTGTGTGGCCGGAACCCTCAATCACATCACTAAACATACCCTTTCTCATATCATTCTTCATGTGACAGAAATAAATGGTGCACATTTCTCTTGCCATTTTATTGATTTTGAATCTGAGACAATGAAGAGCAATGTGATTCCGTTGGGAAACTCAGAGAGCTATGATTACCTCCCAGAGCAGCCCTAATCAATGGGTGGAGATCCAAGGTTCCTTCTGGACATAATTATGCTGAAGAAAAGAAATAGAGACACATTTTCAATAAAATAAATTGTCATGTAAAGGTTCAAGTGAGTTCTTCAGAAAGTGTATTTCTGCCTTTGTGCAAATTTCTTCATAGAGTTAAGAAATGAAGCATTAAAGAAAGGATTCAACAGAACCCAAGCATTATGGAAGGACTGTGTCCCCCCAGTTCATATGTTGAAGCCTTAACCCGCAATGTGACTGTCCTATATTTCAATATAGGGTCTTTAATGAAGCAATGAAGGTTAATGAGGTTGTAAGAGTTGATCCTTGATCAGATAGGACTGATGTCCTTATAAGAATTGGAAGAGATACCCAGAATTCCTGCTGTCTCCTTTCCCCCACCACACCAGTCATGAGCATACAGAGGAAAGGCCATATGAGGATGCATTGAGAAGACAGTGATCTGTAAGCCAGGGAAAGGACCTTCACCAGTTTACAAGCCTGACACCTTGCTCTTGGACTTCTGGTCTCCAGTGCTGTGTGAAAATAACGTTTAGATTGTTTAATTCACTCAGTCTGCGGTATTTTGCTTTGTCAGCCCTGGCAGACAAATATAAGTATCTCCAAATAGATTATTCCACAAGACAGCAAGCATGGTTTCCCTAATAAAAAGAAAGGGGGACTGAAAGGTAGAAGAAGTATATAATTTCAAAATAAGTAAATAGAAATGAAGCAAGAGCCAAAATGGTTTATACAAGTTATATCTTTGCCAGGATAATAGAAAGAATAGGGTGCTGTATATTACTGCCTGTTTCACTCAAGTCACAGTGAACACAAAGGGCTGTGCTGGCACATGTCATAGAGCTTTTCAGAATCCAGCGTACTTCTCTGGTGTGTTTTAACTGCCTGCAAATGACACCATCCTCTTCTTCTGCACATTTTGAATGAGATACTGTGAAGGACAGCCTGAGAATGGCCGAGAAGCTGTTGGTGCATTCTGGGGCTGTTAACTAGTTTAGAGAAGCCTTGGTGCCTGGGAGGTCACAAGCCACCAAGGGACAATCGTTACATGATGAGTTCACACTGTTACATATGGAATGATGCTATGTTTAATCTGCTATCAGATGCTGAAGTGGATTTTCATATCAAGTTAAAAACAACATTCCAATAAAATGGCAAGTGTGAAAGTTGCAAAGGTGTATAAAAGTAAAGAATATGATTGCTAGAATTAGAGCTACATATATGTGTATCCCAATAAGATATATTTGACTTCATGGAAAAAATTCTACTATATAAAGGAGTTTAGACATCAAATAATTTAAATGATGAGAGTACTGTGTGTGATGTCCACAGTGATTATCATTGGCATAATTCAGAAAGAGTAAATTAGAATTAGGTTTTGTAGTTACATATGTGCAACCCAAGTGCCTCCAGATCCCCTAACCTTTTTGGACTACATTTCCCTTGACTAGATGGAGACGTGCTCATTTTATGGGAGATGCAACATTCATCAAAGTGTTGTGCAGGATTCTTTGGGAAGAGGAGTGGTTGTTTTCCATGACTTTTTTGCTACTCTATATTCTCAATTCTCTCTCACTGTCTCATTTCCTTCAGCTGCTGTTCCATGCACATGGCTCTGGCAGCTAGCTACCATAAGTGCACAGAGGCCATTTCTTCTATATTCATTAAAGTAACTAACACAAAACTTCTGCTCAAAGCAGAATTTTCATTAAATATGTATAAGTAATAAAAGAGAGATATCATCAACAAAAGAGGAAGAAATTTACAATCTGATAGTTTCATGTTGGTTATTCTTGCAGCAAGTAATTTTCACTGAGCAAATTTCTTCTTAGGCCCTGGCCTGTCCCATATTGCTGCCTTGTTTATTTTTTTGTTGTTGTTTGTTTGTTTGTTGTCAGTCCTTTCTTCTCTCATCTTCTTTTCAGGTCTTCCAGTGTTTCACTTATGCAGCTGGAAGATAACTACCAAATCCCAATTGTTGTATTATACATAGCAATTTAGCTCTGTTTTTTTATCCAGTCTAGCCCCAAAACATATTCTTTTAATTCTGTAAAATTACTTTTTTGGGATGTACAATTTTATGCATATGTGTGTGTGTGGTGTATATGTGTGTGTATGTACATACACATGTGCGCACACACACACACAATTATAGTCAGTATACCACTACAGTCAGGATTCAAAATAATCCCATCACCCCAAAAACTCTCGTGTTATTTCTTTATTGGTACCCCTTCCCCATCCCTAAGTCCTGTCAACTATTGATCTATTCTCCATCACTATATCTTTTTGAGAATGTCATTTAAATGGAATTGTATTAGTCTGTTCTCACACTGCTGATAAAGACATACCCTAGACTGGGTAATTTGTAAAGAAAAAGAGGTTTAATAGACTCACAATTACATGTGACTGGGCAGGTCTCACAATCACGGCAGAGGTGAAAGGCACATCTTACATGGTGACAGGCCAGAGCGAATGAGAGCCAAGCAAAAGGGGAAACCTCTTATATAGTAATCAGATCTTGTGAGACTTATTACTACCATGAGAACAGTATGGGTGAAACTACTCACAATGATTCCATCATTGCTCACTGATTCCATTATTATCCCTCCCACAACATGTGGGAATTATGGGAGGTACAATTCAAGATGAGAATTGGGCGGGGACACAGCCAAACCATATCATTCCACCCCTCCCAAATCTCATGTCCTCACAATTCAAAACCAATCATGCCTTCCCAGCAGTCCCCCAAAGTATTTCCTCATTTCAGCATTAACTCAAAAGTCTACAGTCCTAAGTCTTATTTGAGACAATGTAAGTCTCTTCCAGCTAAGAGCATGTAAAATCAAAAGCAAGTTAGTTACTTCCTAGATACAATGAGGGTACAGACATTGGGCAAATACAGTCATTCCAAATGGGAGGAATCAGCCAAAACAAAGGGGCAACAGGCCCTATACAAGTCTGATATCCAATGGGGCAGTCAAGTCTGAAAGCTCCAAAATGATCTCTTTGACTTCACGTCTCATCTCCCATCCAGGTCATGCTGATGCAAAAGGTAGATTCCCATGGTCTTGGGCAGTTCCGCCCCTGTGGCTTTGCAGGTTACAGACCCCTCCTGGCTGCTTTCACCTTGAGTGTCTGCAGCTTTTCCAGGAACATGGTGCAAGTTGTAAGTGGATCTACCATTCTGGGGTCTGGAGGATGGTGGTGCTCTTCTCACAACTTCACTAGGCAGTACCCCAGAGGGCACTCTTTGTGGGGGCTTCAACCCCACATTTCCCTTCTACACTGCCCTAGCAGAGGTTCTCCATGTGGGGCCTGCCCCTGCAGCAAAATTTTCCTGGATATCCAGGCATTTTCATACATCCTCTGAAACCTAGGCACAGGTTCCCAAATCTCAATTCCTGGTTTCTGTGCACTTGCAGGCTCAATACCATGTGGAAGCCATCAGGGCTTGCAGCTTGCACCCTCTGAAGCCATGGCTTGAGGTGTACCTTGGCCCATTTTGGCCAAGGCTAAGATGCAGGGTACCAAGTCCCGAGGCTGTTCACAGAAGGAGGGACTTGGGGCTGGCTCTTGAAACCATTTTTTCACTCCAGGCCCCTGAACTTGTGATGGGAGGGACTGCCACAAAGATCTCTGAAATGCCCTGGAGACATTTTCCTCATTGTCTTGGTAGTTAACATTTGGTTCTTCATTACTTATGCAAATATCTGCAGCCCAGTTGAATTTCTCCTCATAAAATTGGTTTTTATTTTCTATCACATTATCAGGTTGCAAATTTTCTGAACTTTTATGCTCTGTTTCCCTTTTAAAACTGAATGCTTTTTTACAGCACCCAAGTCACCTCTTGAATGCTTAGAAATTTCTTCCACCAGATACTCAAAATCATCCCCTTCAAGTTCAAAGTTCCACATATCTCTATGGCAGGAGCAAAATGCCACCAGTCTCTTTGCTGTTTTAGGAAGAGTCACCTTTGTTCCAGTTCCCAACAAGTTCCTCATCTCCATTTGAGACCACCTCAGACTGGATTCCATTGTCCATTATCAGCATTTTGGTCAAAGCCATTTAAAAAGTCTCTAGGAAGTTCCAAATTTTCCCACATTTTCCTATCTTCTTCTGAGTCTTCCAAGCTGTTCTAACCTCTGTCTGTTACCCAGTTCCAAAGTTGCCTCCACATTTTTGGGTATCTTTACAGCAATGCCCTACTCTACAGGTACCACTTTACTGTATTAGTCTATTCTCCCGCTGCTGTTAAAGACATACCTGAGACTGGGTAATTAATAAAGAAAAAAAGGTTTAATGGACTCACAGATCCATGTGACTGGTGATGCCTCACAATCATGGTGGAAGGTGAAAGGCATGTTTTACATGGTGGCAGGCAAGAGTGAGTAAGAGCCAAATGAAAGGGGAAACCCCTTATAATCAGAGCTTGTGAGACTTATTCACTACCATGAGAACAGTATGGGGGAAACTGCCCTCAATGATTCCATTATCGCTCACTGGGTCCCTCCCACACCATATGGGAATTATGGGAGCTACAATTCAAGATGAGATTTGGGTGGCGACACAGCCAGACCATATCAGGAATTATAGATTATATTAATATAATCTTTTGAGACTTTTTAATACTCAGCATGATGCCTTGAAATTCATCTAAGTTGTTGCATAAATCAATAGGTTGAGCATTTTATTGCCAAATAATATTCCATTGCATCGACGTAGCATAGTTTTTCAGTTCATATGTTAAAATATATTGTCATTGTTTTCAGTTTTGGGTGGTTATAAAAACTACTATAAAATTTGCTTCTATATGAAGATAAGTATTTATTTCTCTAAAATAAATTCCCAGTGGTGGGATCACAGGGTCATGTGATCAGTGAATATGTAGCTTTATTGTTTAAAAAGCTGCCAAACTGCTTTTCCAAAGTGGGTGTACTATTTTTGCATCTGCGCCAACAGTGTACGGAAGTTCCGGTTGCTCTGCATCCTCCACAGCACTCAGTATGGTCAGAATTATGTTGAAGTCATTGAAAAAGGGATGTAATGGTATCTCATCATGGATTTAAATTGTATTTCCCTAACAGCTAATGATTTCAAGCAGTTTGTAAAGTGCTTATTCGACATCCTGGTATCTTCTTCAGTGAAATAGTCACTCACATTTTTTGCCCATTTAAAAAACTGTAAATTGGGTTGCTTTCTTTGCAATAAGTTTTAAGATGTCTTTATACATTTAAATCGGTCCCATGTACAATATTTTCTGCAGGTTTATTTCCAAAAAACAGTGATTCTGATATTTTTCTTTATTACCATTCTCTCTAAAACTTCTAGCAAAACAGAAACAAACCTGCTACTTTCTAAACCCGTATCTGTTGTGTTCATCTTTATCCTTTTACTTGGCTCTGCTTCTAGCCTTAACCTTCAATTATGTATTTTCTTTTTGGTATCTCCAGACCTGCTTTTGCATAATCCATTCTTTCCTGTAATTTATACACGTTAAAGTCTCTGTATTTAATTTTTAAGAAGAAGTTAATCTATGACTTCTCTCTGAATTACTACCTGTCTACTTTCCATTGCTACTCTGCTTCTTGAAAAATGTTCTATATTTGCTAACTTCTCCTGTCAGTATCCAACCTGGACTCTTCTTTCGTTATCATTCTGAAAGTGTTCTCACAATTGTCACCAGGGACCCCAGTTGCCTCTAATGGTGGCCTGTGTTCATCTTACTTACCTTTGTGAAACTGTGGCATTTTTGCCCACCACTTTTCTCCAGATAATAACATCACACACACACACACAAATCTTTATCAATATAGTCACAGAGAAAGGTAAAGTAATACATATTTTGGAAGCAGATTATTTTATTATGTTTTTTGAAAAAAAGTATAAGAAATTTCATGAGAATAAAGGATGCGGAAACACTCTGAATTCAGTATACACATATAATTTAACTGGGTTATTTATATAACATGAAAGAAATTTGTATTCATAGAATCTTGTTTCATTTGAGTTCTGGCTTGTTTTTGAAATAGGTCGATTAGTCTACTAGTCTTCAAGTGCTCCATTTTTCTAATTTGTAAAATAAAGATGAAAATAATAGTTGACTCCCAAATTTTTTGCAAACATTACGTGAGATGGAGGACACAAAGCATTTAGTAGAATATCTGAAATATAGAGTAATTAATAAATAAACTAGTTTTTTTAAGTCCTTTCCCTCCGTATTTCTGTAATTAAATTTTAGAAATGAATTTTAAAGACAAAGCAATTTATTCAGCTTGAAATATTCAGTATTAATACTGGAAACTTATAAAACAAATTTAGGGAGCTTTGGGCACAGTTTTTCTTTTGATTGTGCATGTCTAAACACAGAGCTGATGATCTGTGGTGTGTCTCTTACCTAATTTGGGTAAATAATCTCCTTGTGTCTCTGCAGAGAACCTTTACGCAAGCCAGATATGTAGAGTTTAACCCAGTCAGTGGGATTCTGCCCTATGAGTGTAATTTTACTGACACAGAATCATGAAGCAGTAGTTCAGCCATGATTTGGAGTGCTAATTAACAGCAAGCTAATACAACAATGCCTCTGCTTAATCATCTTTTCTTTATTAAAAATCAGTTACTTGTAATAAATTATTACACAAGAGTTTTTGCGTATAGTTTAGTACCCTAGATTTCCCTTGATCTTTCTTTCCACATAATTCTATAACACATTCTGCATTAACAACTGAAGGTATTATTGATTTATTCTCTATTACACACTATACATTAAAATACTTTCATTTTGTCTTGCTTTCTCCCATAAACTCTCTTGCCCAAATAATTTAGTTGAGTGCCTTTTGCATAATCCACATCAAGGTTTTCTTTATTTTTGTTGTTGAATATCCATCTATGCTCTTACAATTCCAGTTTTGCAAAGAAACAAGGGCTATTAACCAGATTCAACTATAATGACTCTTCTTTGGACAATCTTTTGGCAATAGCAAAGAAGTAAACCATGGAAAATGAATCTATTAGAATCATCATACTTAGGAAATAACATGGTTATAGCTAATTGTAATAATGTCTCCTGGTAATATCTTGATTTTTATACTGGAACGCATAGTAGAAAATTGCTCAATGTTCCTATTTGTCTTCATCCACTAAAGATGGAACAGTTATTTCAAACTGACTTTTGTGTGCTTATGTTGTATGTGTGTATGTGTGGGTACAGAGGATGCAATCTTCTTTCTTTCTAAAAATGTTATATGGCATATGTTTATGTAAAAATTATTTTCAATGTAAGTTTGGTTTGTTTTTTAAATTGTACAAGAATTCTTATGATATGTGGTATAATTTCTGAGTCAATAAAAATCTTCAAGTTTTAATTTGTGTTATTGTTGTTTTCAAAATTTGCACAATGGAAGTTAGTTCCTTGTTTCAGTGAAAATGTCTTCGTTATATAATAAATTTCATCTATGCTTATTGTAAAATGTTTAAACAATGCAGAGTAGATGAAACCAATGGGTTTCACTATATCAATTGGAGATAACAGTATATGGTTCTATCTATGTCAACACATTAAAGTTGATGAACTGCAGTATGAATGTTCTCACCATTTAGCTGCTCCCTCAGATATGAAAAACTCAAGTGGGCAATATTAATTTGAAATTAAAGGTACCTCACCTAGGGAGTAGGGATCTACTAGGGAGTAGGTCAAACCTCCTCTACCCCTTCTTTTTCAAAATTTAATGTATATATTTATCACTCTGGGATCTTGTTCAATGAAAGATTGTGATTCCATATGTTTGGAGCAGCATCTGAAATGCTGTATTTCTAATAGGCTCCCAGATATACTGATACTGCGCTATCAAGTGGGGGAAAGAACCACATAGAGGGAAAATGAAAACATAATTTACAAAAGGTGAGGGAAGGGACTTCCCTGACCTCTACTGAAAAATAAAAAGCAAGAAATATTGAACTCTGCTAACGCTCTTGCTACGTTTGAGGTATTTATTTCGGTTGCTGTTCTATTTTGCTTTATTTTCCCAGAATGGCTTGTTATTTGTGAGCAGTTGTCTGGAAACGATAGGAAATTCTTTTTATATTGTATACATTAATATGCTACAAAGCTTTTCATTAGGCACTGATTTATCTAAATTTCGTTAAAACTATTGAAAAGGAGCCAAACTCAAAGAGTTTGAACTATCCAAACATTTCAAATAGTCAGAAAACCAGAGATTCTTTCACTTATAAACACAAGGACTTGCTTAATAGAATTAGTTTTGCGTGAGGTTACCGCATAATTTACTCTCCAGTAGAATTTAGAGAAAGATACGTTCTACCCTTCTCTGTAGGAATGTCTTAAAGAAAAAATAATCACAGTACCTTTCAAATACCACAAAACTACAGGAACATCAGAATGTCATCATCTACAGCAGACACATCCCACGTATTTTCTATGCTAAGCTCATCTTTGGTTGGGAGAGAATGGAAGGGGCACCCTGCTTGGGATTTTTGTTAAATTATTTGTGAGAAACAGTGAATTTGCCTCCCACAGAGCCATGGTTCCTGGGCCTTTGTATTTCAAAGATGAGTAAATAGTAAATAAATAAATAGAAATGAATAAGAAAGGAAATGAACATATGTTGACAAAAATACATTTAACCAATATACATACCTTAAATAAATCAATTACTAGCACTGTCATTTCTAAAAGAAATGGCATGATAACACAAAATGTAGATAGGGAAAATGTCTAGTAGGGTATAATACCAAAACCAACTAGCCTAGTATCTTTCACTTATACATAAATTGTTCTTTTCAAATCATGTAAAAGATTTATGCTCTATCTTTGCCTATTTTATTGGTTAGTTTATACATTTGTTTGTGTTTTCCAAATGGACTATAACTAACTGGTTATATTCCTAATAAAAACTTAATTACAGACCATAATTTCAGAATAACACATCAGGAACTTTTTGTTAAAGTGGCCAAATGGCTAAATTTTCTTTACTCATTTAAGAATTAAGGCTATGGATATTCTAGAAAACTAAAAGTTAGCATATTTTGTGGTATAAATTGTAAATTCAGTGAGAAAGAGTTATTGGATTTTATAGTTTTTTCTTTATAATGAAGGTCTCTTCAGAACACTTTTCTAAATCAATAATAAAATAAATTTATCATTAATACATGTATACACAAAGATAGACCAACATCTGCCATAGAACCTTATACATCACCTTGTTAAAGAATCTCAGAGTCATGCTTACCTGGAGGATGTTGGCATTTCTCGAGTTAACCATGAACCTCAACTGCATTATGAAACATAATGTTAAATCATGTTCTCAGTTGTTATACTGGCTCCTTCTTAAAACTTCTTCTGCAAAGAATACAGGCACTTTCAAAAGGGAAAAGAAAATGTCACTGCAACTTTTTCACTGATAAATGTATTATGTGTATATTTAATTAGTCATCATCATTTGAAATATCTGAAGTAATAATTATGCAATAATGTTTGGTTCATATAAGAGTAGATCCCTTGAGGTCTCATAAAATATGATCCAATTTAAAGTATATTAAATATATTTATCTTCCCAGAATAAGAAAACATACTGTAAAACCTAAGCTTAAAGCAACAGCCTGTTCAAGAAATTAGTCTTTAGAATAAAATTCAACTCTACATGCTCATTTTAAAAGATAACTAAAAGTAAAACTTGGGGAAGAAGAATAAATAGTGACATTCTTTTACAGAATAATTATTCTGTATGAGGAAAATAAAATAATATTATATGTTTTAAATAAATTATGATATTTGAAGCACTCATTTAAAAATGATAACCCATTTGGTTCCATTATATGAAACTTATAAAAATCAGTACATTATTGAATAAGAATAAGGTAGTACAATGATTATTATTTGACATCTAGGTCAGTGCTGTGCATTTGGTATTTATTCATTATATGCTTAATGAATGTATGAATTAAAAAAGCAACTGAGTCCTTGAGCTTCTGACTTGCCTGTAGTGTTTCTGTGTGTATGTGTATAACATTATGTAAATGATCTGGAATTTAAAGTTGATTTTCAAATTTAAAGACTTAATATGAGCATGTAGATACACCTATTCATAAGAAAAATATTATACAATTTGTAAGAGTGGAACTGACAAAGTAGGGAAGTAATGTATTTCTGTTATCAAAACCGCAGGGAATTTTCAGTCCATAATATATGTCATGTGATAGGTATTTTTATATCTATATCCAGTAAACTCCATAAGCAAATATACGTACATTGCAAAATTAAAAATTTAGAATTTGTTTAGAAAAGTTGATCACATGGTAAACTCCACATCAAAAGAGACAAAGGAAGCAAAATAAGAAAATAATTGCTCCACTCTTGAGTAGGGTAAGAAGTGGTTTATTGCCAAGAGAAATATCAATTATAAGATCTATGTATATATTAATCCCTAGGACATATAGATTGGTTTGCTAAAAACAGCAATCATATAGATCATAAAGTCCTCAACTAGCACAGCTTTTGAATGCAAAATGAAAGATTTTTTTTCCATGAGAAAACATTTCTAATTTCATCTGGGTCAGGGGTTATCTTTCCAAAGCGGCTTTGTTATAAGAATGTACCTTGAAGAAAACTTTACAGGGAACATGAAAGCAATTTGTCACAATGCAATGACTGCTTATAGACTGATACTGCATTTTGATACACGGCCTACTGATGTGTAGTAATATATATTAAACTTTGGATGAAAGTGAGCTAGAAAGATTGAAATTACTCTTACAGAATATTTCTACATGGCACAGGCATAGTATAATATATGTCAAGAATAATAATATATATTATATCAATTAATATTTTATTTCAAAAATATTGTTTTCTTTCATTATATTTTAAGTGGCCATATATCTAACATCAAATACTTAAATATAAACTGAATCTATATCATGTATTACTATACTAGACTTTTTATAAAATTTGTAAAATGTTTTATTTATAATTACCAGCAGCAATCAGGTAAACAGAGAGTTTTCACAAAGAATTCTACAGGGTCAATTCATACTTACTAATTTTGTTTTCAAGTAGATCAGGGATCAGCAAAATTGTTTTAAGGGGCCAGATATTACATATCTTAGGTTTCCAGGCTGAAGGCAAAACTAAAGATAATATGCAGGTCCTTGTGTAACAAGAACAATTCTTGCTATTATTCTAGATGAAACACAAATTATAACAGTAATAATCAAGTACAATTTGAGAATTGCTTTATTAACATTTCATGTAATCAGCGTTCAAAGTTGTGTTCATCATAAATGATCGCTCAACTGTTAATGCTAATCTGAAATGAGATTTTATAGATTTCATCTTTGAAATAGCTTTTCACATTTAAGAGAACTGCCAAATACTGATATGAATTCATTAGCATATAATTTCGATTGTACATATTTATCCCTTAAAAGGCAGATAGAATTCTGTCAGACTATTTTCTTGATATTTGTCTTTTATTATGTCATTGCTTTACAGAGTAATCATTTCCAGTTGAAAAATTACGTGGCAGCTTCTCAACTGGAAAATTAAACAGATTCTGAGATATGGGAATCTGCTTTGTCCTTGCCTAAAGATGAGAAAAATGTAATTGAAGCTGTAGTTTGGTCTGGGAAATTATAGCTGCTTCAAATAGTGTGGGAATGGAGTTCATTTTGCTTTTTTTACTTTTTCCAACATAAGAAATTTATAGATCAACTCAACATTACTAGAGATTTATATAACATTCGTTATCTAAAGGATATATTGCAGTATAACTTCCACATATAAGCACCATCTTGCCTTGTATATATACAGGTTGAATTCATTAAGAAACATCAAGGCCGGGTGTGGCGGCTCATGCCTGTAATCCCGGCACTTTGGGAGGCCGAGGTGGGCAGATCACGAGATCAGGAGTTTGAGACCAGCCTGACCAACATGGTGAAACACCATCTCTACTAAAAATACAAAAATTAACTGGGCATGGTGGTGCCTATAATCCCAGCTACTCAGGAGGCTGAGGCAGGAGAATCACTTGAACCCAGGAGGTGGAGGTTGCAGTGAGCTGAGATCGAGCCACTGCACACCAGCCTGGGTGATAGAGCGAGACTTCATCTAAAGCAAAACAAAACAAAAAAAAGTAACATTATCAAGTCTGCAGCAAAAGCTAATTTCCAAAGTTATTCAGTGGTTGTTAGTACAGGCCAAGGGAAATTCTTTTCATACAGAAAAACATTTTGATCTCTTCCTTAAGCTCAAAAATTTCAAGAAAAAATTGAGTCCTAACCCATCAAACTGCCATGCAGTGGGACAAGCTCAGGGTATTCATCTTCCACTTCTAGTTGTCTGAACTGTTCGCCAGAGTGAATGCAGTTCAGCAATGACAATGCTGATTTAAATAACAAATGATAGATTAAAATATTTTCTGCAAAGTACTGCTGATGAATAATAAAATGAATAAATAGATAAACACCATATATTTTCACAAGCTTTGTAAATTTTTTCAAATTAGACTTTTTCTGTTCCACATGCTGTCTCAGATTCAATTGAAAGATATCTTAGCAGATTGTACTTCAGGTTGTACTAAATTCATATTTTCTCAACTTCTTTAAACATATTCTCACGTATAGTTGTTCCCTTCAGACTATTCATAGGAGATGATTCTTCAGTCACTTCAAACTCAGTATTAACTCCTCAAGGAAATAACAGCATTGCTGTTAAATTGGATATTTGCTTTTTTCTTTAGTTGTCTGTTGTTGCTACTGCCAATACTCTCAACTCTTCAAGCAACTGTTCGTGTGGAAAAGATAATGATCTTCACAGTGTAAATGTGTAAAATCTGTACATAGCTCTCTGGCAGTACAAAACCAGGTGGCAAGCTAGAGAGATCTAGCCTACTGGCAGTAGTTAGCTGACACTTGCACCAGATGATAATGATTCTGAGAGATGTACATTTCTGTCAGAGTAGGCTCTCTGTAACATGACTGTTCATTAAAAGTATATATACAGATACATACCTATATTAAAAATATGTGTAAAAATATATACATCAAGTATATGTACATATATACATGTATAAAAGTGTGTATACACATATATATACACACATATAAAAGTGTATATATTTATATATGACAGTACATGTTAATTTTGGTGGGATTTTGTTCTGTATTTGAGTTCCAGTAAACTTAGATATGTCTAAAAATATAAGCCGTAAAACGTCTCTTTATGGGACAGGATTTTGTGCTGGAGCTAGTCCACACCAGCTAACAAGTATCAGTTGTTTAAATTACTAAAATTTTGAGTTAAAATTCAATTACATGCACTTGTTTGCAACACACTTGTTAGGTAAATTTTACTGGAAAAGTAATGGAGACTCAAAATTCATTGCTTCCTAATTAGTTGCTACATTTTGCTGTTATCCGTGTTCTTAGAGTTATTTAATTCTATTGTACCTTTTAGGTGGAAAAATATATAAGAGTGTGCAAATGTGACTCTTTCCAAATCTGTCTTCAACGACTACACATTGTAACTTCAAATTGGCTATGATGGGTAATTTAAATACAGAAATCAGCAAATGCTACAAATCAGGATTTGGTTTAGGGCTTTGTTGATTGTCTGGGCTAAGACATTTACGGAGTGAAATGCCAATAATGAAGAATAGATGCAAATATGTGCTGGGTCAGTAGCCATTGCCTTATGAATAGCACATACACACTCACGAATAACTTTTGAAAACTATCATCCAAATGAGGATAAAAGTCACTCAAGTCAGAGTGAAGTTCTGTTGTCCATCTTCGTTTTTTAATTTCCTCTTCCTTGTTAATACGTATGTTAGAAAATATCAGAAGGCCTGTTGATCACGCCCTGTCCAACCACTGGCCTCTGAGCTGCCTGCTTGGCACTGCTACACTGCCCCCGGATTGGTTACAATGTGGGGTTTTGTCTGGATTACAGGAGGAGGAAGAATGGGGAAGCCACAAAGCCTTGCTGGAGTTGGCCTCTCCTCTGTGCAACAGCCTAAATAGCGCAGCACCCAGGACGCGCTAGGCCCTCCATGCATGTCAGCTTAACAGAAAGTGACTATTAATCCAAACCTGGGGCGAGTGAGAGGTGCAGCTGCAGGATCAGTGGGTCCTAGGGCTTCCTGAAATGCAGTTTTGAGGCCCCTGTAGGAAATTTTCTCCCCTTCCCCGCAGGCTTGGCTTTTGTACCCTGAGACGGAATGAATGTCAAACTCAGGTCCAACTCGCGCTTTTGACCGTGGGAGGTATCCTCAGCTAGGCCTGATGGAGGACAGGAGGGGCTGGCCGAGGGTGGAGAGCGAAGGGATAGCCGAGCTGAGCGAGGGTCTCACCCCACCTGCAGGACGTTGGCAGACCCACACGTGCCCTCCTTTAGCACAAGTCAGTTGCTGCCCTCTACTCTTTGGCAGGGCATAAGTAAGAATGATTTCCGCCGCGGAGATCTAGAGCTTCCTTCCATTTTGCCTCCTGGCCCCTCCTGGAGGCCACAGCCCCTTTCTTGGCAGCTCCGCGCCCCAGAGCAGGAACGCACCCGGACGCGGTCACATTTCAGCTTTGGTGGCTGCGCCCGCGCCCTGGGACTCCGGGCAGGGGATGGGGCTGCGGGCGCCAGGCCGAGCTGCCCTCTTCCGGGACCTGGGTGGTTGCTAAGTAGGGGCCCCCAAGCTAAGCTGTTATAGGAGCTCTCAAAACTCCCTTTCCGGCATCCCACGGAAAAATACATGAATCAGAAATTCCTCTGCTTTGTCCTCCTGTAGGGGCCGAGTGGCGGGGAACTCCCCGGTCGGTACTCGCGTGGGGATCATATCCCAGAGACCGCGGGGCAACCCTCGAAGAGAAGCCCCCTGCGGCTGCTCTTGGCTTCCTTTTGAGCCGGACCGCCTGTCAGGGACCCCAAGGACTGCGAGGCCGGGGGTACAGACCTGGGGTGTGCTGGCGTTCCCTTTCCATCCCAAAGTTCTGTTTTCTTTTTCTTCCACTTCACTCTGGGTCTCAAGCCTTTTCTTTCAGTTTCTCAGCAGACCAGGCCATTTCGTCTGTTCCCCAATATCTTTTAAAAGTTCATTTTGTAGAGCAATCTCCCCACAACGCAGTATCTTTTACTTACCCTTGGGTACTATTAAAACAAGATAACATTCACCATGAAATTAGTCCAAAATATCTTTAATGTTAATATTTACGTCGAGAAGGGTTGATGGCTCTTGCACACTCTTGTGTGCAAGGGAGGGAAAAGTAGTACAACTTCTCTGGAGAATAATTTGAGAAAATATGTAAATAACTTTAAAAATACTTTTGAACTTGATCTATCTTTTCTAAGATCTTTCAGAAAATTATATGAAATCCTTATAACCTACAAAGATCTTCATCACAGTATTATTTGTAAAAGAAAAAAAGATAAAAACAACTTTATCCACAACAAGAAACATTCTTATGGACCATAGATTGTCATTAAAAAGATTGACTAATAATGCCGTCAAAGAAAAGCACAAGAGATAAAACATGTAAAACAGAAATAAGCAAACAACAAAACACCAAGAAACAAACATCAACAAAACCTCTGCTTATCAAAATTTTCAAAACATTTAAAACAAGCTAGTGAATGGTTACATTATATATGGCCAGAGTATCACAGATTTAAAATAAAACGTAAAGAAAAAATTAAAAAAAAAAAAACGGCCTCCAAGAAAAGTAAATCAGGTATTTGTACTTAGATTGTTAATATAGAAAGCCCTTTTATCAATGCTAATAACACTCCCAAATATTGTGTACATTATTAAAACCATTCTGGAGGACAATTTGTCAAAGTGAGTTTATTCACAATACCTAGTTTGTCATTATTGTCTAGCAGGCGCTACGAAGGGTTCTCAATAGGAGCAGAATAAGAGGAAAAGAGTTTTGCTATCAGCCCCTTAGGGAACTATAGGCATGTAGGGTATTGACAAGTGGGTGGAGTTGAGCTTCCTCCTCCACATGACTTGCTTTGATTTGTGGGAGCGAGCAGACAGGAGAACATGTCAATTCAAGTTGGGGCTTTAAGAAGTGTGCTGTCTTCTGCTTGCCCTAGTGTGCTTCATGAGAAGATGATTCTGTAGCCATTGTTCAAAAGTTTAGTCTGGGCCCTTGAATAAGAAACAGACCAGACCGATGAGAGCAAACTTGAAACTCAGACCTAGCAAAGCCTACAGGAAAAAGTGCTGATCAACAGAACTGCAATTAAAAAGTAAATCTTTGTCGTCGTAGCTCCTAAGTTTTGAAGGCCATTTGTTATTCATGGCACAAAACCTACCTGATATGCACGCACAAGGTAGAACTGTCCTATCCAAACGCCCTGTGCACCCTTCATCCCTGGCCCTAAAAACAATGGAAATAGTGAATAAGGAAAAAAGCTATAATCCCTGACTATGTGGAGATGTGGGATGGATATGTACATTCAACACATAATCACATACATAGTTACATAATTACAAATTGTCATAAATGTTAACCAAGAAATTTGGAAAAGCATAGGATGCAAAGAGGAACAGGAGGAATTAATTTCAATTGGGAAATTCAATTGAAATTAATTTCAATTGGAAAATGGGCAAAGTATAAGAAGAAAAGGATTTCAGTTCAGAAGAACAGAGTGAACAAAAGAGAAGAGCAGTGTGGGGCCTTTGAGCTTTCGGTAGGTGGTCAGGGTGCCCAGAGCACAGAAAGCTCGAGATGAGGTCTGGGGAAACAGCAGGGTCCAGCTCACACAGGGTCTCATAGGCCATAATGGGGATTTGTGTCTTATGAGAAGCTCAATAAGTGACATACACATATTTCTTTTAAACTAAAACTTACTCATGAAAACATATTAGTCCGAAAACTACTGCAAATTCAGCCCTTGGCATACACAAATGGACTTTGAACTTTGAAAATATCCAAAAGTGAGACTGTTCCTACAGAACCCTTACTACAGTGAACATTACAGGGGACTCTCTGAACACCATCAACTGAAATATTATCTACACGCTAGCTACAAAATAGAAGAAAAGGGAATAATTTACTCATGAAATTCACTTTTAAATAAATGAGATATATAAAATATTCTTGACAATTAACATTTTTGTCACCTTTCCACTTGCTTGTATAGTAACAGTGAAACTAAACAAAAGGAAATTCTTCTTTGGAAGAAAGGCAAAAAAAAAAAAATTGCTGTGTTTCTGAGCCACAGAAGAGTCTTGCGAAGTATCAATCCAAAAATAGTATAATTACACGATCTAAAATTAAAATAAAATAGAAATAATTTACAATCAGATTCACATATATTTATGCATTATAGATTTACATTTATAATATAAATATAAAATATGCATACATTAATAAAGTACTATGCTAATAATGATAACTTTTAAAATTTCCATTTGATTTATCATATAATCTCTTTAACAGTGGTCCTTCATATTGCAAAATAGAAAAACATTAAAATTGTTTTAGAAGATTTTTTAAAAAACCCACTTGCTGTAGACTCATTGAGTAGACTAGTTGAGGATTAGCATCTCCATTTCGTTTGGGAGAGTTAAATCAAAAGAAGGTCCCCAGCAAATGCTAGTACAAGGAGCATCATGATGTACTCTGTCTTTCCTTGTGGAGCACCTGGTGCATCTCCTTCTCCTAGCGTTCTAACCCTGGCGGGGGCGGCATCTGATCTTTAATAGCCCCTAGACCCTCATTTTCTACACCATCACAGCTTTGTGTATTCCTTCCTTGGGATCTAGAGAACATTCCCTGGTGGGCTTCTCGGGCCTCTGCCAAATGTCCAATTTAGAACACCAGGGATATCAAGATACTTCTCAAAATGTTCATATTCAATTCTAACTCAAAAATTTACGTCTAAAGTTGCCATTTTTCCTTCCTGAACTCATCAGTTCCTCTCCATTATCAGTATTCCCAACCTGCTAGCATAAGCTTTGCTCTCATGGGAAACACGCTGATGTTGATACTTGCCAGTGATCATTTCTGCTTTTTCCTGAATGATTTTGCCGGATCTAACTCTTAACATGAAAGGCTGTTTTTTTTTTTTTCAATTGCTTTGGTAAGACTATTCTTTATTTTTTGTGGTAAATTTACTCTAAATTGTGTATTTCATGAAAATCTATTTGTTTTCTTGATGTAGTTGAAGAAGGACATGAAAGATCTTCTGGAACTATTGCTTTTTACTTTCTGACCATGATTTCCTGGTTGCAGCAAATCCACTCAGTTTAATACTTTTAATATAATCTTTAGGTACATTGGTTATTTTATCTTCTTCAGTTATTTTAATGTACATTTCATGTATTTCTTCTCTTTTAAAATTAGTGTATGAATTTTCTATGCCTGCTATAACAAATTACCACAAACAGTGGCTTAAAACAACATGAATTTATTATCTTGCATTCTGGACATCAGCAGTCTGGAATCAGTTTCACTGGGGTAAAATCAGTCTATCAACAGGACTGCAGTTCTTTGGGCGGCACTACTGGAGAATCCATCCCTTCTCTCTCACAGCTTCTGGAGGTGGCCTACATTGCTTGATTCACGATCACATCTCTTCAACCTCTGCTTTCATTACATCATTTCCTTCCCAAACTTGGATCTTTCTGTCTCCCTTTTATAAGAACTTATGTGTTTAATTTGGAGCTCACCCGGGTTACCCAGGGTACTCTCCTCATCTCAAGATCCTTAAATTAATTTTATCTGTGCAGTCTCTTTTGACACATAAGTGAATAGAATACATTTACATTTTTGTTCTGGGGCTTAGGACATGGACACCTTTGCCAGGGAGGGTGCGGGACATTATTCAGCACTCCACAGTAAGTTTTACTAGATCACATCAATACATTTCTTCAAAACTTCTAAGAAATCTCCATTTCCTGAAACATTTGTTTTAGGAAATTCCAAGTTCCCACCATCCATGTCGTTTTCTCCAATAACAGCAGTCAGGTCACTGAGCTTCAGCAAGGGTTCACCTAGAAATTTGATCTGATTTTTACTTTTAGAATTGTTCCATACCACTTTAGAGTTTTGTAACATTGCATTTCATTTAGTGTTCACTAACTCTTCTTTCCCATCTTTCTGCTTATAAAAAAGTCTTCATACTTTCCTCATAATTAGAATTTTTATCAAAGCATTTTAATGTCTGAAGTTGTGCTTCATTTTGCTGATGTATAATGAAGAGTGTTTCAGTTGCAGCTACTTGAAATTTTAAATGTTTTGATGCACCATTTGCCTTAAAACACTGAATCTTTCTCATTACATTTGTTATCAGCCCAGTTTGTTCTAAACATTGAGATTTCTCTTTTTTCAGTCTTTTTTCTAGGTAACTTTTTAAAAGCCAATGTAAAGAATTGGAGATTTCCAGGTCTTTGTATTTCTGTTAAAGTGTTCTCAAGTCTGGCTTTCATTGAAGTTACTTCAATTCCTAAAAATTCCTTTTTATGAACTTCAAGCATCTCAAAGATGTGCTCTCTTTCCTTCATAAGGGCAGAAATTTCGATGGCCAGTCAAGGGTGCCACCAGGATGGACCAGGGTGATGTAGAGTTTCAGGGTCATCAGTGGATCTGCAGCTGAGCCCTATCATGCTGCCAGAGTGGAGAACTCTATGAACACTCTGTCTGGAACCATACCAGTGTCTGGCAAATAGGGTAGACCTTAGTGGAGGTAGGAGAGAAGGAATAACTATTGTAGCAAAAACCTTCCAACCTTCCTCAAGCGGTGACAAACATAGGTGGGATAATATCACATTACCCTGGGAGATATGGGCTGGGCCTCTAGAGGCACATGATCATGGCTGGGGGCTCCGAACACGCTAGCCCTGCCATTGGTGCCCCCAAAGGCTCAGGGAATCTGTCTTGTCTCATGTGTAAATCATTTAGAATCACTGGTTGAGATCTCCACGAGTTGCAGAGCACTAGTTGAGAGCATTTACAGGCTGCTAAACCTGGCCAATATTTCATTTCCCTTAAACTTTTCATTCTGTGATCCTTCTGAGATTGCCAGATTTAGCAAGTGAAAATATATGTGTTTAGTTAAATGTGAATCTCAAAAAAAATTAATATAAAGACGTACCGTGTAATAGTTGTGATAGATTTATAATAAAAAATTGCCATTTTGTTTGGTAATTTTTTTTACCTGGGGATTCTGTATTTGTCCAGCCACTCCACTTCCTGGAGGCATCGTTCTCTCCATAATGATGACAGAAAACTCACCGCTCTCAGTGCTCCTGCTCATTTGTTTGTTTGACTAGCTTTGAATATGTATCAAGGAGAGGGTTGTGAAGGGACCCCAAAAAGGGTTTCAACCAGTGGTGTGCTGGAACCAGATTGCACCCACTGGCTAGAGCTGATGGTAAGCAGTTTTTTCCAACCCTGTGTTCAGGAATGTCTCATTGACATGGCTTGAAATGCCATGGTTGGCATTTACACCAAAGACATTTTGCACTCAGCACATAAGTGAATTCTAGAGATGAAGGTTTCTTCTGCCTTTTGCCTCTCCATCCCCCACCCCCAAAAAGCATGTTAAACATTTACTTACACATGACCGATTATGGCCAATTCTCTTGAACTATAAACTTTGCCAGTCTTAGAATGTGGAAAGCAATCTTGGAAGCCAGTTTTCTCCCCTTTGGAGTAAGGGTGAATGAGAAATACCATTGCCACCAGAGGTCGCTCTTAACCTCTTGAATTCAAAAGCACTCAAGCTACATGGAATCACCTCTTGACACAGAATTAGGAAGGGCATTTTCCATACCGTAAAGTAGGCGACTTAAAATTAAATCTACATTTTAACCTGTCTAACTCTATGGAGTTTCCATAGAACATAAACATAGAATATAAAATAGTTAAAACACTAGTAATATAGGTATTGTTTATCACTTTTCTATTAATTGCCAAGCACATAAACTTATTTTATTCAGTGAAGATCTCCTTACTTCAGTGCTATCAAAATAAATATAGAATACTAAGAGATGGAGGAAATGGTACTTTATTAAGTTTTAGCTTTGCATACACATTTTTGGACATAGAGTAAGTTCAAAGAACTAAGAAAATTTCAGTAAAAGTAAAACACCTTGAAGACCACGTGATCAGCGAGAGGTAATTATTCATATAATTTGGCTTAAGAGAGAGCTCTGCTTAAAACATAGTTGTGTTCAACTATTTTTTTAAAGATGTAATAAAACTACAAATATTTAGTGGACAGTGTCTATACAGTATATGAAATGAGTAGAATATCACTATTCTTTAAGATAAGGGTCTAATGGAATAATTTATATGTATATATTGGTAGTTATGAAATATTAGAGTACTATATATTTCAAGGAATAGCAGATTAGTATAGTGGAATTTTCAAGGCCAACGTTGCTTATGAGACACAGCTAGTCTTTTAAAATGCTTCTTTTCTCTTAAATTTATTGGCTGATTTATGGCCTAGATGTTCCCTTGGTGGTAGACAAGAAGCTTACATTCTATTAAAGAAATGTTTTAAGGTAAAGAAACAAATAAATAAATTATAAAATTATTTCAAATGGCCTTAAGCTTTATGAAGAACATAATAGAAGATGATGAAATATGGGAAAACTGGGGTGCAGCTGGCATGGTCCGATGAGTTTCTGCTGGGGGAAACTGAACTGAGTCCTGAATGAGGAGTTGGCCCTATGAGATTTAAGGAGAGAATATTCCAGGCAGAAGAATGGAAATTCTAAAAGGCCCATGTGATTAGGATTCTGAAACTCTTACAGACATATAAATGAACAGAGTCAGAACAGTAGTTAAAACACAGGATTTGTTGGTAGGCTTGCCTGAAGGAACATCTTTTCACATATAATGGATGGACCTATTGAACGATCCATCCCTTTTGCAATCTGGACTGCACAGACTATTTGGTTGCTAGGTACAGCCAATCTCCTGCAGGCGCTGAGAGGGGAGTTCAAATGTGCCCCTGAAAGGAAATGTAGAGACACCCTTGTAAGAGAGCAGCTTGCTCCAAAGCACGCCAACCACGAGATCTCAGCATGGAAGACTTATTGCTTTTTAAACAACATGTGGAGGGCTGGGTGTGGTGGCTTACACTTGTAATCCCAGCACTTTGGGAGGCCGAGGCTGGAGGTCTGCTTGGAGCCAGGAGTTCAAGACCAGCCTCGGCAATATAAGAACCTGTTTCTACCCAAATTTTTAAAAATTAGCCAGGTGTGGTGGTGCGCACTTGTCCCAGCTACTCGGGAGGCTGAGGCAGGAGAATCACTTGAACTCAGAAGTTTGAGGCTACAGTGAGCTATAATTACACTACTGCCTCCGCTTCCCAGGTTCAAGCCATTCGTCTGCCGCAGCCTCCTGAGTAGCTGGGATTACAGGCATGCGCCAACATGCCTGGCTAATTTTTGTGTTTTTAGTAGAGATGAGGTTTCACCATGTTAGGCAGGATGGTCTCGAACACCTGACCTCATGATCGGCCTGCCTCAGCCTTCCAAAGTGCTGGGATTACAGGTGTGAGCCACTGAGCCTGGCCTAGATTATTTTTTAAAGACGTATAAAAATGAATTGCTTACTTGATTACAGCTGATGGGGCATTTTTTAAAAACCAGGAAACAATACAATTTGTTTTTTGTTTAGACTAGATTTCATGAATACATTTCTGGAAACAAACTTTTTCTTTGCACTTCCATGCGATGTGTGGTGCAAGTCATTCTTTCCATCTTTCCTGGTCCAGGATGGCTAGAATGTGAGTAAAAGAGACTTCACACACGAAAAGCACATACCTAGAAGTCAGAGAACAGGATCCTTTGTAGGATCTGGCTGTCTCTCCCTCTGTCGTGTGGGCTTACCTTGATTGAATAACCCATTTGTTTCATTCATTCATTCATTCACTTTTGACATCAGACTAACATGAGCTCATATTTATCATATGATGCAACACAAGCTATTTAACTCTAAAATTCAGCAATATCAACAGTAAAATGAAGATAATAAATGATTTAATGGTTACTGAGGTTAAATAAGATTGTGCAGTTGCTAACACATGCCATGGACCAGTGGTTTCAGTAAATGATGGACTTGCTATTACTGTTGTTTTTATTGTTCATTTACTAATTCAGAAAACTATTTATTAGCTAAGTTCTTTATTATGAGAACTGTGTTCGATTCTGGGGATAAGGACAATAAATAATTGAGTTTATTTGTCTAATATATACATATATGTGTCTGATATTTGTCTAACGTATTATGCATACATACATATATTATTACTAATCACATGCTATGTAGAAATGTATTCAAAGCAATAGCTATAATATTGATGTCTATCATGAGCAAGCTGAGACTCAGAGAGGGTAATGACTTTCTCAAGACGGCACAGCTCATATCAGAGCTAGAGTTTGATGGTGGTTCACCAGCCCCTTTCTGTTCCTTTAACAACTAGCACCGAAGTGCCTGTCACCTTGGCACAATAAAGAGTGGTTCGTTTTTTTGTAAGGTAACTGTTATTCGGTGTTAGAGAAGGCTCCAAAGAATGGTGTGCTTTAAGTTGGCTTTGGAAAGAAAAGTATGTGTTTATCAGATGGGGAATGGGGAAGAAACATTGGGAGAATAAGTAGCAGAAAGGGGGATTAGCATTTGTTGTTGTTGTTGTTGTTTTTTCCAAGAAGTGAAAACAAAAGCTTAGTTCCAGTAGCAACCATGGCATATAATGATATACTAATGTCTTTTAACTGAAGAAAAGCAGAACTCTATTAAACTATAAAATCAGTTATAAAGTTATCTTTTACACTCTTGTTAAAATCTTGTAGAAAAGCACACAGTAAATTCTTATAATAAAAAACAAACTCATGATTTTAAGAGTGTGGAAAATAAAAGGAGATTTTTTTAAAATTAGAGTTTGTTTTACTGAATGGTTAATAAGGATGAAAATAGAGCTCATATTTCATCCATTCTTAGTATGTGCATTTTTTGTTTGTTTGGTGGGGCTGCAAAACGACAACTTGCTGACTGGTAGTTCAATGTCATATGTTATTTACCTTTTATATTCTGAATTCTAATAGGTTATATGAGAACTCTGTGGAGGAAAAATTGTTGTTGCTGTTGGTGAAGAGTTTTAAATCATTCGTTTGAACAATAAGTTTGCTTTCGCATACTGCAGAGCTAAAGCAAAAACGTAAAATGGTTTGACAGAAATATCTTTTGGATAAAGATTATTCCCTTCGTGTTTCTGTAAACTGTCAGTTCTTCAGACTTTTACTTGACTCCTACCCAACTGAGAATCCATGGTCAACTATTCCAACATTGTCTGCTCTTATGTCCTCTTTGATTTTTCTGTGAATATCTTGAAAATATCCTGTCTGAATAGCCGCCCCGCCATTATTCTGCCCTTTAGAGAAGAATTGTTACCATAGCATATTAATATAGCCCCCCAAATAGATCCACTGGAATCTCATATTCTCAGATCACAGATGGGTTCTCTTTATCAGTATGGCCCATTTATTTCTGTCTAACTCCAATCTATTACCCAAACTAATCTTTGCCAGATGTGTTCATTGAACCCAAGTCCCTTACTCTTTTCTTTCCATTTCTGCTTCTGTTACACCTCTCACTCCATTGGTTTTTACATTTTTATCAGAAATCTTTGAGGGTATGTTTCACTATCAACCATTTTCTCTTTAATAAGTATAATTTGGTTTCCACATATTTCATGGCAAGTGGGAGGCAGCATAAGATAGAAACTTTACCTGCATATTAACCACAGCCCACCCTTTCTGGCTCAGGCTTTTGGGCCCTAAATCATCTCATGTATGGAATAACAGTAGTAAAAATGCACTTCATGGTTTGTTGTGAGAGTGAAATCAGATATAGCATGTAAAGAATCCATCATATGGCTGATAGGCACAAGGTGTACAATAAATATTAAATTATTTCTTTTTCCCTTGTTGGGTAGTACATGTTTTGCTTCTTTTCTCACTAGTCTAAGCTTGTATCTCCTTTGTGGATTTTCTCTCTCACCTCGATGTTTTCCTTATAATCTTCATCTCTTCATTGTTTTCTATAATAATTTTACTTGTTAAAACTTCACACCTCATTTTATGCATATCTACCCAATTATATATTTTTGATTTATCAAACTTTGGGTTTGAAAGTAGCCTTATTGACCACCTGATTAAACTTTAGTATTTTGATGAGAGACCCAAGTCTAAGAAACATTAAGGTACTTTCCAGAAACACAAGAATCAGTGACAATAGAACCTCTGTCTTCTGACTTTTGGACAACTGATCTGCCAGTCCTTTCTCCAAAGCTCAATGTTTCATTTGAATCAAGGGTTCATACTGCAGGAATCTTAAATTTTTCACAATTTTCAAAGAGTTTTTCACACCTATTATCTCAGCATCTCCAGTTTTCACTTGAGCATACTGAAGCTCAGTAAATGTAAATACTTTCTCAGGTTGTATGATTAGTTGTGACAGAGCAAGGATTAGATTCCAGTCTTTGACTTTGTTTCTATAAAGTTCAGGTACTTCATTTGCAAGAACTTAAGCCTAAGATCTCCGCTTCATACTTGTCACGCCTTTTATATGGTTTAGTCATTGTTCTCAACACTGAGAAAATGATTTCTTACTATTACTCTGCTTGGTTGTAAATTTAAAAGATTACACCAAAATCACATGTAAATGTGTTATTAAAATACTTTAAGAGGTTTCTGATTATAATGCATTATTCTCTATACATAAGCACAAGTACACTATTTTTTTGTTTCATTAGTAATCACTTTGTATAATATATACCAGTCAATTTATTCTAAGTCAAAGGAAGCATGTTATTCTTTCTTTTTTTTTTTTTTTTTTTTTTTTTTCCAGGATTCCTTTGCAGGCAAGGTAAACAATGAGTTGCTATGTGGTAAATCTTCTCAGGGATGACTTAGCTACCCAATTCCCAGACACTCTCATGTAGCACTCAGATATATCGTAATGTGAAGCAATGGCAAAGATAGCTCTACACAGGCTGTTATAAGGTGGCACGAACAAAATATAGCTAACCATAGGGAGTGTATTGGGATGGTTTATGACTAGAAGGAGATTGTAAAAATTATAAGTAGTAGAACCTGTTTGCATTGGAATAGACAAGCCAGCTTCAACAAAAAAAGTCTTTAATATTAATATACCTAAGAGTAATATGACATTCACTAGCATCGTGTTCTCCAAATACACCTGTTATTATGTTCAGAGTGAAAGCTTAGAGTCATTTTATTTGAAAATATTTTTATTCTCTCCAAACTAAAGTTGTTTGTATTATATTCTCTATCATTTACATTTCACTAAACATGATAAAATTTTATGTAACTTGAGATCATTTTCTCAGGTAGATTATTATACATATGCACATAAAATAATATATGATAATAAATATAATTTTGTGATTAATGTATTACTTATCATTTTAATGAAACAATTTATATATTTGACATATAATTTATTTAATTTACTCCAAATAAGTATTGATTCATTATTAACATATTTAATATATACTTTATTATGTATTAATTTATGTATTTATGAAATATATAACCTGACTAGTTACAATCAGGAAAATTATTCTAACATGGACTGTGGGATTTTTCAAGAAAGTAATAGCATTCAGTTTCAAATTACACAGGCACCTACGTAATGTGTTACACTTGCTGATGAAGCAAACATGATAAACCACATTAATAAATGCATTCAAAGTTTTAAATAAGGTAGGCAATAGTGTCACTCTATACAGCACATAGATCATGTCTAGGTGGTATTGTCTCCAGGAACTACAGTTTTAAAGAAACATTGGGCAAATTGTAATAACTTCTGGTAAAATCTATGAGAATAAGATTTTTTTTATTAGAAATGATGGATGGAATAGAAAATATTAAGCATAAGAAAAAATTGATGCTAAGGTGGGTGGGCAGGGAGGAGACAGGATTGAGAACATACTGGCTATAGTTAGCTTCAGAGATATTAAAGGCATAACATGAAAAGGGAAATTAACCTTGTTTGTATAGCACTAGAAGACAGATTAAGATCACAGGAGTTTTTGGATCATCTTAGGAAGTCAGACTTCAGCTCAATCATATAAAGAAGTTTTTGACAATTAGTGATGCCTAAAAAAGAATAGGCTCCATATAAAATTACTAGTTTTTTTAATTGTTGATTGTTTTAGGTAGAGTTTTTTATACAACATGGACTATTGTGCAGGAGAGGATCAGCATGTACTGGATTTAAATTTAGTGTAATGAACTTTTAAAGAAGGTGATCATATGTCTTATAATCCCAGTAGGACACATTTAAGAATGAAGAGGACAATAATAATAGGTAATAGGTTGGAGCTGGGAGTAGTGGCTCACGCCTGTAATCCCAGCGGTTTGGAAGGCTGAGGCAGGCTGATTGCTTGAGCTCAGGAGTTTGACACCAGCCTGGGCAACATGGCAACACCCTCTCTCTACAAAATAAAATAAAAATAATTAAAAATATTAGTCAAGCATGGTGGTGAGCACCGAGCATGGTCCCAGCTACTCTGGAGGCTGAGGGCTACTCTGGAGGCTGAGGGCTACTCTGGAGGCTGAGGGCTACTCTGGAGGCTGAGGCGAGAGGATCACTTAAGTCCCAGAGGCAAAGGTTGCAATGGGTCAAGACTGTGCCCTTGCACTCCAGCTTGGGCGAAAGAATGAGACCCTGTCTCAATAATAATAATAATTAACAATAATAATAAAGTAGGTTGGGACAAGACTCCTAAACAGTAACTATCTCTGAAAAACTGGTACTCTGAGGCAAATTCTGAATCAATGATTCCATAAATCATGGTATTCATAATCTTGATAATGATGATGATGATGATAAAAACACTTTAATAGCACTTCTTATATGTCAGAAAATGTATTACATTGTTTACATGTAACATAAGGAGTATTATTATCTATGTTTTGCAGATAAGGACAACTGCAGTTCAATTTCCTGGGTTTATCCAAGGTCATACGGCTGGTAAGAAATGAAACCAACTGGTAAAAGGTAAAGCCAGGTTTCCAATCCAGGCAATCTGTTTCTAGAGCTCATGAACTCAACTACTACACTACACTACACTACACTACACTACACTACACTACACTACACCACACTACACTACACTACACCACTACACCAATTATAGTTTTAAAACTTTATTTTGAATATTATTATTTTGAAATAATAATTATAGATTTATGAGAAGTTACAAAAGTAGTGCAGAGAGGTCTCGTGTTGCCTTCTACCAATTTTCCCCCATGGTTACATCCTACAGAAGCAGAGTAGATATAAGCCAGGAAACTGACATTGTACTATGTGTGTGTGTGGTTCCTATGCTGTTTTATCATATGTGTAGATTCAGATAACCACAACTGCAATCACGATACAGATCCAGTCAATCACCACAAAGACTTTCTTCATGATTAGCCCTTTATAGTCACACATGTCCTCCTTCCCTCACCGTTCCTAACACCTGGCAACTACTGGCCTGTTCATTTCTATAATTTTGTCATTTTGAGAACGTTTTATAAATGTAATCATAAGGTAAGAGGCCTTTGAGATTGACATTTAAAATTTAGCCTGATGCTGAATAGAAATTTAAACATATCGATTGTATAATTTCTATGCACACAATTCCATTTGATTTCATAATAAAACATTTTAATACATAACATAATGCAGGAAATGTATGAGAATTTATAACATTTTTAGAATAAATATATTAAGAACATTGGATAAAAAATAAACATTCACATTGGGTTTACTGTATAAGAATTGACATTTTGGTTGCGCTTATGATTTTTTTTAATGATTGGCTGTTTACTTTGAACATCTTAAATGACCTGCTTTGTTGCCTATAAACAGGGAAACAACTTGATACGCTGATGGGGAAGAATATAATTTAGCAATCAACATTCACATTTATTTTAAATTGCATTCCCAGACATAGGGAAATATTAAAAAGGAATTAAGAATTTTTCTCTATTAGAGTTTTAGTTAGAACCACTTCATTAAATGGGAACTTCAAAGTAAATAGGCAGGCAATTATGTATCTTCACTAATCACACTGGCTGGTAAAATTGTTTCCCCCTTCTCATTTCCAATTAGCTCCACGAAATAATGTTATCTATAACATAATGCTTTTGACTGAAGAAAATAAGAAAGGCAAATTAGCGAACCTAATTGCTAATAACATTTACATCTAAAACATTCTGTTACAAAACAGCTTAAAAATTCAACAGCTAACAAGATGAACACTGATTTTGGAACCATTTTCCTAGTTATTTATTTATTTTTAGTGAAAGAATATGCTAATGCACTCTAAGCTCTCACGCACATATGTGTAAAAATCAATTGACTGTCCTCCAGAAATGCAGTCAAGCAGACGCTGTCATCTGCATGATGCCCCACAGCATGGCACGCTGCTGGCCACATAACCTGTGTTCAGGAGGTGTTTAGACAACAAAATAGAGAAAACAAAGAAAAACTACAATCGAAATTTTTACTAATTTTTTATCTAAATCCCATCAATGAAAATTTATGTATTTCTCCACATAGAAGATATGCATGAATTGTACAGAAAACTAATGGCAAAGATAATGAATATAAATATTTGTTTTCCGAAGAGTTCATTATGGACAGACAGTCCCACAGAAGTCAAATTCTCTAATTTTTTTATTTTTCAAAATATAATTAAGCTACCTTATCTTGTATATAGAAAAATACTTAAAACACACATATAAATGCTTTATGGGATAACATAAAAATTAAGCCAATGAATGACCAACGTGAACACGAGATCTCTTTTCATACTTATATTTCAATATGAACAAAGAAAGAAAAAAAACCAAAATAAGCAAACAAAAAACAACCAGCAACAAAAAACAAACTCCCCATTCACAAATGTAGTCGCTTTCAACTTTGTACACAGATGTTTTTGTGTCTGTCTACAATTCTTAAAACAAAATCTATCTAGAAAAGGAGTTTTTCCCTTAAATTGGACTGAATATTATCCTGTTAACAAATATGAATTATTCCCTCATATACAGACCAACATTATATAGTTATATGTAATCATTTGTTATTCAACAAGTATTCATTAAGTCTTTAATTATACACAGGCATTGGGAACATAAAAATATTATTTGATTTGCCCTCTAGAATAGAATAGATACATACATAAAAAATTAACTCTAATATGTAAGTGCTAGAAATACAGTCCTTTTGAGCCTTTGAAGTTAGAGTAAAGCTGTTATTACAGAGTGAGGAAGAATGACAGAAAACACAATATGATCCTCTAAGGTTAGTATCAAAAGTGGCTACCCAAATAGTTAAGTCCAAATGTCTAATTTTACTGATAGGGAAACAGCTTTGAAAGCATGCCACAGTGAGTTAGACTATATCTTGACTCGATGCCAGATTTTTAAATATCTTGACTGCTGACTTTACAAGGTTATTGTGAAGAATAAATGAAGTGTAATATATGGAGTCTTTGGCATATAGCAAGGCCTCAATAAACATCTGGGAAGAAGTCTGCTGCAGTGAAAACAGCATGGACTTGGAATAAAGTATACTTGGACTAAAATTCCATTTCTTCCTAATGTGGCATTTAACTTACCATTGCTTGATCCAATATTACTCTTCTTTAAAATAGAAAAAAGACAAAGATAGTCATTCCAATATTTCATGCTCATTTAGCTAAGTGAGCATTTATTAAGTTTATCATTCAATAAATTTATCATATCATTAATCATTTAATGGCTGATAGATTTTTAAAGAAGAGATTTTTGGCCGGGCGTGGTGGCTCAAGCCTGTAATCCCAGCACTTTGGGAGGCCGAGACGGGCGGATCACGAGGTCAGGAGATGAAGATCATCCTGGCTAACCCGGTGAAACCCCGTCTCTACTGAAAAAATACAAAAAATTAGACGGGCGAGGTGGCAGGCGCCTGTAGTCCCAGCTACTCCGGAGGCTGAGGCAGGAGAATGGCGGGAACCCGGGAGGCGGAGCTTGCAGTGAGCTGAGATCCGGCCACTGCACTCCAGTCTGGGCCACAGAGTGAGACTCCGTCTCAACAACAACAACAACAACAACAAAAAAAAAAAAAAAAAAAAAAGATTTTTTCTTTGGAGGAAGATAAAAACTTGATAAATATTTTGAATTTGAAGATGGTATTCCTAGTAATGCAGCTAAAAGAGAGTTAAGTTGTACAGCATAAGAAAATGTGATGTTTTGATTGTGTTTTGATATTCTGCTCTCTGAATGGAAATTGACCAAGGAGAAGGAGGTAACCACCAGCACAGACCCTTTTCATGGCTGCCCTAGTCCAATCAAGAGCATCTCATTCTTGTAACTCTTGTTACAATTACTACACTGTAATTTTTCAATACACGAATTGAAGGACCATTGATGGCCTTATTAAAAATCTCATGAGAGAAATTACAGTGGGATTTGCAGTTGTTTTGCTGTTACGTGACTTTTTCTATATTCCTAAACACTTTGTATGGAGCATGACATATGTAAATAGTTCTGTTTCCTTGAAAATTAAATAAGGGATTGAGCTTTACAGCTGGGTTAGAGTTGAATGGAGCAGAGACACATGTATGGAAACAGGACCCTGTAGATGGAGAATATAAGCCTCTTAAGAATTTACTGACATTTTAGGGAAGAAAACCTTGAACCTCCACAGAGCATGTAATTGGAGCTCCAAGTTAATCATACTTGTAACACAAAGGGTGAGAAGTTCTCAGTTAATACCTTGGTTGCATTTTATGTGAAGCTTTAATGAGATAATGAATATAACTACCTGGGTGTTGAGATAAATAGACAATGATGACCCCTTTTCCTCTTTGACTTCTAGCATTGATTAGTAGCACCCTGGCCCCTGCTAATCAGATTGGAGTTAGAGTCTGATGCCAGCAGGAACACTCAGATATGCTTTCCTAAGAATTTGCAATTGGAACTAAGAGTGTATATATATATACACATATACATGATAGCTTGATATATGGATAAGAAGGAAGAAAAGGCAGGCAACAGAGCTGAGATGAAGCATACTCACACAAAAGTACCAATTCTATTTCCATTAAAACATTCTTGTATTTCCTAATGGAAGCATTATTTTCTTGGTAATTAGTTACACTAAGATATCAGCATCCAAATTTCTGGGGACAAGATAAATTTTTTAAGAGACTTAGTAGGGGTGCTAGAGATAGAAGCCACTCCTACCATCTTCCACTCCTTGGTTCCAAGATCCTTTTATTTTAGCTTTAACATATACAACTCCTTTCATTGTTTACAGTATCAAAATAATATTCAAAGCTTATTTTGCATTTGTAGGACAGCCCCCTAGAGACACAGTGTTCTTTCAACTGGCCCCATATCTGAATCTTGGAACAGGACTTCTGACACTGTATAAGGCAGACTATTTCTGGATGAAGGAATACATGTTAGAATTGGAAAGCATTTTCCTCATTTATTTTGCAAGAAAGAATTGAGCTCTTCAGACAGAAACAATATTGTGTAAATTACCATAATCATGAATAAGAGAATGGATAATGATGCTAGAAGAAGCACTGTGGACAAGACAGGCATATCCACACCCAGAATAAGTATGTCTTACAGTGAAGAGAAAATTTGCTCCCTCTATGGTATAAGGATTCCAATTTAATTGTCCTGCCCCTAGGTGACTGGTCAGTCCTTTAGGTAATTGAATTATATTAGAAACTTAGCCTTGATCTCTGCTGTTGGCAGGTTGGGAATACAGCAGGGACAGGAATCAAATAAGGCTTGTTAAAAGGAATGTCATATTGCTAAACCTATACATAACTTTAGCAATCTTGCCAATATAGGTGATTTTTTCATGAACTATAGAAGGAGATTGAGTGATAACACTCAAAACTGATTATATTGTCTACCTGATTATTAAGAACCTCCTCTCCAGTAGGGAAATGTGTTGGATATTGGTTGATGTGGATGAAGATTTTTTTTTTCCTTAACATTCAGTGATCATGGGGACTTACAAAAAGGTGTCCTTTGAGAGTGATGGGATAATGCAGAAGAAACAGGTGCCACAAGACTCTGAACCAAATATATATGAAACTTTCTTATGCTGTCAGACACTGTTAAAGCCTTATCTAACTCCTCTTGAGAATGGAGTGTTGCGATGGACACGCAACTTTATGATTTGGTGGATCAGATAACAATGAGTTCATAGACGGGCAGATTACTTTCAGATGCACCTGCCATTTCACGATAGGAATGCCAGGAACCCAGGCTTTACCAGATCCTAGGAACATGCCCAGGAACTGATTTTCAAAATGTAAATAAGTTATCTGTGTTAAGAAGGCATAGCTGCAATCAAAAGCTGTAGGAGTCTGCATCATGATTCTCCTGTCAGGATTCCCAGAGAGCCCATCGCATTTCTATCTGCAATAGACATTTGGAGCACTTTTGAATCTGCTGGGTTTTAAAGCCCAAGCAGGAAAGCAGCTGCACTATACCTGCTCCAGCTTTAGAACCTATTCTTGTTGTGGCCCTGTATTAGTTTTCTATTGTTTTGTAGCATATTACTACAAAGTTGGGGACTAAAACAACAGAAAATGAATTTTATCTTACAATTCCGTAAGTCAGAAATTCAAGATGGTCTTATTGCGCTACAACCAAGGTTTGGCAGAGTTTCATTCCTTTCCGGAGGTTCTAGTTGAGAATCATTTCCTTGCTTTTCCAGCTATTAGAGGGTGCCAACATTCCCTGCTTTATGACCTTCCCTGATTTTCTATCTTCAAATCAAGCCTTGCTACGTCTCTGACTATTCTTCATAGTTACATCTCCTTCTTTTGCAACAGAAAGAAATAGTCTCTGTTTTTTTTTTTGTTTGTTTTTTGTTTGTTTTTTTTTTTGAGACAGAGTCTCGCTCTGTCGCCCGGGCTGGAGTGCAGTGGCCAGATCTCAGCTCACTGCAAGCTCCGCCTCCCAGGTTTACGCCATTCTCCTGCCTCAGCCTCCCGAGTAGCTGGGACTCCAGGCCCCCCCCCCCCCCCCCGGGTTGTTTTTTTTTTTTTTTTTTTTTTTTTTTTTTTTTTTTTTTTAGAGACGGGGTTTCACTGTGTTAGCCAGGATGGTCTCGATCTCCTGACCTCGTGATCCGTCCGTCTCGGCCTCCCAAAGTGCTGGGATTACAGGCTTGAGCCACCGAGCCCGGCCAGGAAATAGTCTCTGTTTTTAAGAACCCGTTTGCTTATATTGAGTCCACCTAGATAATCCAGCATAATCTCCCCTAACTCAAGGTCCTTAACTTAATCATATTTGCATAATCCCTTTTGCCAGGTAATGCAGCATATGCACAGCTTCCAGAGGACCTGGACATCTATGAAGGGTCATTATCGTGCCTAATGTCAAAACTTCCCGTTACCTGATTCAGAACAGCATATTTTCTGAAGTGCACACTGCCTGCAAGATCTAAAGAAGCTCATTAATCACCTCTTTCTGTGTCATAGAGATGCAAGGCAAAGCACCTTCCTGTTCACTTTGAGAGAAATATCTGGGAATTCCTCAATTCTACTGGATTTCTAGAACCTCGTGAAGATTACAGGTCTCTGAGGTTTCACAGGATTTATTTCTTCCCTCAGGCATGGATATATCTTATCAATACATTTAGGGTATTTGCTGCTTCCTGCTTACCAGGTCTGACCAGAATGATGTCATAAATGTATTGGGCCAGTATAATATCCTGTGGGATGGTGTATGATCAAGTACCCTGAATATTAGAGTATGAAAGACAGTCAGAAAATGGACACATTCCCAAAATAATAGAATAAAGTTTTACTGCTGCCAGCATGGTCTAATAATTACAATCCTGGTGAGGTGCCACTTGCCAGACTAAAAGCTGCACATCTAATGAGAATGGGTGTGTTAATTTGCTCTAGCAAAGAGATCACACTTGGAACACCAGTTGCAATTGGTGTCACTACCTACTCAGCGTCGTTTGCTATTTTTTTCTATGACCTACCTATCTTGTCACAGACTAAAGAGGAAAGTATATAAAGATGTTTCTTTCAATAATTTGATATTATTTTCCCAGTTTGAAGCAAGGAAAAAACAATTAGATCCATTATAATGGATAGGGCCAAGTATAAGAATCTGGAATTTTTTGTCCCTATCAAAATAATAAAAACAAATGTAACACCACATCTCTGGGAAAAACACAGATTAATGCTACCTTTAAAGACTTGGAAGAGAGAGACTGGCAGATCATCTGGATCCACCTCTGATGGATTTGAGCTAAATCTTTATCACATGACTCCTGGAAATACCCTTTTTGACTGGTAGACCATAGAGGCAGTTTCAGTTCCTTGGAAATAGTGTCAACTGAGATTAAACGTCCAATAATCTTTCGAAAGCTTGAGTATTTCCTCCTCCTCAGTGCACAGTGACCATGGCAAATGTCTATAGGTCCCTTTGGGGAAGGTTAGAAAGATGATTTTCAATAAATACTTTTGGCAAATTCTTACAGTTCATTCAAAGGGCTTCAGTTGTTTGAACTGGTTGAGGTATGGAATGTAAGTCAAAGGCGGAGAACTCGCATTTGACAGCTCAGGTTCTGTGCAATGCGTTTTCTTTCAGGTACATTGTGTGTTTTGATCCTAAGCCATGTTCCAGTTATGGTTCTAGAGACAATGAGAGGTGATGAGTGGATGTTGAAGAGATTGGCCGTTCTGTGGGATAACTGCTTCAGATGAGATCAGAAAGGATTTGTCCCCTGACTCAAGGAAGAAGGGACTGCTTCCTCCAGGACACACAGTGGAACTTAGAGGTTCCAATTTAACAGACTTATCTGTCAGCTCAAATGTCCCACATCCAGCTCCCTGTGTCTTATTCCCTTTACTCAATGCAAAAATTTTCAAATAAGAGGCCTGTTAATACTCTGAATTAAATTTACATGGTAATTTTTCAAACTCATAGAGTTAAATTTTGGATCTGGTTTTTGCCATATTGGCCATCCTATCTCTTGTAAATAAGAGATAAAAGATTATTTTAGGGTGGTAATTGAAATACTCCAGTTCTCTGCTCGTAACTTGACAAGAAGAATTTAAAGCACTGAATGCAAAATTTTCTTTATGTCATTTTCCAGTGTAGCCAGACTCCACCACAGAGCCCTGGCCGTCATTCACTCAATGGTACTTTGTCTAAATGCGATGTATGACTGACATCCCGTTTTACATACATTGGAGTCGAGGTCATAATTCCGATCACACCCATCCAGGACAGAAAATCTCTCCCAGGTTCCCATCTTTGCAGGACAACTTCTTGGAACTACTACTGGACAAAGAAAAATACTGTGTTAGTCAGAGTTCAGTCAGGGAAAAAAAAATCTATCTATATATTTCAAACAGATTTAATCCAAGATCAGTTATTTGAAATAATGTTGGTGAGGGCAGAGAAGTCACTGTAAGGACTGGGGATGCTACCAAGAAATTACAAAACTGCAAGAAGTCGATGCCAAAATTTCACCCACAAAGCAGGGCATGGCCACTGGAGCTTGGATTTTAAGAAGCGTTCCACTGCCAGCACTCCAGGAGTCTGAGCTGCTGCACTATTGCAGGAGAAATAATGGATTTTAACTCTTTTTCTTCTGAATCTTTGTCAGTGCCTGCAATAGGCAGAGTCTAAAGCGCAGACTTGCTGGTGAGGGGCTTGGGGATAAACCACAGTACAGGGAAGATGGCAGAAGGAAGAGGAAATAACACATCAAAAGATAACCACCAGCCTTTTCATGGCTGCCCAAGTCCAGTCAAGAGCATCTCATTCTTGTACCGTTGTAGCTTCTTAGCAGAACCTTCTTTTGACCACTCATAAGTCATATCCAAAGCAGGAAGCATCATATTTTAAAAATATAGGCCTCAACTCGACATTTTATCCTTATTTGAAACTTTCTGGATACCTTTCATTGTGATTGAAATAAAATCCAAACCCTTACTGTGCCTACAAACCTGTGTATTTTTGGCTTTTGTTGGGCCTCTAACTTTGAAACCTATCACTTTCTACCACACCTACTGCACTTCTCACTCATCAGGGATAACTTCCTAATGTTTCTCAAACACACCAAGCCCATTCCTGCCTATTGCTTCGCACTTGCTATTCCTTCAGCTTGGAAGGATCTTTTCTCACATACTCCTCTATTTGACTACTGTTCATCACTTATATTTCAGCTTAAAGGGCACGTTCAGACCTTATAACTCTTCTACTCTATTATTATTATTATTATTATTATTTTGAGACTGTGTCTCACTCTGTCACCTAGGCTGAAGTGCAGTGGAGCAATTTCAGCTCACTGCAACCTCCACCTCCTGGGTTCAAGTGATTCTTGTGCCTCCCGGGTAGCTGGGATTACAGGCATCCACCACCATGCCCAGCTAATTTTTGTATTTTCAGTAGAGATAGAGTTTTTCCACATTGGCCAGGCTAATCTCGAATTCCTGGCCTCAAGTGATCCACCCACCTTGGGCTCCCAAAGTGCTGAGATTACAGGAGTGAACACCCCACCTGGCCTCTTCTACTCTATACTTAGATAGTAAAATGGTAGAGCAAATGGGGCCCTATCGTTTTCATTTTTAATGTTATTGTAATGATTCTTACACAGACAGCTAACCATAGATTTATTGTATTTTACTTATTTTGTGTTTTATGTATTTTTGGAACCACTAGGCAGAAAATTATAATATTTCTATAAAAATAAGATGTCTCTAAGAAAAAAAAATGAACCTATCATCAAAAATATCTCATGAATCTAGTAAAACTGGCCATCACTAAGAATTTAAGCATATCTTATTGTAAGACTTTTAAAGGAAGGAAAAATACCATCTGAATACAAACTACCAGTAATTAAATAAAGTATACTTTGTTTATAGACTGGCTAACTGTTTAGCATCCTGTAATTGGTCTAATGTTGGACAATTTATGGTTTGTTTTCTTCTTTTGATAGGGTTTCCATCTCACTTACAAAAACGACAACAAGAAGCAACTATCACTTTAGATTAAAAAAAAAAATTGCAATACCGCAGGACTTTTCACAGGGCTCAAATAAGTCATGACAATCATACAGAAACCTGGAGTTATCTCATGACCTTAGCTATTCAGTTAAGGGTATGTGTTAAGCTCTTCTACTCCATTATAAGATGAAAGCTCCATGGATTTTTTTTCCTGTACCTTGTGATGTATCTGTCCCAGAAAGAGTAATGGAACTGAAGAAGAGATAAATGACAGCTCTGTACAAAGAATTCTGACCCTTTCATGAATATACCAAAGTATAACCCAGTTGTGCCCTCTGGCCTTCGGTGGGAGCAAATTTTTCTTTAATTCTTTAATAAAATAATTTGAATTCCAATCTCACTTTAGACTAAAAGAAATTTAGATTCTTCCCAAATATTTCTGCGAATTCTTGGAGATCGTGCTTATATATCTCGGTTGTTAACTTTTCAGCTCCACTGCCAAATTCCTGGTTTTGGCTGGTTTCTCCCTGACCATTCTGGCTACCGCTCCACCACTATACATGTTCCTCCAGCTTTTCTGGTCGGCCTCACCTCAAATTGTAAATATAGACTTTAGTCTCCAAAGCAAAGGGAGGAGACAGCCATTATTAAGTTAGTAGTTGATAAAGCTGTATTAAAGATTTGGGATTAGGGAAATTACAGCATAGAATAGGAAATTGCTCTTTCTAGATTTACTAATCATTCGCTGTCTCAGGGAATTTTAAAATAATATTGTAGCTATGTTTTTCCTTTGAACTTGATCTGTACCCATGTTGCTGGGACCCATTCTGTCTTTGCAAATTCTTCTCTCCTAGTTATTTTATACTATCCATCCATAACGACCTCATTCCTTCTCCATCCTCCACCACCATTGCTGACCCCACACCCAGCAAAGCTCCAGAAAAGGGGAGAAGAAACTCCCCCGCAGCAAAACAACAATAAAAAACAAACTGCAAAACAAACAATCCAAACACACACACATACACGCATGGACGCACGCACACATACAATCCTGCATTTGGAGCCACCTGCTGAAAGCTGAAATTACTATACCTTAAAGTAATCTCTATGCCAGCAAGAACAAATATGAACTTTATTATGCAAAGCATTTAATTATGGTTAAATGTTTTCTCATTCAAACAGTCTTACACCTTGCCTTTCATAATGAAAAAAAAAAAAAATCTTTTCTAAAAGAAAACAAGCCTTTTCTACCTAAGAGGAATTATACAGGTCCCCAAATATAGAAAAGTGTGCAATTTTTCTTTATTTTAAAATAGCCGTATTTCCTTATAGCCATAAATGAACAGTGCATGCTTTTTCTTTTAACTCCGAATGTGCCAGGAGTTATGCATAGACTGACACAGAAAGTGAACACAGCACATTAACTGAGTCAATGACTGAATCCTTCACGTATTTTCAGAACTCAGACGAATTCTCAACATTAGATATTTCTTAGAACCACCTGGGGAGCTTTAAAAAATTCCAGTGCTGAGGTCCCACAGCAGACCTATAAATCTGACTCTCTGGGGCTAAGACCCAGGCATCAGTAGTTTTACAAGGTCCCCAAGTGATTCCAATAGGCAAAGTTGAGAATGACAGAGAAGCAAAATTTGATACAAGCGTGAGTAGCCAGTGGCCAAGCGTGATCTTGTCAACAAAGCCTTCGAAACTCTTTCAAAAGTAATTTGTTGGGTGAAAAGTTGGAGGAGCTTTCTCATCCATGTTCTTTAGGAAGAGGAGAAATTATTTCTTTAAAAATCCCTACTTATCTATGGACTTTGTAATATAAACGACTAGTAACTAAGGAAGCCATAAAAGACGGGTGGCAGAGGTTCAGAGCTGGGTGAGAGGGAGTTTGTAGTTGCTTTTAAGTGATTCTCTTTTTCTAAACCATGTCAACTTTATAATACCATTTGAATAATACCTTGTTATTTTTTGCTTTTTCTGGAGTCAAAATCATATGATGCTAGTTATCAATTCTGGAAGACAGACCACCACTACAACTTGTTACTTCATTCACTTTGTAATAATATGGAAATAATATAATTCTAGCATAGGAATGAGCCTCTATACTAAAATTCAACATTCCCATTTAACAGATGAACAAAGTAACTTTGCCACACAAGTGAGAAATGGAAATGAAATTAGACCCAGATTCATTGTCTTCAGTATGTGTGCTACAACATATACCTCACTTGTTCTCTAAGTAACTTTTTTCTGTTTCTAAAACTTGAGCAGTCTGTATAAATATCTAGTGAATTAATATTGAAGGCCTCTAAAATCATCTTTCAACCCTGGCTTAATAATTTCCCATTATGATTATTATATAGAAATAGAAAAAATATAAAGAGAGACTGACAAGATTAATGCATTACAAGGTCTTAGTCTCACTGCCCGGATGAAAAAGTATTAATTAAATCATTGGGAACCAGAGTTATTCTCACATTTTACTATGAATATAAAATGAAAAGTAATGTTAAAAAGGAAAATGGATGTGTTGAGTCAATTATTATTGTATTTAATGTTCTTCTTAGTCAATGTTTGTTGCAGGACTAAGGTGGTATCCAAAATCTATGTTCAATATCTGCAAATGGTAGAACTGTTGATATTCTGTGGGGATAGGCTTGGAATGAAGGGCAAGGTTTTGGAGGGTTTTTTCGTGTGTGTGGCAGGTGAAGAAGTGAATCACAGAAAGTGCTATTCGACTCTGATTGATAAAAGAAGAAATAGGATCATGAGCGGTGATAGACAGAAGAGTAACTAACTGAAAGATTGTGGCAGTATAGAATCATGACTGATATTCTGTAAAATAGCTTTGGGTCAAGAGTATTGGGGTTTGAATTGGCGGTCTGTCACTTATTATTTCTATAACTTAGGACAGATTCTTTACCCTCACTGTACCTCAGTTTCTTCCTCTGTAAAATGGAGGTATATTAAACTTCACTTTATAAGGGTTAATGTGATGTTTAAATAAGTTTATATCTAAAGATCAATCTACTTTTATCTATCTATCTATCTATCTATCATCTATCTATCTAATAAACTTACATCTATGCTTACTAAACTCTCAATATTAGCTATTATTGTAGGGCAATGCATTTATAGTTAGAATGATGTATGCTCTTTTTAGTATGAGAAGTATTTAAGAATGTAGAGAAGTGATCTTTTCCATATCAATAAAAAGTTTATAATTTGGGTAATAAAATGTGATATACTGTATATTAAATTTGAAATTAAGATATGACAAACTGCAGGGGTTATCATTTTGTTACAGTCTGATTTTCAGGTACATTTCAAATGGTATTTGCATTCCTGGTTTCTCTCTGTCTCTTAGACTTTCACTTTGGGGGTGAATAATTTGTATGTGGAAGTAAAGTTTATTATTGTCTTCATGCAACATATCTAAGGAATCAGATAGAGTCAGATGCCAGGACCACTCAAGGTTTGTAGGTAATAACAGGAAATAAGGATGACTGGTTGAACTGTGCTTCTCAGTTTTAAATCATCCCAAAGTATAAGTCTCCAGGGAAATGATTATTTGGCAACCTTTATCGGAAAGCCCCTTTGAGATTGCCTATACCTATGTGACTGAAAGAATAAATCAAAATTATTGTTCCAACCAGAAAATAACTGCAAGCTTGAGTATCACTGGCAAAGAATTTAGGGTTGTGATTCCGTTAGCACAGTTGTCTCCAAGCTTCTCTTTCTGTAACATGAATATGTAGCCCCACGTGGCTCTCATTCTAACAACAGGCAGGCTTGAAAGGCCATAATCTGGAAACTGAGAATGAAGAAGAATAAAATGTGCCAACTACAATAATGATAAATACTGAATCTACGATGAGAAAAGTACAATGCAAACTATGGGAAATATTTGCAAAACAAACCAGATTTTCAAAGTAAAAATTCACAATATTCTAATATAAACATATTTTCTTAACTGCAAAACTAAAAAAAATTCTTTTGCACATGAGTGTAAGTAAAGGACAATCTGATACCCTCATGTCTTAATCTCAAATTTTCTGCTAGTCACTGCTCAAATGTCAACCTAACATATAAATCTTCCCTGATTCCCATATCTAAAATAACTCCCCAATTGCTTTTTATTTCTTTACCCTGCTTTACTTTTCTTCATATCTTTTAGCACTACTTGACATATAAATGTATTTATTTTTAATACTTTAGCTTTTCTGTCATTAATAATTCTTGGAATATTCCAACTTCTTAAAATTAAATCAGATAATTTTGAGTTAATTTATTTTAAAACTATATCAACTAGTAGTTACTAACAGGATTGAAGTGAGTAAATAGGTCAAGGATGACATGAGTATGCAATACTTTGAAATGATTTTGTAGTTTGACACAATAATAAAAATTATAAATAATAGGCCATGCCTTAAGCTTTTTAATAATGTTTATCTCAGTTTTTCCTTTTATTTTCTTAGGTTCATTCGTTCATTCAGATAACATGTATTGTGTATTTATTAATTAAATAGAAAATACACCTGGCACTGTGGTACAGCTGAAAACAAGATAATCCTGTACTGCTCTCAAGTTGCTTACAATCCAGTAGGATAGACAAAGTTTAAACTAGTAATTTTATTTATTTATTTATTTATTTATTTATTTATTTATTTAGAGACAGAGTCTTGCTCTGTAGCCCAGGCTGCAGTGCAGTGGCACGATCTCGGCTCACTGCAACCTCCACCTCCAGGGTTCATGCCATTCTCCTGCCTCGGCCTCCCTGAGTAGCTGGGACTACAGGTGCCTGCCACCACGCCTGGCTAATTTTTTGTATTTTTTAGTAGAGATGGGATTTCACCATGTTAGCCAGGATGGTCTTGATCTCCTGAACTTGTGATCCACCAGTCTTGGCCTCCCAAAGTGCTGGGATTACAGGCGTGAGCCACCATGCCTGGCCTTTTAAAATTTTTTTTAGACGGAGTTTTGCTCTTGTTACCCAGGCTGGAGTGCAATGATGTGATCTCAGCTTCCTGCAATCTCCGCTTCACAAGTTCAAGTGATTCTCCTGCCTCAGCCTCCCAAGTAGGTGGGATTACAGGGGCCAGCCACCATGCCCAGCTAATTTTTGTCGTTTTTGTAGAGACAGGGTTTTGCCATGTTGGCCAAGCTGGTCTCCAGTTCCTGACCTCGTGATCCACTCGCCTCGGCTTCCCAAAGTGCTGGGATTACAGGCATGAGCCACTGCACTGGCTGTAATTATTAAAACAGGTTTAATTCCAATTAATAATCAGAAAAGAAATAGAGAATTTTGGTGAGTGAGTGTAGGGAGATCAAATCTTGTTTGGGAGATTAGGAAAGGCTTCTCTGAGAACCTGACATTTAGAAAGAGACTTGAAATTTAAATTGGGAAGGCAAAAAGGAATCTGGAGGAGGCCGAGGGAGGAGCATGCCTGGTAGATCAAATAGCAGGCATGAGGACTGGATACTGAAGGAAAAAAAAAAAACAATCTAAACTTGCTCAGTGACCTAAAGAAGGCCACTGGCGTGGTTCGGCTCTGTGTCCTCACCCAATCTCATCTTGAATTGTAACTCTCACAATTCCCATGTGTTGTGGGAGGAACCTGGTGAAAGGTGATTGAATTATGGGGGTGGGTCTTTCCTGTGCTGTTCCTGTGATAGTGCATGATTCTCACAAGATCTGATTTAAAAGAAACAAACTAACAAACAAAAAACAGGAGTTTGCCTACACAAGCTCTCTTTCCCTGCTGCCGTGCATGAGACTCGCTCTTTCTTGCCTTCCAGGGTGATTGTGCGGCTTCTCCAGCCATGTGGAACTGTGAGTTGTCCATTAAACCTCTTTCTTTTGGAAATGGCCCAGTCTTTATTAGCAGTATGAAAACAGACTAATACAGTAAATTGGTATCTGTAGAGTGAAGAACTGCTGAAAAGACACCTGAAAATGTGGAAGTGACTTTAGAACTGCATAACAGGCAGAAGTTGGAAAGGTGTGGAGGGCTCAGAAGACAGGAAAATGTGGGGAAGTTTGGAACTTCCTAGAGACTGGTTGAATGGCTTTTACTAAAAGCCTGATTGTGATATGGGCAATAAGGTCTAGGCTGAGGTGGTCTCATGTGGAGATTAGGGACTTGTTGGGAACTGTAGCAAAGGTGACTCTTGTTATGTGTTAGCGAAGAGACTGGCAGCATTTTGTCCCCGCCCTAGAGATTTGTGGAACTTAGAACTTGAGAGAGATGATTTAGGGTATCTGGCGGAAGGAATTTCTAAGCAGCAAAGCATTCAAGGGGTGACTTGGGTGTTGTTAAAGGCATTCAGTGTTATAAGAGAAGTAGAGTATAGAAGTTTGGACAAGTTGCAGCCTGACAATGTGATAGAAAAGAAAAACTCATTTTCTGAGGAGAAATTCAATCCAGTTGCAGAAATTTGCATAAGTAACGAGAAGTCCAATGTTAATCACCAAGACAATGGGGAACTGTCTCCAGGGCATATCAGAGGTCTTCATGGCAGCTTCTCCCATCACAGGCCAAGAGGCCTAGGAGAAAATGGTTTCATGGGCCAGGCCCAGGATTCCTGTGCTGTGTTCAGACTAGGGACTTGGTGCCTCGTGTCCCACTTGCTCCAGTCATGGCTGAAAGGGGCCAATGTCGAGCTCAGGCCATGGCTTAGAGGGTACAAGCCCGAAGGCTCGGTAGCTTCCATGTGGTTTTGAGCCTGCAGGTGCACCGAAGTCAAGAATTGGGGTTTGGGAACATCTGCCTAGATTTCAGATGTATGGAAATGCCTGGATGCCTAGGCAGAAGTTTTTTGTAGGAGTGGGGTGCTCATGGAGAACCTCTGCTAGGGCAGGGAAGAAGGGAAATGTGGGGTTGGAGCCCCGACTCAGAGTCCCTACTGGGGCACCACCTAGTGGAGCTGTGAGAAGAAGGCCGCCATCCTCCAGACCCCAGAATGCTAGATACACTGAGAGCTTGCACTATTCACCTGGAAAAGCCACAGACAATGCAAGCCCATGAAAGCAGCCAGGAGGGAGGCTGTACCCTGCAAAGCCACAGGGGTGGAGCTACCCAAGAGCATTGGAACCCAGCTTTTGCATCAGCATGACCTGGATACGAGACATAGAAAGAATGGAGATCGTTTTGGAGCTTTACGATTTGACTGCCTTGCTGGAGTTTGGACTTGCATGAGACCTGTGGCCCCTTTGTTTTGGCCAATTTCTCCCATTTTGAATGGCTGTATCTACCCATTGTCTGTACCCCATTGTATCTAGGAAGTAACTAACTTGTATTTGATTTCACAGGCTCATAGGCCAAAGGGACTTGCCTTGTCTCACATGAGACATTGGACTGTGGACTTTTGATTTAATGTTGAAATGAGTTAAGACGTTGGGAAGGTATAATTGGTTTTGAAATGTGAGGACATGAGATTTTGGAGTGGCCAAGGGCAGAATGTTATGGTTTGGCTTTGTGTCCCTACACAAATCTCATCTTGAATTACAACTCCCACAATTCTCATGTGTCTTGGGAGGAACCTGGTGAGAGGTGATTGAATTATGGGGGCAGGTCTTTCCTGTGCTGCTCTTGTGGTAGTGAATGAGTCTCATGAGATCTGATGGTTTAAAAAAAAAAACAAAAACGGGAGTGTGTCTACGCAAGCTCTCTTTGCCTGCCGCCATCCGTGTAATGTGTGACTCTCTCCTGCTTGACTTCTGCCATAATTGTGAGGCTTCCCTAGCCATGTGGAACTGTGACTTTTTCATTAAGCCTCTTGCTTTGTAAATTGCCCAGTCTCAGATATGTCTTTTTCAGCAGAGTGAAAACAGACTAATACAGCAACTGTGTAGGGTTGCAGAGAAAATATAAGACTTCCAGTTAAGTTTGAATTCCAGATACACAATGCACTTTTAAAAATATAGGTATTTCTACCAAGTAATAGGTGTATTTTTATTTGTTTATTCTGGCAACCATAGATTAAAGCACAATGAGTAACAGAAAATGGAATAATAGACAAGAGAAGGCAATAACTAGGTCTCAAAAAGTCTTGGAAAATTATGTTATTATTATTTTTTCAGTGCCTAAGAAATTAGGAGGTGATTCAAGGCCTTTAAACAAAGACTAATCTAATTTCTATTTTCCAGATAATAATTTTGTTTGTAGAGTGGAAAAAAGAAATCCAGTTTTAAAACTGAGTAAAATGGAAGAGTAGACATATAATAGGAAATTTTGTTTTACTGATAAAATTCAGAAAGTTATGAAAACTGTGAAGGAGATAATAAGCAACAAAATTTTAAAAACTGTGAAGCAGTTGAAAAAGTGGAAACTGACTAACTGGAAAGAAGAATGCTGAATCCTAAACCAGCAGTTAAGATAAGTTAGGAACTGAACAGATTCATACCACAGTTTCTCAGAGTCCAGGAATCAGGCTTTCTAGGTTCTATGGAAGTAGGAATAAAGGAGGAGAACCTAAATATCTCTTCCCATAACAGCAGAAGGATAGAAGTTTATATATTCTGGAGAAATAAACCCAAAATATCTGTACAAAAAAAAAGTCATGCACAGTTGCAAGTATGAATGGAGGTGGTAGAGTCAATACAAAAAAGAAAGTAGTAAAACCAGCAAAAACAGATTAGATGTTGAAAATCTCAGCCTTTTTTTTCAACTTGGGTTTTAGTATTCTGTTAGGCTGCTTCTAGCTAAGCACTGAGCATGGGAAATTGTCCTTGGGCAGTATGATAAAACCCAAAGTAAGGACCTAAAAATAGTGCTGTGGGATGCTCCAACAGTATGGTGCAGATTTCTCTACTGAACTACATTGACAATGTCCAACCTGTACACTCTCAGACCTTCCTTTCAGTTTTAGTCTCCATTAGAAGTAAATAAAGAAGTATCAGATATCCGAGGAAAATCCTTACTTAAAAAGAAAAGTCCAAAACAAAGAAATTTAAAAAGCAAACTGAAGAAAATAAAACTATGTAGAAAAAAATAAAGCAATAAAAGCTACGATTAAGAACTTGAGAGATAAAAAAGATGAAGAAACATGAAATAGGAAGAAGATACTCTTAAAGAAAAAGATTAAGATTAATATTTAGAATACAAAAGTTCTAGTGACATTAAAATAAAACATAGAAGAAATAAAAAACAACATACTAGGCTTGAAATTCAGAGGAGGGTATATATTTCAGATAATAGAGCAAAAACACAAAGTGGGAATATATTCCAGATAATAGAGCAAAAATGTGAAATTAAGGGATAACATAAGAAAATGTGGTGATCAGTCCACAAGAGCCAATATCTAAATAATAGGAGTTTAGCTAGAGAGAATAGGAGAAATGGAGGAAGGAAACCATTAATCGAAGAATTTAAGGGAATTCCAAAGACAGAGAAACATAAATTTACAGATTAAAAAGGTCCACTACATGCCCCCCAAAGTACCACATCATGAAATTTTAGACGGCCAAAATTAAGAAACAACAAACTTCCAGAGAGAAATAGAAAGCAATATTATACAATGACACATTGCCTTCTAATCCTAAAAGACAATCATTTTTCAGCCTAGAATGCTATAGTCAGACACTGGCAATAAATTGCTAAAGTAGAACCCAAAATATTGTGACATGCGAGGTACAAAAACTCACCTCCCAGACACAGTTCCTAAAGAGGCTGTTGCAGGAGATACACTACTAAAACAAAGAAAGGAACCATGGAATTGTTCATTATAAAGAGAAAGTTATGAATATAGCAAACAGGACATAAAGAGACAAGTGAAAGAAGTGCCCAGGAGGGCTTAGAAGGGAGAAGCAAGCCAGTCATGGAAGTCAAGCAGACTAGAACAAGACAATAGGCTGTGTGAGAGGTTTTTCAAAATGCAGAAACTGAAAGAATATCTGATGTATCCGACAACTGGACATTTAGACAACTGGCAAAGAATTTGTGATACATGCAAAAGTAAGCATACTAAAAGAAAAAATTCTAGACAACTAGAGAAAATCTAGCAATACAAAATGTGCAAAAAATTAATGTTCCATTCTGATTCAAGAAACAACAATATTATTTATTTGTGGAGCTGTAGAGGTAAATGCCAAAATCATTAGCTAATAGAATTGAAAATGGTTCACTTGGAGCTGGAAGATGAGAATGTCAGTGTACTCCGGGTGTGTAGCAAGCCTTGAACAAATTTTGTAGAACTATTTGACTTTTTAATCCATGTAGAATTCAGGCATGAATGTAGAATTCTGATAAAAAATAATAAAATAAGTTTAAAAAACAACCCATGGATATTGAAATCATCCAGACAAGAAATCCTAATAACTTGGACTAAGGTAATGAGAGGAGAGATAGTGGAGAATGCATGGATTTGATATAGAAGGTGAGGAATAATGAGTTGTTAAGGGTAGTTTTTAGATCTCTTCACGAGCAACAATGAATTAAATAACATTAGAGTAAGAAAAACAGAAGTATACCAGTTTTCCTTTATAAATGCTTAGCTGGAAATAACATGGATAAATTGAGTAATAACTGTAAAACATTCTGAAACTTAAAGGAAAACCTAGGCTGGCGACAAAAACTAGGAGTCCTCAGTACTGATGTAACTCATTAATTATGACTTCAGCATTTGGAATGATGCACATGTAAAGTCAATTACCGGAAAAAAAACAGCAAATCGACAGTCTTTCCATTAGCTGCTCACGAATATATGTATAGTTTTCTTCCATTCTTTCCCTTCCATGCACATTCTTCCTAGTCTTCCTAAACCTTTGGCCTCTTCTGCACGGTCTAGTTGTTTATGGTCCTGAAAGTCATAAAAATGGTCATTCTTGGCAACATCATGATACAATCTTACTATCCACGCTAAAAGAGGACATTCCAGTGTTTAAACTTCAGTTTGGAGAGTAAGTCAATAGCATTTACTCATGACCTTGACGACCTCGATGTATTATGGGTTTAATAAATTATCATTTCGGCTGGGCGGGCGCGGTGGCTCGGGCCTGTAATCCCGGCACTTTGGGAGGCCAAGGTGGGCGGGTCACGAGGTCCGGAGATCGAAACCATCCTGGCTAACATGATGAAACCCCGTTTCTACTAAAAATACAAAAAAAGTAAAATAAAATAAAATAAAAAGTAGCCAGGCGTGGTGGCAGGCGCAAACCTGGGAGGTAGAGCTTGCATTGAGCCAGGACAGCGCCACTGCACTCCAGCCTGGGCGACAGTGGGAGACTCCATCTCAAAAATGCACTCAAAAAAAAATAAAAAGGTATTCCTCCTTCTACTTCAATTATACTATTCCCTTCCCACCAGGTATCAAAATGTAAAAAAAAAAAAAAAAAAAAAACAAAATACTTGTGGGATGGGATAGTGGGAACTAACTATCTGTTAAATGACACTAAAGGCTGCAAGTTATCCTAGGATGAAAATTTACTTTAAGAACAAAAGAGGTTATGAAGACAAGGCCTGTAAAACTACAACGTTTAAATTTTGGATCGAGGAGAAGCAGACAAATTGTGAAATTGCGACCAAAGAAAGAGAGAAGGAAAGCTGTGAAGATTTAGTGTTGCTGAAACCAAAGTAAGAGAGAGTTTCTAAGATGGAGAAATCAACTATTTGGAAAGTGATAGGAGGCTGTTTGTAAAGTGAATCACTAAGAAGGGAAGTTAGATTTGGCAAAATTGTTTTAGTTGATAATTTTCCAGCACAGGTTAAGTGGAATAGTACAAGCATTAGTGAGCTCGTAGCGTTATTTTGATGGCATCTCTGTCTTCTCACTCTCTCTTTAGACATTTTAAAGTCTTGTGTAATAATTAGTCAAGGCTCAGCCTATCCAGAGGTCATAGTTAGTATTGAGTTTAAAATCAAACGCATTAAACTCTACATTTGAGTTTTCCCCTTTTGTAATTGAAGATAAATAGCTTAAACTGTGTCTTCTTTTTAAATATACAGACATGCAGACACACAAACATGATGGCCAATAACTGAATAAAATATTTTTTAAACAAACAAAAGCTGTGTTTTCTGTATTTAACCAAATAAGTTTGCTTCATTTACATCTTACTAATGAAATGCTTGCTTTGCTGTGTGGCACTAACTGTAACACAGACAATACAATTTTAGAGCAATATATTTTGGTATAAGAAACAAAATTGAACATTACTTAAAATCATAGTATCTTACCATTTATCAAGCCCTTACGTAACATCCATTAATTACTATTATTAAGCCCTTACTTAATGTCCATTAATTGTGAAAACATGTAAGGCCAAAAATCTATCCTGAATTCAGAAGATCCTTGACTTTCAATTGTCTGATTTCATATGTATAGTAATCCTACATGTACAAAATAAAAACTTATTGATGAATAGAATTGTAGGGAAATTGAGTGGAATTGTTTTTGAATTTGGAAAGGCTGCTAATAACATTTTTATTTTTTAAACTGACAATGGCAAACTCATTCCTATGAGGGTCTAGAAGCATTCAGGTCACATTGCCTTCGGAATGGTTTGAGATCTTTCTATTTGAACAGTCTTGGTGAGAGTTAGAAGTCTTTAGTTTCCTTCTGTTTGCTTTAGAAGGATGCTTAGCAACCTTGTGGTTGTAATATTTCTGAATCTGTTGGATCACTTTCAGTAAGTATCAGTTCAAACAACACTAGACTTGAGAAGGTTGATTTACATCTTTGCCTTTAGAATGAGACTAGCACACTCCTCCTTTCTGGGCTCAGGAAAGTCATCTTAATTCCTTCTCTCTCTTCCTTACCATATTTCCTTCTGCAAACTCTGGGATCTTGGAGCAAAGATAAGAAGCCCTAAAGTGTCAAACTTTCTTAAGGGCCTTGTATGCTATTCTATTTGGAGCCTCCCTGGAGATGTTGTATCCAGTCCTTTCAGCTAATTCAGAAGGGTCAAGAAGCCTATGCAGGGTCCTCACTTGACCACTGCCAATTCAGGCTTTACTATCTTAGCATAAACTGAACAAAATGAACTTAGAAAAGAGAGAGAGCGATAGTACCAAAATTTTATTTGTTTCTGACCAAAAGTATGGAGAGTGGGTAATTTTTTTACTTACAGAGTATATGGAAAAAGCAAGTTATAATGAGGTTAGGCCAGTTATAATCATTGTGCAGATGCTTCTAGATCTTTATTTAAATCTGTGCTAAGGGGAAGGGATGGTAATAGAGAAGCAAAAGTAACATGAGATAATCTAAAGAATATAAAATCAGCCCAGATCTTCCATGACCTTGGTTGGCCCTTGGATAAATCACTTCACTGGTATGAGTTTTCTTCATCAACAAAATGAGAAGGTCCAACTAAATCTCTCCAGCAGATCCATTCAGCTTTTATATTCAAATATTCTTTTCAGCCTTAGAAGTAAGCTCTGAATATCTATTTGGTGAGAATATTTATCACAATAATTATGATGACTCATCTATGTAAGCCTAAAAATACAGATTTTCAAAAACCATGGTATTCCAATACAGCATTATCCTCTTGACCTCAAATATTTCCTAACTGAATGCCTGTATAGTTATGCAGCAAGATAGGGTATTTTGTTTTACCTTCTTGGATATAATAGTTTCAATTACTTGCTGCATATCTAATATTAAAGGACACTTACTTGCCGCCTCCACATCACCATGTCATTCATCTTTCTGGCAAATGTCATTGAATTTTGATAGTAGGAAGTAAAAAAAGATACTCTCCTTTTTTAAATATTAAGGGTTTGGGATGAAACAAATAAATGTTTAAGTAAAAAAATGCATTTTTTAATTATGGTAAGTATATATGCAAAGCATAGGAAATTTTTTTTAAATGAAACACAGAATGGATGAGTTTCTTATTTGCAATATGCTAATGTTATGTAAGACACATCCAAATAGTTATCTAGCAAAAATGTGTACACTGTGATTTTTGTATAAGTTTAAATTAACAAAATGCATTTAATTGGTTTCATAAAATCTATCTGTATACGTATATGTTCAACCTGCATATTAATGCAGCATTCTTTCTTTAGGCACGTAAAAAGGTGATGGGCTGTAGCTATTGAAATGTGTTACATTTGCTCCACAACATTCTCTGCTAAAAAGCTGTTGTCTTGAGAGCTCTCATGCTGTGTTGTTAATAACAGTAGGATCTTAAATGAAGCTATTTCCTCCGCTCTATAAATCACAATTGTTTTTAATCAAAGAACATTAAAATGAGCTAGTTGCCACCGAGGGGTTATTCAGTTTAAAAAAGGAACTTTACGCAGTTAGATTTAGAAGAAACATATACAGGCACTTTAAGGACTCATTGCTTTTTGTAGGTAAAGATACGGATCATAAGTCAAGTTGGGGGAAAGTAACTCTACTAGCAAAAGTAAAAGGGCATGATTCAACATTTATAGAAGAGGAGAGGACACAATCTGGGGCAAAATGTAAGTCCTGTCACTGCACTTCTACCATGAGCATGTGTTTTACAAAGTCCTGTTCTGTTGCCCAGAATCCTGGGACCACATGGGAAATAAGAGTTCTGGGGATAGAAATAATATTGCCACATTACTAACCCTACCTTTGGAGATTTGCAGTAGTTGCTAAACTTTTCAACTACCTTTTTTTAAAAGAAAGATAATCTCATATTTAATAAACTCTAATATGATAGTAATTGTATGTTTAATGTCCATTAATTGTGAAAACACATAAGGCCAAAAATCTATCCTGAATTCAGAAACTCTTTAAAAAGTTATCTTAAATCAAAATAGCATTTACACACTCAAATATTATAAAATCTGTGAGATTTATGTGTGACTAATAGTTTATTTTATCTCTAGGCAATTCCTGGTGCATTTATGGATTTGCATGTATCAGGGATGCATAGCCCTCAGGTTCCTTAAGTCAGTAAATCCCGTGCTTTCTACATGGTAGTAGATACAGTGGATGAGTTCCTGTTTACCATGTGCTGTGTAACATTAGACATATCAGATATGTTTTAGGTGATTCATTTTAAAAGCAGTTAATTATTACAGCAATGATAAAAAATAGCTATTTAAATACTTCACTAATATTGCGGGCTATGCACAATTTTTAGATAAGTAGCTGTAATTCTATCCCTTTTCCCTGGCTGAGGAAAGCATCTAATAATGCAGCATAATGAAACTGATTCATTCTTTAGCATCTTTAATCTGCTATAATTTTAGGGATTAATAATACATTTTGTCTTTTTTTATTTTGAAACACAACTTGAAATACTTCACAAATGTAGCTATGTTCCATTTAAAAACCACTAATAAATGACAGGTTTGCTTTTGATGATATAGATATCTACACATTCAGCTGCATGGAACCTGGGCCAAGTTGCACCCCAAATTTCCTACAATAGTCCTGAATCTGCTGAAATTCTCTTAAGCAAAATATAGACGACTCTTTCTAACTACATGGATAAAATTCTAATATTCAGCGAAGATACAAAAGATTCAGTTACGTCTGGTTGACCTAAGTTAAACACATTGGCATGAAGTGCAAAGATACGCTCGTTGATCAGCTATTGCTCAGAGGGCATATAGGAAAAGACATATGCTCATGGAGGGCCAGTTCAATTCTCCGCGTGCTGCCGTAATTACATGCTTCAGTGTGTGCGCTTAATGACAAGAGAAAGAAAACCAGAACTGCCTCAGAGAACACAAGGGTACTGGCTCAACCATCCCCACGTTCTTAGGTGCTAAAGTTTTGATCCTTTTCAGGAGAAAATGGTGCCTTTCAAAAAGATGTTCTTATAAGTGAAATCCCTCTGTCATATCTTACGATAGTCTTTATTGGTTAAAAATCCGTATCTATTTATTTTCATAATATATTTCAGCAAGTTATTTGCCTACTTAATTTAGGGCCTCAGGATTCTAGGTTGACAGGTGGCTGGATAATATCATCTTCTGCACGGGATCAATAATGATGAGGCCTTCAGAGGAAAGGGGTGAAGATTTAACTGTGAGATAGGTAGAGTCTGTCACTGGTAACACAGTCCCTTCCATCAATTCCCACTGTTTGACTGTTTAACATGTTATGGAAATCTCATTGCTCATACAAATTCAGGTATTCTAAGCCTTGAGGTCATCTATCTTTTGTTTCATGAATGATCTTAGTGAAACAAGAGAAATTCATCCTCTTTTTTGATACTGAGGTGAATTTACTGTCAAGCTCCTTACAGCTTAGCTTCAGATCCCATCTCTTGCATGCCTCCTTTTGAAGTCTTTTACCCACTTTTCATCCATGATTGTGCAGTGTTGTTTATTGTAAGGAGAATTGCAGGATCTACAAAACCCAAATCAGACCCCACTCGCATAGTTTAGCATGGCAGTTGTCCCAAAGATGCTGCCCTTGAACAGCACCAAAGCCTTAGGAGAAAAAGTTGCAATTATCAAGACTGAATTTCAGGTACGTGGCAATGAGTAGCAAGAAACCTTTCCTATGTCTGAAATCAAGTTTTCCTGCCACTATATATTGATATTTCAGTGGACTTAATTTACATGGGAGTCTTCTGAGTTTCTTGAATTTTCTGTGGCATGTCCAGACTTCTTATATTTGCAAAAAAATTGGCAAACAACAACAATAGCAATGGTGACAATAATAATTAGACCAGGGGTGTCCAAGGGTTCTCTTTCTGGTTGGGCCAGTAAAGCCCCTTTCTCATCCCTCTTTTCCACTTATCACTAAAGATGGAAACTAAAAGCGATGGCTTCAGGCTGCTAAAAGCCTAAAACAAAACAAAATAGAACAACAACAGCAAAATAAGGCAGGTTAGACCTCATTGACCACTGAATGAATGCCAGGATCTTTGCTAAATTGTGACTTCCACTACAAAAGTTAAGTATACTTACTGAAGATGTTATCTGAAGTCAGATATAAATCAGAATGTAAAGAAGAATTCAGGTTTTTAAGGTAGCTTTCAGGTTTAGAAAAATGTAAAAATACAGATTTTTTTATAAATATTGAAAAAAATAGTCAATATTTTGAGCCAAATGAAAAAATAATATTTTAAATAACGAAAATATTATCTTTTAATCCCCTACATTTCATAACAGAACAATATCAGAGCAATAAGACCTTTAAATTGGAAGTCATCTTGGGTCACCATTTTCAGTTTCTCATCCATTGCAAAAATCCTCCTTACCATCTTAACAGAGAGCCTATTTTACTTCAGTTACATTGCTGTGAACATCATTGCTTTCAGCTGAAATTGGCCTTAGTGCCAAATGCTGCTTTGCATCCCATTTTTCTATGACTTGCAAACTAAGAATAGATTTTACATTTTTAAATGGTTTTTAAAATTTAACAAAAGCAGAGTATGTCATAATACATGACAATTATATGAAACTCATATTTTAGTTTCTATAAATAAAGTTTTATTGGGGCACAGCCATGGTTATTATTTATGTATTGGTGATGGCTGCTTTCATGCTACGATGGCAGAGATGAGTAGTTTCAAGAGACAGAAAGGCCCACAAGCCTATAATATTTACTGTCTTGCCCTTTATAGAAGTTTCCTGATTACTCAAGAAACACACAATATAAATTTCTTTCTTAGTTTCCTTAAGAGAATGGCAAATAGTTTAGGTTCTTCTCTCTCTCTCTTTCTCTTTCTTTTTAGGTTGGTGATTATCATTATTTTGCCTTCACATTTTTTTCTTAATTGGGATAATTATAGATTCACAAGCAGTTGTAAGAAATAATCAGAGATTACATCTACATTTAACCTAGTTTCCATAAATAACATTTTGCAAAACTATAGTAGGAGAATAACCAAGATATTGACAGTGATCTTATCAATCTTACTCAAGTTTCCCATTTCACTTGTACTCATTTGTACATATGTGCATGTTTGTGTGCATGCGTATTAGTTTCTTTTTCTTTTTTTTTTTCTTTTTTTTTTTTTTTGAGATGGAGTTTTGCTTTTGTCGCCCAGACTGGAATGAAATGGCACAATCTCAGCTCACTGCAACCTCCACCTCCCGGGTTCAAGCAATTCTCCTACCTCAGCCTCCCAAGTAGCTGGGATTGCAGACATGTACCACCACACCTGGCTAATTTTTGCATTTTGAGTAGAGATGGGGTTTCCCCATGTTGGTCAGACAGGTCTCAAACTCCTGACCTCACGTGATCTGTCCACCTCGGTCTCCCAAAGGGCTGAACTTACAGGTGTGAGCCACCGCGCCTGCCTGTTTATAAGTTCTCTACAGATTTTATCACTTGTGTACATTTGTGTATCTTCCACCATACTAAAGATATTAAACAGATTTCCCTCTTTTATTCTTAAATCCTTTCATACTTTTATCATTCTCATCAGACATATTTTGAACACTTCTGTCCACCTTTTGTTAACTTCTGATAGCCTTGCAGCTTATTGATATCTCATTTGAAGTGTCTGTTTGTACTCCCAGTTATGTTGCGTACAGGGAGTTGCAAAATCTTAGAAGATAACAAAGAACTTTAAAGTAAGATAAGGAACATATTTCTGGCAACCTCAGAAAGTAGTACAGTCTTACTAAGTAACAAACAATTATGATGTGTTAAAGCAAAATTGAAAAGTAATGCAATAGCCAAATTAAAATCTGCCTCTAACACAGTAAAAGCCAGAAGGCAAGCAATCTGAATCAGTAATAAAGTATAAAAATTTATCAAACTCTCTGAAATTCAGAAGGACAAATACTGATACAATAAAAAAAAGAAGAGAGAGAAACAGAGACAGAAACAAGAAAGGGATACTGTCAGCGAAAGTGCTAGGGATGGGAGAGGAGGAGGGAGAGGAAGAGGAAGGTGGGGCAAAGGTGTAGGGGAGGAAAAGAGGAGGAGGGATAGGAAGAGGAAGGTGGGGCAAAGGTGTAGGGGAGGAAAAGAGAAGGAGGGAGAAAAAGAAGGAAGAGAGAATGGAAAGAAGGAAGAGAGTTGTACCATAATCAAAATCAGGAAATTAATATTTGTACTTAACAGTCAAGTAAATTCCACACATTATTCAGATTTCACCAGTTGTTCAATTAAGTTTTTCTTTTGTTCCAGATTTGGATTCTGGCTCCAGCATTGCATTTTTTTAATTTGTTTTAGTCTCTTCCAGTGAGTAACAGTTGTAACAGTCGGTCTTTTTTTGCTGTTATTGTTGTTGTTTTTTGCAACTTTTTAGCACTTTTGAAGAACATTGGTTAGGTATTCCTTCTAACTTCAACAGGTAACTCTGTGAGATCAATCAGAATGAATACAGAAAAATAGATGTCTTGTTTTGAAAAATATGAAAGTGAGACCCATCTAGTGGACAAAATATTGCATCACACAATAACCAAATGCCACTCTCTCTCTGTCTATGTGTATAGAAATATATATGTAGGACAAATATAATTTAAAATGTCAATGAAATATTGTCTTCTTTGAATTTTCCCCTGTAACAAAAACTGTAGTAACCAATGTTAAAAGCCAATATCAGCAATCTTATAAAACCAAGTACACATCCAGAAAACTCTAATGCTTGTTTTGAAAATATTAATCTCAATTTAAAGCAACATAAATCCAGTATTTACTTATCTATGTGTGTTCCTAGTATCTTCCAGGTAATGCCTAGTCAGTTTTGGAAGTTAAACTGAGTAGGACCCTGGCAGTTTACATATTATTTGACAACTTTGTATCACCCTGTGGCAAATCTAATCTTCTTGCTGGTTGGCCAGTGTCAAACAATAAGGGAAACCTACCAGGATAAGGCAACCTGTTTTTACTCCAGATAACTAGCCTTCTGAATGAAATGGTACCTACTCATAAATTTGTTTGGTAAGTGATTTGAACTCCTCTGTTGAAGGTGGGAAATAGAGCATGTTAATATTTTTACTAAGTGTGGAAGCTGTATGAGAACCAATGTATGTTTCTGTCTTTTGAGTGGAACAGCTTCGACTGAGCAAGTGGCGAATCAGGGGAAGAAAATATTTAAGTCCACAAACACTGGACTCAATGTAACATTCAAAAACTTTTCAATAGTCACAGTACCTGAACTATGGATTAAGAGAAAGGAATCATGAAGCACAGACAAAGAAGGCAAATGGAAGTGGAAGACATTCAAGTCAAAATTAGATGACTTAAAAAAAAAGAATTTTGTAAATAAAACTTCCCCTTCAGCTAAACTCTGAAGTGCAAAGTGTACCTTCTGTTTTCATTTACATCCAAATTTACCAAAAGTAGTTTTCTATCAGAAAATACAATATTTTTCCTTTCAGTGAAATCTTTAAAGTGTACACTGTTAGATATCTGTAGGCTCTTCTAGAATGCACAGCTGAAAAAACAAGATATTTAAACCCTCAAATGGTTTGGGTCTATTTCAAGGTTTTGTTCTTGGCCTTATTATGCAGAATACAAAAAGTTGCCCTTGGCCTCTAAATTTCAGAATGACAATTTAAAATGTTTAAATACCAAAGTATTTTATTGGTGGAAATTATATATAGTCTTTATTCATTTTTAAGAACACTTAATATTTAGCAACTTTAATAAAGGACTAGAAATATTAATATATACTTTGCTGAATATTCATAATATTTAGTTTCTTTTCCTATGGAAGTAAAATTTTGTCTTAAGTCTGGACATTGCTTACAATTGCATCTTTAGGCACATAATTTTGTCAGAAAATTGATAATTTTCAGTTTACTATTTCCCCATGTACTTAAAAAAATAATGTTTTGATATATTTAAAATGTATCATTTTACCAAGATAGTACAAAAAAGATTTATGCATAAACATTCATATGGTAATAATTTTTAAAATGATATTATCTTCTGTAACTATGTAAATCAAACCTGACAGCTGATGCTTGGCAGTTGAAGAAGACCCACAAAATTATTCTTGCAAATTATGATGAGTAACTGAACCTAAAGCGACCCCTGGCACAACTGGATAACGAATTAGTCAAAGAATTACTAGCAATTATATTTTCTGATTGCCTACAAGCAGACAACAAAATTTGGTATAGTCTCATGTATGTCTGTTTTCTTAGCTAGCTTCTTGGTCTGGTCCCTGAAAGCATCATAGACACAAAGAAACAGAGATCTGCCTCTCTTTTTTTTTTTCGCCCCTTTTTTTTTGATAATCAGAATGTATGTTTCGCCTTAAAATATCTCCCTACCCCCTTCCATTTTAGCATATGACTATAAGTTCTGTAATGTATATGAGATTAACATACAAAAATCAACTGTTTTAAACATACTACTCTCAGAATTATTTATTAATAGTAAATAACTGCTAAGTGAACCTTTCTTGATAACATATTTTGATGGATTAAGGAGGAAATGAGTGAACCAAAATGAGAAGAGAGAAAATTGGAAAGATATGATGTCTAAAGACTAACTTCTTCTACGTTGCAAATTGCCTTAACAACAGCCACAGCAGAAATTAGTGTTTTTGGACTCTGTCTTTGGCTCCTATGCCAGTTGTGGTATGGGAGAGGATAATACAGTAAAGATATATTTCCATTTGTCTTTCCCATCTGGATTTATTCTCTCTTTTTCTCCCCGCTCCTGTGGATAGACTGCTATGTTCACTACTTACAAAGGGAAAAGTTAAAATAGAAACACAATGACCACAATAGCCCCAATAACAATAGAAACAATAACCAAAAAAAAAAATAAAAAAGAAAAAGCTGGAATTTTACTGTGGCTTTGCTTTTTAGATACTTAAGGCCTTGAGGGAATGAAGAAGAGTTGAAATGCAGACTGAAAATACATGAAATGAAAATGACCTCATTTCCTACTAATCCTCCCAACCGGCGGGTGGGTATAGAGGGAGAAGACAGAGGAATTATGGGAGTATTAAGGAGTTAGCCTGGGTAGGCATTATAAAGCCAGTACACAGACAGTACCACAGCCCTGCAGACCTGTGCAGATGCCTATGGAGAATGAAGGTAGATTACCAGGAATTGAATAAGATGGTCCTCCCCAATGTATGCAGCTGCACCCAATATTGCCTCCCTTCTGATGAAGATAGGAGTAGGAGAGGTCTGGCCACCTACTCTTTTATTATGGATTTAGCCAATGCTTTCTTCAGCATCTCCTCTGCCCCATGGAGTCAAGGTCAATTTGCACTGGACCTTTACTTTCTTGCCCTGTGGATACCACCCGGGGGAGTTGCGTGTTTTCGATCACATTGATGATATCATGCCAACTTCAGAGTCCAGCTTACAGACTGCAACCCCCACCCAGCTGCCCCAACAGAGGATAGGTGGTCATCACAGACAAAGTCCAAGGTCCAGGCTTGGGGGCACATACTTGGGTGTCATCTGGTCAGGTAACAGCAAAGTCTTTCAGTCTATCATTATGGGTAAGGTTCAGGCCTTCCCATGTCCTACCACACCAAAGCAGTTGCGAGTTTTCTTAGGCCTTTTAAGGTATTGGCATCCTCCTATTCCCCATTTGGCCCAATTCCTTAGGCCCCCATAGCACTTAGTCAGGAAGTGGCCCACTGGGATGGGTCCACAAAGGAGGATGAGGTCTTCAAACAAGCTATAAGTCGCAGTGAAACAAATAAAAGCCTCGAGGGTTCCAGTGCAGGGACAGTCTTGTGAATTAGGCATAGCCCAAGCCCCTGAGAGGTTTGGGTGGGGCCTGTGGCAAGGACATAAATGGGTGAATTCAGGATTCAGCTCCCTACTATGGAAGGGGGCTGAAGGTGGATTATGGTGCCATGGAGCAAGAACTCTGAGCTGCATATTGTGCTTTGCAGCAGGTAGAGGACACTGTAGAGGGGGTCCTGGTGCTAGTGCATAGCCAGTACTCCATGACAGGTTGACTCAAGAATGCTTTCCCAGAGACTGAGGTCTGGGAATTCTCAGACACAGACTGTGGCCAGAGGGCATGCATGCCTGCAACAGAGGAGCACATTGACTGGTAGCCCCTTGAACACAAAGCTCCATTGGATGCTTGACCCTGTCACCTATATGACAACTGAAGGACAGTCTTTGATGGAGGCCACTAGACCTCTGTGGATTCCTTCCTTCATATAGGAGGGACTGGGTCCCATTCCTGACTCACCTTTGGCCTACCCTGGGACTCAAGGTAACCTACTATTGCCCTTGCCACAGGAGCGACCCACCACGGAACCCATCATTACATGGTCCTGGAAGTGGCAAATCAGCCATGGTTTGTTTTTTCTGCTCCATAGGGAAAAGGCCTAGAACAGGGTATACACGTCACAGTTGTTTTGCACCCTACTTCCCCTCGTACTTCTAGGATGGTGGGTCCTGGTCCTCTCTTGTGCAGGGGGATGATCGTTCTCTTGTTCTGGAAAAATCATCCTCTTATTGTGGAACATTGTGGTGCCCCTAGTGTCTTACTCTGGCCTCCTGCAGTGCAGAGGGGGGCTAATCCATTTGGTATCATAAACCAGGTACAAGTCCTCTGCCAGAAGTGGTGCTCTCAGAATGACACAACTTCCTGTATCTTGATTGCTCATGAGTACCCTTTCTTATACCACTAAACATCTCACCTTCCACCCACAGATGGTGTACAGCAAACCTCTTTACCAACTGGGCACAGCTGGTGGCCTTTCTGTAGAACAAGGTAGACTGTTGGGCCTGCAGAGAGCTTCCCCTGTCCTCCACCACAGGCCTGCTGTGGCGCATCCAGGATCAACTTCCAAGCATTTGGAAGAGCTTTATGATTATCATTATATTTGTTGTTGTAGTTTATATTGTTGCTGGTATCTACTGCGATGCTCCTTTTCATACCTGGCCCCAGGGAAAATCACAGACCACAGGCGTGATAAGAATGTGAGGGTCATTCAAGGGTATGCTGGAGTGGAGGGTAGGGCAAATGAACCTGAGAGCAAAAAGTTAAACATACCCTTAGGATGGTCCTGTATGGCAGACACACCCGAATGTATAGAGTGGTCAACCCAGAGACTCATTCCTTGTCTATGAGGAACGTCTGAGTCTCTGTCTCATCCAGTGGAACACAGGCCACACAGAGGATTGAAGCCCTGAGTTTTGGGTTGGATGAAGGTTGCCAGGTGGGATCGTCAAAGAGAGAGTGTTAAGTAAAAATGCTATATAAACTACACGTTGTTGCCATTTTCCTGCCCAGCCTGCCGCTGTGGCCACTGGGCCCTGTGGTTATCTTGTCTAGCCCACCTCCACTGGATGGTATGTAAGGCAGATATCTTGTCTGGCCTGCTGCCACAGGACGATTTCTATATGTAAGCCTGGTTCTCCTGTTCTGCCTACTGCCATTGGACTCTCTACCCTGTTTGTAACCCCCTAAAAAAACCCCACGACTTGTTTTCTGACTCTGCATCTCTTCTTCCACTCTTGAACCTGGTACCTTCCCTATTGAGGTTAATAGGGATTCAGTACAACACCTGTCCCTAAGTACTGGAATTATTTGAGTCTCCTAGAATTGAAACCCAGCCTCAGAAAAAAAAAGCAGGAGGCCCAAATTAATTTAGGACAATTTTCTGCTACAATGGCAAAATGAGAGCTGAAAGTAAAATTAATTTGTGTCACAGAAAAAGAAAGAATGTTTCTCCCACAAGTTCTTGCACACTTATTGAGCTTCATACCCGCTATGAACACACACATGCAGCAAATACTTTGCAGTAAGAAAAAGCTTCACGTTATTTGTCAATATGATAATATTTAAGCAAAGTTTGAAGGATGAACAAGAATATGTCAGGTGAATAATAGATGAGGTGCATTTAGGGAAATGAAGAGTATATGCAAAGATATGGAAGCATGAAAAGTAACTCTGTGCTTGGGTAGGATCTAGAGATAATTCACAGATGACTGGCACTTAAGAATTAGTAAACAGAGCCACGACAATGGAAAAAGCAGATCTAGCTAGAACATAAAAGTCTTTGCTAAGAAATGTTGGTTTTGTTCTATAGTTGAAAAAGATCTATCAAAATATTTTAAACATAAGAACGGCAGGAGCAAATTCAAACTACTATCAAGATGATTTAGGCAGAGTGTATAGGATGAGTTGAAACATGGTGACAATAGAAGCAGACAGACCGTTTAGGAAGCTAGTGAGAAATTATTAGGGTCTAAACCATGGGGGTGGAGACAGAAGACTAATTGAGGCTTACTTGACATGTAGAATTGATGGGATTTGGCCAGTTAGATATTAGCTATGAGGGAGAGGTTGATGATTGTTTCCAGTTTCTGTGTGGAATGTTAGTATCATTAATCAAGCAAGATAAGGACTATGGGGAGGAGATATGAAGAGATGACCAGTTGACTATTAGAAAGAGGTACTTGAATCTCTGGAGAGATTTCTGGACTAAAAGTAGATTAGGGAAATTCCATAACCTCAAACTCATAATGATGGTTTGGGGAAATTTATATAGACTTCCATATGTTCAGTCTCTCCCATGAATTGTCTCCTTCTCTGTCATCTTCCGCCTTCGACCTTGGATCAAGCAGCAAAATCTGATATCATCAATGCTGCTCAAATTTGACATCATTTGTGACTCTGACTTTATATTTGGTCCCAGGTTGCCTTTTATTGCAGTAGCCCCCTCTATTGATTTAATTTTGGAATCTTGAACTTAGTTCCCTTGACTCTTGCCTCAGAATGATTTGAAATGACCCCTGTCCTTCTTTATAGTGGGCAATAGGTCGTGAGTTATACAGCAAAACAGGAAAATAATAGAGCAGGGGGCAATGTATTTCCATACAGTGTAGACAGAAAATCACTTGGCCAATAGACCAAGCTGCCATTCATGTATTAACATAGCAGGTGGCAGCTATGGAGGAATTACATAAGAGTTACCGATTAATGGCCAGGTGCGGTGACTCATGCCTGTAATCCTAGCACTTTGGGAGACCGAGGCGGGCAGATCACCTGAGGTCGGGAGTTTGAGACCACCCTGACCAACATGGAGAAAACCCATCTCTACTAAAAATACAAAATTAGGGCCGGGCGCGGTGGCTCAAGCCTGTAATCAGCACTTTGGGAGGCCGAG